>NC_041749.1:79769558-80069558 GCF_004115215.2 Ornithorhynchus anatinus | reverse complement strand
ATTTGAATTGTAAACCCAGTGGGGAGAAAATGCACTTCTTTGTATAGTTTGCATAGAACTTGTAAATCAGAGCTAGAAAGATACATTTTTAGGAGCCATTATTCCAAATATGATGATGTTTGGAATATTCGGGCTGCTGCATTACAACTCTTACCTTTAGAAAATGTTAGCAGAAATCACCATTCTGGGCCCAGGTTAAAAATATGTTGTACTCCTCATTTTTCTCTTTCTATTCTTGTCAATTTGCCCTGCTTTTGTCCTAGTACTCTCTCCCTCTCTGCTGCTTTCTAGAACCCTGCATGGGCTGAACTTTCAGACCGCAGCCCAAGCTCTCCCCAAATTTTTCAATGCCTTGCAGATTTGGACAGTCGGGCTCACTTAATCCCCGCCCCCGATATTTTTGGCGGGCAGGGAGAGGCACCTGTGCTTAGACCGACATTTAAGAGAGGCATGTGCCCTTGAGATGTAACATTCAGTAAACTGTCAAATCTTGCCGAGTCTTCCTTAATAACATTTCCCAGATCCTGTCCATTTAAACACCTATCACTCTGGTCCAAGGTCTTGTTATATCATGGTTAGACTATTGAATCAGCCCCCTCACTGGTTTCCTTATCTCCAGTCTCTCCCCTACTGAGTCTATACTTCATTCTGAAACAATCACTCAGCACACAAGTCTCAGCTTCTTAAAAAATCTCCCATGACTGCCTATCTGGAGAAGCAGCGTGGCTCAGTGGAAAGAGCACGGGCTTGGGAGGGGTCATGGGTTCCAATCCCGGCTCCACTACTTGTCAGCTGTGTGACTTTGGGCAAGTCACTTAACTTCTCCATGCTTCAGTTACCTCATCTGTGAAATGGGGATTAAGACTAAGACTGTGAGCCCCATGTGGGACAACCTGACTACCTTGTATCCCCCTCAGTTCTTAGAACAGTGCTTGGCACATAGTAAGTGCTTAACAAATGCCATCATCATTATTATTATGGTCACATCAAGAGGAAACTCCCAACCCATTGGCTTCAAGGCTCTCCACATATACATTAGCTCTCTTCACCTGCTACTCCACAACTCATACTCTTCACTCATTCCAACTTACCTCACTCTCAACTCTTCTGCCTCTGACCTCTTGCTCATGCTGTTCCTCTGGCCTAGAATTCCTCTTCCTGCAAATCCTCCAGACCATAGCTCTTTCAATCTTCAGAGCCTTCTTAACAACCCACCTCCCCCAGGAAGCTTGCCCCAATTAATTCACAACACCCCAGTCACATCATCATTATGGTATTTGTTAAGCACTTATTATGTGTCAAGCACAGTTCTAAGCACTGGGGTAGATACAAGTCAATCTAGTTGAACACAGTCCCTATCTCACAGGGGTCTCACAGTCTAAGTTGGAGGGATAATAGGTACTGAATCCCCATTTTACATTTGAGAAAACAAACTGTACACTCCAAGTGCTTAGTACAATGCTCTGCATGTAATAAGCGCTCAATAAATACTATTGAATGAATGAAAACAGAGGCGCAGAGAAATTAAGTGATTTGCCCGGGGTCACAAAGCAAGCACTTGGCGGAGAGGGGATTAGAACCCAGGTCCTCTGACTGCCAGGCCCATGGTCTCTATTAGCCCGATACTCACCCCTAGCCCTTGTGTATTTTAATCCTCTCCTCAGCACTCATGTACATATACTTATTGATATTTATATATTTATCAGTATATCAAGTTACTTGTTCAGCTGTTTCTTCCTGATATGTTTATAGTGCTTTCTGCTTTATCCTTGTCATTCCTCCTGCTTTTACTATCTGTAAATATTTTTTGTCTGCACCCCCACCCCCCCATTAAATTGTATGCTCATTGAAGGCAGGGAATTTGTGCCTTGAAACTCTTGTACTCTTTAGAGTACCTAACACTCAGTAAGTGCTCAATAAATATCATTAATTGCTTATGTAGCCCAGCTGGTGCCAGTCAAGGGCAAGTAAATAAAACTAAATCAAAGAGCATGGACATGTCTCCTTCACCTTCCTCCCTCTTACTGCTTAACTGGCAAATGGGCAGGCAGTGAGTGTGTGTGGGGCAAAGTCTACACATGGTTCTACTGCTCTCTTTTTCTGGTCCTGTACACCCCTCTGTCGTATGCATGTATGTGTTTTAAAACTCTTGCACAGTATTTACTGAGTGCCTAATGTATGTGAAAACACTGTACTAGACACTTGGGGAAACATACAGAAATCAAAGATGCATTCCCTGCTCTGGAGAAGCTTCCAATCTAATGGGCGAAACAACAGATATAAAATGATCAATCAAATGATTGAGAGGATGGAGACAACTGAATAAACCAGTAACCAATGAACAGATAACTACATGTGATGAGTTGGCTGATAAGAAGGCATGGCTAGGATGACCGGTGTGGGGAGTTGATATGGGAATATGTCCTCAAAGAGGTAGATTTTGGCAGGGGGTGGGAGAGATGGGGGAGGGGTAGTTTGGAGAAAGGGAGGGATATAGCTGGCCAAGTTAAGTGGGGAGGACATTTCAGGCAAGGGGAAAAGCATGAACAATGAATTGGAGGTGGGATATGCTAGGAAAGAGTGAGGCCATGGTACAGGGGGAGAAGAGGGAAGATAGAAAGGAAGAAGCCAGCTGATGGACAGTCTAGGAGCTAATGACTGAAATAGATAGGGGTAGGAGCAGAAAGCTGAGGCATTAACTGGAGGATGTAGTACTGACAAGGGATTTTTTTTTCCCAGCTGACTGAAGAGAATAGACATTGTTGCAGCGAGTCCAGAAAGGAGGCTACTACAAGAGCGTAGTTGAAAGGCAATGACAATAAAGGGAGAACAGTATATAGCTCAGAACTGAACCTCATGGGATGAGAGAGGAAGAGGAGTCAGCGTAGGAGACAGAGTGGTCAGAGAGGGATGATGAAAACGAGGAGTTTACTATGTCTAAACTCAAGACCAGGAGAATTTCTAGGAGGAGAGAATGACAGTGTCAAAAGTACCAGAAAGGTCAAGAAGGTTTAGACTTCAGCAGAAGAAACCTTGGACGCTGTGGTGAGCATGGTCTCAGTACAGAGAAGAGGGAAAATTCAGGATTGTAGGACTAGAAGTGATCTGGCAGACAGGAAACACAGGCATCAGACGAATACTGTTCTTTCGAGGAATTCAGATAGGGGTGGGAGCAGAGAGCTGAAGCGATAACAGAAGGATGTGGTAAAGTCAAGGGATTTTTTTTTCCAGCATAGGGAAGACTTGGGTGTGTTGACAGGCAGGGAGGAAGGAGTCGGGAGTGAAAGGCTGAAGATAGAGGAGTCAGAGAGGGGAGGATGGTGGAAAGTTTTTTTTTTTTAAGGGCTCAAAGGATATGGAACCCAAGGCACAAATAGAGAGGGTGGATTTTATGAGTTGGAGCTTTCCTCTTAGAATTCAGATGATATGTCGGAGAATGTAAACAGAGAGGGGAAGAATAACAGGAAGGAGGGAAGTGGAGAGATGGGATCCTTGGGGTTCATCTTTCATGATGTCTATCTTGTTCATACAATTTGCAAGATCATCAGAGATTAGAGAGAGAGTAGGTGGGGGCCCTGGAGGTTTCAGAAGGAAGTTCAAGTCAAAAACACTTGGTAGGGGATATAGGTGCGGGAGCTGAGAAAGGAAAAATACCATTGTTTATCCCAGCTTCAGGTCCTTGTCTCTCAAAATCTGAGGGAGCGTCTGTGCGTGCATGTGTGTGTGTGGTCTGAAAAGTCTGACATGGCCCCAGTTGGACCATTGGGAAGTTCAGGCTGCAAGACTGGCCTTTTCTGACTTTGTCCATGGCTTTCTCTTCATCTCCAATTATGCTTGTTTCTTACTTAATAATTTGGTCACTAATTTTAACCCACCAACAATACACCTAATGTCCCAGAATGCATTCCCTGTTCACAGTGAACCTACACTCTAGATGGGGAGACAGACATTAATACAAATAAATCCGGGCCTTTTGGTGGTGGGAAGAAGTAAGAAACTGAAGAGGAAAGTGTAAACAAGTTAAATATTGAAATGGACTGGCTTCTTGACAAAGATGAGTCAAAGGTGGGGGTGGGGTGGTGTGTGGGTGTGTGTGCGTGCGCGCGCACGTGCATGCGTGTGTTTTAGGTGGAGGAAATGGGGAGAAGGGATAAAGAGAAGAGGGTGGTCTGAAAAGTCTGACATGGCTCCAGTTGGACCATTGGGAAGTTCAGGCTGCAAGACTGGCCTTTTCTGACTTTGTCCGTGGCTTTCTCTTGATCTCCAATTACGCTTGTTTCTTACTTAATAATTTGGTTATTAATTTTAACCCACCAACAATACAATGCCCCAGAAGAGGGAGAAGTGAAGGTAACAAAACAGGCATAACTTTGGAGGGTACTATCTCTTTCATTCATCCATTTACTCGTATTTATTGAGTGCTTATGGTGTGCAGAGCACTGTACTAAGTGCTTGGGAGAGTACAACAATAAACAAACATATTCCTTGCCCACAATGAGCTTACAGTCTTTCAGGCCACTAGAGTATCATTTAATGTACTGGAATTGTATTGTACTGATTTCTCTAATAAATAATGCACTTCCCTAAGGTGTGAAATTTTTCAAAAAGGCAGACTTAATAAATATTTCAGGTATATTATGCAGTCGTATTCATGAGTAGGCAAATGTGGGTTGTCGTTTCTATTCAGTCATGGCACCGCTCTGACCCAAACAATAACAATAATAATATTATGTGCCACTAAATGTGGAGGTAGATACTAAATAATCAGGTTGGACAGTTCCTGTTCCACATGGGGCTCGCAGTCTAAGGGGGTGGGAGAATTGGTATTTAATCCAATCTCCCAATGTGACACAGTAGGCAGTGGTGGGATTCCAATTCAAATCATCTGACTCCCAGGCCTGTGCCTTTTCACTAGGCCATTCTGCTTCCTGAAAAGTTATCCCCTCATCAATACAGTTGGTCCTCCCAGAACATGGGAGTTACGTTCCTGACAAACTCTGCATTAAGAAAAACTCATATTGTGTTATGCCGGGTCCACGTGCACAATCGTTTCTGCCACCACCACCCCACGTTGTATCCAGATGGC
The DNA here is from genome assembly GCF_004115215.2 of Ornithorhynchus anatinus. Taxonomy (NCBI): domain Eukaryota; kingdom Metazoa; phylum Chordata; class Mammalia; order Monotremata; family Ornithorhynchidae; genus Ornithorhynchus; species Ornithorhynchus anatinus. The sequence goes on along the minus strand of NC_041749.1, from coordinate 80,064,472 downwards.
TGCACGCTGTCCAGAAAAAAGAAAAAAAGATAAGAAGTTTCCTAATTCTCCAGTAGTGTTCTATCCAAAATGCGTAGTGAAAACACATGTTCTTGAAGAACTAACTCTACTGCTATTTCCATTTTCTCTGAAAACATCCAGATGCTGACTTTTGTAGGCTGGGGTCCTGCCTGTGAAGCAGTTGGCCTTTTAAAAAATATTATTATTATTATTATGGTATTTGTTACCCATTTACTATGTGCCAGGCTTTGTACTAAGTGCTGGGGTGGACACAGGATTGGACATAGTCCACGTTCCACATAGGGATCTCAGTCTTATCTCCCATTTTACAGATGAAGTAACAAGCACAGAAGTAAAACGACTTGCACAAGGTCTTAAAGCAGGTAGGTGGTGGGGCTGGGATTAGAACCCAGGTCCTCTGAGTCCCAGGCTCTTTCCACTAGGCCATGCTCCTTTCCTTTAGGCCTTAGCTTTCAAGCTTAGGGTGTCTTTAACAGCAGAGCAAACATGATTTTAACTTTCATTTTTATGACAAAGTTGATTTAAAGAATTGGTCACCACCTTTTACTATTCTCTTGTGTTACTTATCTACAATGGTTTCAGAAAAGACAATTTCATCAACCCAAAAAACCTAGTTATGAGGTAAGACTGTTCCGCATCTCAATATTTTCTTGCAAATGACCAAAAGGGATTTGACATCAAATTACAGTATCCTTCTGAACTCAATAAAACTTTGCTAAATGGTGGTAACGTATTGAAAAACTTAAGTTATACATTTTTAATTCAAATTTAAAGTCTTTCCAAAAACAACTGAATAAAAATCCACTACAGCAGAACACTTGTGCATCCGTTAACTTTTAAAAATAACTTTGCCAGAGCATGTGTTTTCACTATGCTTTTTGGATAGAATGTGGTGGCTGAATTAGGGAACGTTCTTCCGACAACGTGTGCCTGTCTCGGTAGAATGTGACCCCAGAGTTGAAAGAAATGGTTGTGCATACTTCTGTGAATTTGGGATTTAGTATTCACAACATGAATACTAAAACGAGAGTTTTCTTTCACATGGGGTTCTTTACATTTTAAAATTGCCTCTACATCCCACCAACTTTGAAAAAAGACCAATGAAAATAAAATTGTTTTCATTACATTGAATTGCACATACTTCTTGATGCTACTAATTAGTCAATGGTATTTATAAAGCACCTCAAGGCAGAGCACTGTACTAAACGCTTGGAAGTCTACAAAGCTAAACACCTAACCTCTGCCTTGAAAGAGTTTACAATCTATTGGGACAGAATATAGATAAAAATGATTTACAAAGAAGGGGACCATGAGGAAGAACAAGGACATAATAGGCAGAGGTACAAATACGTCAAGATAAAAATATCAGACTAAATAATTTCATCTACCTGGACACATAAGTGCTATAGGAGGCTGTTGGGTTCATGGGACTTAGGGTGTGGGGAATTAATTGGGAAAGCCTTCCTGAAGGAGATGGGATTTTAGTAGAGCTTGTGTCTAGAGTATCTGGGGGCATGTGGAAGGGGGAAGAGCTCTGGGTTGGGGGGAACAATGTGAACAAGGGGTCTGGAGTGGGAGATTCAATAATGACGAACAGTGAAATGGTGAGTGTGGAAGAAGTTAAAAGAGTGTGCACTGGGGAGTGGCAAAGTGAAGAGAGCCTGAAAATAAAGAGAGCTAGTGGAAAGCCTTGAAGCCAATGGAAAGGAGTGTTTGCGTGATGCAGAGTAAAATGGCTAGCTTTAAGGAAAAAAAAGAGAATGTCATATTGTTCTTTTTGTACATGCCATGTTAGCTTTGTTTCAATTACAATATCTTGAAAATTCTAAGATCACGAATGAGGTTCACCACAGAACAAATGAATGCATCAGTTCAGTTTTCCCAACATTGCAATTTCTCATCAATATAAATTAGTTTAATTGATAGGAAATAGTCTGAAGTATTTTTAATCAGTGACAACTGCAAAAACTCATATCGCTTGCTCCACAATGTACCTACCTTCCCATGACACTCAAAAAGCACTAAATAATTAATGGAAGTAGAGTGGGATATTTGATTATTTCATTGAAACTGTTCTGTCCCAGAGGGACAATCTCTGGTGTTGAATGTTGAGCTTCCTTCTTTCATGCCAACTTTTGAGTTCATAGCTGCCAAAAAGGATGCCAGTAAGTGACAGTTCAATTTCATGATTTTAACTCACCAGTTAAGAACTAGCTTAAAGAAATACACTTTACATATATTACTATATGAAAAATTAGTTTCACTTCCTTTCTTAACATGCTAAGGGGGCTGGGGATGTGTGGAGGGGAGGTGGTCTTGATGACTAACTGAATAATTTAAAGCACAGTTCCATGCAGGTTTGGGCTGTTGCCGCAATTTCTATTCAAAGAGGCCCACCATCTAGTGACTGGGCTCTATTTTTGCACCAAGCATATGCAGTTAGAAGTGGGGAGCACAACACATACATGAATTAATTTCACCTGCATGGCAGAAGCACCCCCAAATTGTGGCCCACGTCCTTTCCTGGTCATGACCAACCAAGTCTAGGTCTGGACACCAAACCCCCAAGTGTAGCTCAGGCTGGGTTAGACCAGTCTTTACAACATGGTCTCTCTCATAGCCCAATATACTGCTACTCTTTTTTTCTTTTAAATGGTATCTATTAAGCACTTACTATGTGCCAGGCACTATTCTAAGTGCTGGGGTAGATACAAGATAATCACATTGGACACAGTCCCTATCCCACATGAGGCTCACAATCTTAATCTCCATTTTACAGATGAAGTAACCGAGGCACAGAGAAGTGAAGTGACTTGCCCAAGGTCATAGAGTCAGTAAGTGGCGGAGCTGGGATTAGAAGCCAGGTCCTTATGACTCCCAGGCCCGTGCTCTATCCACAAAGCCAGGCTACTCTCCAGTTTACTCTCTTCGATCCTTCCAAGTTCACCTAACGGTCCCACAGTCTTCACTCTCCCACCTCTGGCTTCTCGCTCATGCCTGCTCTCTCAGCCTGGAACTCCTAGTCCCCACTAATTCACCATACCAGAGCCCACTTCCTTTGGGAAGCCTTCCCTGATTAATAAACACCACCCTGGTCAAGTCATTCCAACACCACACTAGCACTTTCATTCCTATCCTCAGCACTTATATACCTAAGAATATTTGAATATTCAATTCTTTATTCAGCTATATCATTCTGATACATTGTACTATTTCCTTCTGTACCCTTGATCTTCCACCTGCTCTCATTAAATGTAAATCATTTCTTTCTGTCCACCCCATTATACTGTAAATTCCATAAGGGCAGTAATTATTGCTTCTGGGGTATTCTCCCAAGAGCTTGGTACATACAGCGCAGCTTTCCACTGAGTAGGTGCTCAATAAATACCATTAATGATTGACTGATGAGGCTAGGTACTTAAAACAAGGATACTAGACATAAAGCCATCCAGTGCTGTGTCTGTACCAGAGACAGAATAGCTGAAAAATCAGTCTGGAATAGAACCAGAAGATTGGCTACCCATGGGTGTACCACAGTGCACATGGAATCAAAATACAGGTCTTCTCCCTGGCACTAGTAAGCATGTTGTTTTTACATCCTTGCCACTGACTGCTATATTACTGTATTACATATTCTAATGCTGCAAAAGAAACACAAAGCTTTGAATGATTCATTTTCTCTTCTGTGGAAGGTCTTCAGCTTGGTTTCTTTGGCAAGATAGCCTCACCCTGATCTCACCTTATTTGCCCCCATCTTCACTTGGAACCGCCTAAGCTTCAGCTATTGTTAACAGGCCAGCAGGAGCCTCTCCAGAAGTGACCAAGAGGGCATGCAAATACAATTCACCTCCTGGCCAGGTATGCCTGCGTCTTGGCCTGCTCCACGTGGCAGAAAACTGCAATTTCTCCTTCTGGTGCCCTGTGAACTCTGGGCAGACCTTTCCAGGCACACCCTCGTGGCCCTTCTCAGGCCAAGTCTTTTCCTTTCCCCCACAAAAGCAGTGCTGACTTTAGGATGAAAAGGTTAGATGGTAAAGGGGTTAAAAAAGTTAGAAATGTCACAGAGAACGACACTGTGGATGGCCCGATCGCTCACCCTGCTTCCCACACAATGCTCCTGGGCTTCAAATTGGGCCCAGAAAAACAGTCAAAGCTACCGACTAAAGCAGCGACGAAACGACTAATGAAGCTATGGCAAGGAACCAGAGAGCAAACCACAGGGGCCAGAGGAAAAGGAACCTGGTCCCTGCCAAGGATCACAAGAGAACAGGCATGAAACAGAAAATCTGGAGAACACAACATAGCAAAACCGAGGACGGGAAGCTTTTGTTCCAGACTCCCTCATCTCTTCAATGAATTTGCCTAAGTTATTTCCTGGGGGGCGGGGGGTGGAGAAAGGGGATGCAGAGAAGGGAGTTAAAAAACAAACAAACCAAAAAACAAAAACAAGCCAACAGATCTGCACCTTTCTAATGTAGTCTCCCCCAACCCCTCCTGTTGCTCCCACAGCACACCCGAGCCAGTGCACCAAGCAATGCATCCACTAACCCTCCTCACCCGCCAGTTACCGAGGACATCCAAGCTGTAGAGAGTCCAAGGGCCAAAACCAGATCTAAATGGACCCATCAGTCATGGAAATAAGCAATAGGGTAGCCTGAACACCTAAGAGGAACTATTGGCAGTGCGAGCCATTCTTCCCAACAGAACAAAATGGAAACAAGGAAATCAGGTTTGGTTGTGGCTTCTCCCTTCTGGCTAGATCAAGGGAGTTAAAGGAGAAGATAGGGGGTCGGGGTAAAGGAAGTAACAAAGTACTGATTCCAGTCCAGTTTCTTGAAGAGTCCTTCCTTCTCTCCTAATGTCATGAACTCTGGTGCACAGAAAAGTTCTTACAGAGTCAACTGTGAGTATAACATGAGGTTTTCCTAATCTCAGGACTTGTACGTTATAGAACTGTGTGCTGACACAGCGACTCAAACCAAACCTTATGATCAGGTCTCACCTGACCCCAATCAGCATCCAGGTTTGTTTCTGCTCTACTAAATAATAATACTCATAATACTTGAGGTATCTGTTAAGTGTTTACTATATGCCAGGCACTGGGATAGGCATAAGAGAATCACATTGGGCAGAGTCCAACCTGTCCCTCCCTCACGGGGCTCATGGTCCAAGTAGGAACACTCACTTTACAGATGAGGAAACTAAGGCATCGGGAAGCTAAGTAACTTGCTCGAGGTCAGCCACACACAGCAGTCAAGTGGCAGAGCTGGGATTAGAATCCAGGTACTCTGACTCCCAGACCCATTCTCTTACCACGAGTCCACACTGCTCCTCATTCCCTGGCTTTTCAGACTCATGATACATTTTCCTCACTAGTCCCTTTCCTCCTACAGCGATTTCTGCCCAGACCCCTCAACTGAACACTGTCTTTTTGACATCATTTTAAGATGTCCATCTGAATGGTCTCCTTCTGCCTCTCTCCCCATCAGGATTCTGCAGACCTCAATTACCTCCACATTTCCTTTCTTACACCTGAGTTACCCATCTGTCTGGAAAATTGAGTGCATCCACAAATTGCAATTCTGCCTTTGTCCACTGGCTTGATGCTCCTTTATGGATCAGCCTCCAGCCTCTCCCCCTCTTCGGTTCACACTCCACACTGCTGCCCTGGTCATCCTCCTGCAACGCCACCCAGCACAAACCTTCCTACTCCTCATAAACCTCCAATGGATGCCCAAGTCCCTCTGCAGCAAACAAAAACCCCTTACCATTGGCTGCTAAATTCTCCATCCATCTCATTGTATTTTACATATTGACTATCTTCACCCACTACTTCCCAGTTCACACTTTGTTCCACCTGACCTCACCCACTATCCATTTCCCAGCTTGTCTCACCCACCTCCAGCCCATTATGCATGCCGTTGCTCCAACCTGAGACTTCTTTAACCACTAAATCTGCCAGAACTCAGCCCTCCCCAACTTCAAAGCCCTCTGAAAATCCTACCTCCTCCAAGACCTCCCCAACTAATTCCCAACCCCGGAGCTTTATCAAGCAACATCCAGCCACTTTTAGCATATTAGTAAATGAATAGTCACTTTATTCTGATTCCAATGTTAATAAATATTTTCACGTGTGTATCCTCTTTTAGAAGGTAAGCTCTTTATGGGCAAGAAACATGTCTTGGGCTTCTGCTGTTCTTCCCAAGCACTTAAGACAGTGCATTTCACTCTGCAGGTGCTCAAGAGCAATACTGTTATTACAACTCCTTGAGTTTGGGGGAGACTTAGGCTTGTTTCAAGCCAGAGAGGAAGGAGCTGGAGGAGAGTGAGAGCATTATGATAGAAAGGGGGATAGGGAGGAAAGGTAGAAAAAAATTTTTAAGAAGTGAGAGGGTATGGGGTCCAAGGGAGGAGATCACTTGGAAGCCAGCTAGAAGGAGAATATTGAGGAAGTGAGTTCAAGCCTGATGGCCTCTGTCAATAAATTAGCAAGGATATCGGTGTTAAAGAGGAAATACAGGCACTTGAGTTTTCAGGAGGAAGTTAAATGTCTGGAGGAGTTGGTAGGGGCTTTGTGTGAGGGATCTAGTTGCACTATCCTAGAGTTCAGTTTGGGCCAGGACAAGGACTTTTGGTCTATGCAGGATGGCTCTAACTCACGTGTTTTGGAAGTATGGCATAGAGGTTGGAGCAGTGAGTCCCTATGGAATGATTAAATGTGTGTGGGGGGGTCTGAGTGGTGTGTATGTAGATCACTTGCAATTTCAGTGATCATTTGCAGTGTTAATGCTCCCACTCCTTTAGCATGGGTAATTAAAAGTATTCTGCATGTTTCTAAATGATAAAGTGCCTTATCTTGAGCAATTACAGCGAAGTGATTAGTTATTAGGAACATACTAGTTATTCCCCATTTCATTATTCGACATTTTTTTAAGTACACAATGCTTTCTACTCTGGAATTTCTTAAATCTCTAACAGAAAAATAAGCTTAAGAATATAACAAATTATGCACAGAGGAAACAAAGGTGACAGCATATGCACTTTTCCAGCAGAAACACTAGATTCCTAAAATCATATGGTCTTTCAGTCAAACAATTCAAAAAATATTTCATTTCAGTACAAAAATCAACTTCTCCTATTATTCTGTGGGAAACTAGAGAAGAGCTTTTACTTTTGAAAGACTTAAGATTCAGGACAGAATAACTGTATAGCTGCCTAAAGACAGTTTTCATACTTCTTGATACAAGAAGATTGAAGCATTTAAACTATTCTATCCCTCAACACAGATACTGGTGAGGACATGTTCATGGAATTCTAGTTTCACTGTGGCTGTTGTAACTTTGAACAGGCCTGCTTGAATGGTGAAAAGTCTGAATTGCTCCTCCAGCCACATCGATGTTCTTCTTATTGTATTAAATTCAGTGTCCTTGTCTTTTTACTTTATTTTTCAGTTATTTCAATCTTGCCCTGTGTCTACTGCCAACCCTCTGCATTCTTAGATTGTGAGCATCATACGGGCCAGGTATGCCTTAATTCTCACCTGTATAATTTTTTCCCAGCACTTTGCACAAACTGGGTGCACAACAAATACTACTGAATGAATTGTCCTCTGTGATCGTCTTTAGAAAACTGGGTGAAAAAGCATGGGAGACAGGAGCCAAAAATTATAGCCATCAATCTGGGATAGGATCTATCCAAAAGCAGATTAGATAATTTTTTGTGGGGAGCCAAAGGTGGGAGGGAGAGGGTGCAAAACATTAGCATGCTTCACACAAGCACTCTCTATAGTAGAAAGGGAAGCTTTTTGACTGAATTCCCTTTTGTCAGGCATAATCAGTGTTTCCTAGGTTAACTGGTTTTACAGATTAAATGTATTGCTGACATATTCTCATTTTACTACCCATGCCATATAGGTTATCCTAAATTACTTCACCTGAAGTAATTTACAAGTCTAAGATTAAATACCTTTCCAATGAATGAAAGCTTTCAGATAAAAAAAACTTGCAATTAAAATTCTTTAATCATAACAAATTTTTTTTAATGTAATCCAAAATGCAGCCTTTTGTGTTGGGTAACAAATTTAGAGAACAGAGAACTCCCAAGATGAATATAAATTAAAAATGAAGCCTACTACATTGAGTAAATCTTTAAATAGAAAGGCACTTTATTCCTATTTGCTTTATCCAGATCACCATCATTATGAGTTAAATGGTGATTTTAAAATTCATTTGCTAGGTGGGTAATATAAGAAACAATATGGATAAGTGACTAAAATATTGTACAGCAAGGTAGTATCAGTGGCAGAAACGAAACCTGGGTTTCCAGAGTTTCAGTCCAGTGCTCTGTACTCAGGCAACATCTGTTTCTCTTTTTCAAAAAATCTGACTCCTGAGGAAAATTTATAGCCATTAACCAGGAGTAAGGCAGCAAAGCTATGCCTTCCGAAATGAAATCATTCTAAGAACTATAGGAGGAAAATACCTTATTTATGTCATTTACCACAAAGAAAGAAGAACATGCTACCCATGGAAAGCCTAATCTTGAAGTAAACTCAATGCATTTGAAAGGTATTTCAGATCTGTTCGATTTAGACTTTTTAATTAATTATAGTAAATGATGGCAACAGCTTTCTATAAAGGCAATAAAGAGTAAATAGAAAAACTAGAACGCAGCTGGGTAAATTTTATTTTCTTCATTTACATTACTGAGATATTTACAAAAAGGACAATGGACTTGTGACTTACTGGGAGACAGCAACCGGACTGCATTTAGTTGAAGTGCTTGGTGCCGATGGTTGGGGTTGGTTAGCATGGCGGATGGCACGTTTGCCCCAAACCCACAGTAGCTGCCATGAGAGGGGGAGTTGCTGCTGGTGCTCTGAAAGAGTACTCATAGTGTGCACCCTCCCACAGCTGCTGCGGAGGAGCATGGCCCAGCACAGGAGTGAAAAAACCCAGCACTGTGCATGCTCAGCTTCGCCCCTCATGACCCTGGAGGCAGCAGAGTTAGAGACACGGTTGACCACAGCTTTTTGGGATAGCCTGACCACCACGGACCCAAGATGTAAAGGGACCAGAGGTGGAGCCAGCATTGTGGCTCTATTTCCTGCCCTCTGCTGTCAGAGCATATCCCCAGGAAACGTGAGGGTGAACCATCCTCTGCATCATTCCCAAGAGGGTCTGCTGCCCCACTTCAGGCCCACTGGCAACAGCAAAGAGCGGCAGTGCCAAAAACAGGCTACCTAAGCCATAGCTACCAGAGATCAGGGGCACAGGGGAAAGCAGCATGACCTAGTGGATAGAGCAAGGGCCTAGGAGTCAGAAGGACCTGGGTTCTAATGTCAGGCTCTGCCACTTGTCTGCTGTGTGACCTTGGGCAAATCACTTTACTTCTCTGTGCCTCAGTTACCTCAGCTGTAAAATGGGGATTAAAACTGTGAGCCCAGCGGGGAACATAGACTGTGTCCAACCTGATTTCTTTGTATCTACCCCTGCACTTAGAACAGTGCCTGGCACATAGTAAGTGCTTAACAAATACCATTATTTTTTAAAAAACCAACAACAACAATAAAAAAAGCATACAGCTCCATTCCTTCTCCAAATCATCTGTGCCCAGCCCCTGCCCTCAACAAGGCTCAAAAGCAGCAGTGGAGGAAGAATTGGTCAGAACTTCTGCTTTTCTCTTCCTCTCTCCCCTCTTCTACTCAGGCCTCACCCTATGCTCAAATGCAAAGTGGTCACCCCTCATCCTTCCTTGGGTTTTCTTCCTCCCATGCAAGTCCTTATCCTTCCTCTCCTCTGACTGATGCTCTGATCCCCCCACCCCTTCAAACCACCTTCGAGTTACCCATTCCCTTGATCCTATCCCCTCCAAAACTCTCTTTGGGAAGAGAATGGGCTTGGGAGTCAGGGGAGTTGGGTTCTAATCCTGGCTCTGGCACCTGTCTGTCCTGTGACCTTGGGCAAGTCATGTAACTTCTCTGTACCTGTTTCCTCATCTGTAAAATGGGGATAAAATACCTGTTCTCTCCTCCTGTCTGACACTTGAGCCCCATGTGGGACAAGGCCTGTGTCTAATCTGATTGCATTTTATCTACCCCAGTGCTTAGTACAGAACTTGGTTTAGAGAAAATTCTGAATAAATGCCACAATTATGATTAAATACCACCCTCTCCCAAATCCCCTCCAAGTATGCAAGCCCTTTCTCCACAGGGCATTCCCCAAATCACACTTCCTCACTGCGTTCATTCTGTGCTTTCCCCACTCTCCTATGTCCTACCCTCTGATCCTCCTCCCCTCAGTGCTTCCATTCCCCTTCCCTGCTAGTCTGGGACTGGACATCTATGTGTCTGCATCAGGAAGGGATCTCTGTTTTAGTGACCGTATGTCTACACCAAATGGGTGTCACATCGGTACAAAGCACAGGTGTTTTGTTAGTACAGCATATGAATTACGTTTTAAGGTTCAGGATGCTCCTACTGTAAAGCAAATGAGACACTCTCCAAGACTGTCAACTGAATGTTGCTATTCTCAACACATATTCTCACTGATCAATACTTGACCACCCTCTCAAAAAAATCCCCAAAGCCCACTGTACATCAGTTTAATATAGTACTTAAAATCGGAATACATATAAAAACTAGGTCTAATGTGGATATCGTTGACCATAGCTGCCTTACTCTTGGGGAGACCCTTACAGTTGAAACTTTGGAGCAGATATTTTTGATTTCAGTGATTGGAATATCGGGGAGGGGAGAGAGAGGGAATGGGACTGGCCAACTCTGAACAATAATTTCCCAGGGCTAACATCCAAGGAGTCCTATCATACCTTGCCAAATTGTGAGTGGTATATAAACAGAAACAATATTTATTCTGGGACAAAGATCCAGCAGGCAAGTTCCTGTAAAGGCTTTGGGAAAAAAAGAGCCACAAAATGTGGGAGAAGACCAAATAAATAAAGACTAAAAGAATCCTGTCACTATTCATTATACCAGAAGTACTTGTAGATTTCAGCTTTGATATTTTGCATTCACTCACCTGTGAGCTATTTGACAGATTGATGGAAAGGAAGGAAAAACAAAAAAAGGTATAGCATATTTCTTTAAAATGGCATATAGTAAATATTGACAATAACTGAAAAGGACAAATTCTGAGTTACATACATGAAGTGAATACTTGTTTATCTTTGACCCTCCATCACATCAGATTTTGAATCCATATAAAAATAAGGAAATAGCATTTGAGCAATTTAACTTTTTAAATGAAAAAATACTAATCTTACACCCCTCATTTTATAAATACCAATATCATAAAAACACTTAAACTCTAACTACACATAACAGTACCTAGAAATTCCTGACATAAAGACCCATGTCCCCAAATCATTAAGCTAATTTTCCAAAAAAAAAAAAGGTTTTTAAAAATTAAATATGGCTTTTGTTAAGCATTTACAAATTGTCAGGTGTTGTACTAAGCACCAGGGTAGATACAAGCTAATCAGGTTAAACACAGTTCCACATGGGGCTCACTGTCATAATCCCCATTTTACTTCTCTAAGGCATAGAAAAGTTAAGTGACTTGCCCATGGTCACACAGCAGACAAGTGACAGAGGCAGGATTAGAACCCAGGTTCTTCTGACTCCCAAACCTGAGCTCTATCCCCTAGGTCAAACTACTTCTCTAGTGTCCAGTTTTCCATACTGCATACCGTAGACATCAAATAAATACTATAGAATGAAGCTCTTTTTTAAAAAAATGCAAGGGAATGCACTTCTAGTCTCAGCCTGGTGGGGTCTGTACTCACACATTTTTTAGTTAAAAACAAACAAACCTAGGTGACCATGTGGCTAGCTCAATAAAGGTGTTTGCCTAGGAAGCAGTAGTGTAAATGGGTTTTAAACCACACAATAGTATTTTTTGAGCACCTGTGTGTGAAGAGCACTGTGTTAAAAATTAAGAATTAATTAAGAATTAGTAGGTATGATTCCTGCCCTCAAGGAGTATACAGATTAGCAGGGGAGACAAAACCCCAAATCCAACTGTAGCTAGATGAAGAAGGAAAAGGGGATATGCTTTTAGTAATAGAGTATTTAAGATATGTATAAAACTGCTTTAGGTGGTTGTGAGTGGTTAGAAGTACAGAAAAGGCAGTGGGGGTGGGGAGGGATATAAAAACAGGAGATTACAAATCAAACAGGGAAGGTGCCCTGGAGGACATACAATTTCAGAACGACTTTGGAAATGGGGCACAGTGAGGTCTGTCAAATTTGAAGGTGAAGGTAAATTTCAGGCATGGGGGAGGGCATGAACAAGAGGACAGCTGGGTAGAACAAGGCACAGTGACTAGATTAATTTGACAGCAATAAAGAGTGCAAGCAGGGGTGTAGAGAGTAAATAAGTAAGAGAAAGAACTGATTGAGTGACTTAACAGCCAATCAATAATTAGGAGTTTTTGCTTGATGTGGAGGGTAATGGATAATCATTGAGATTTTTGAGGAATGGGGAGATGCGTGAATAACAACATGTTAGGAAAATGATTCAGACAGTACGGTGAACAATGGACTTGAGGCAAGATGACCAGTGAAGAGGATGATGCAGAATTCAAGCTGGGATATGATAGATACCACTGTGGTACCAGTTTTGATGGATGGAGGAAAAAGTGGCAGATCCTGGAAATTGTGTGGAGGGGAAGACAAAAAAACAGGATCCTCAAACATGAAGTCCTTTTTTCCAATAAAGTGGCCAAGTTTATTTGAAGAACAAAATGAGACGGTGCTAAACTTCTAGTGAATGGGGCAAAAGGCGTAAGAAGGAACCAGATCAGGAAAGTATCCACTCTGAGTTGCTTTTGATACTCCCTTCTCCTAGAAATGTTCTCTATCTTTGGTTTTGTAAGCAGAGGTACTCACCTGGTTCTTTTTCTTGGTATCTTCAACCTCTTCTTCCCCATCTCACCCTATATACCTGCAGGTGTCCTACAAGGCTTTGTTCTAAATCCCCTATTCTTCTTACTATATACTCACTGCCTAGAGGAGTTCATTGGCTCAAACAGCTTCAGCTATCAACTCTATACAGCTTCAGCTATCAACTCTATATGAATGACCCCCAAATCTACTTAACCAGCCCCAATCTCTTGCCTTCGCTCACATTTTCTCTTGCCTGCAGGAGCTCTCCACATGGATATCCATGTCTGGAAAGTATTTCCAACTCAATATGGCTAAAAGTGAACTCACCTTCCCTGTAAAACCCACTCTCCTCACTTTCCCGCTACCATTTGCTCCTGTTCCAGAAGCTTAAAGTTACTTTTGATTCCTATCTTTTGCCTGTCATTAAATCTGTGAGATTTTTTTCCCTGACAATAATTCTCAAATCTTCCCCTTCTCCAGGTGTAAAGTCGCCACCACCCTTGGTTCAAGATTTCATCACCTCCCAACTACAAAAAGACATCTGCCTCCATATTGCTATCCCTGTCTCCAGCCTCTCCCCTCTTCAATCTATAACACTCCAAAAACCTTAAGCGAGTTGTCTACACTAGCTACCTTCACTTTGATTCTATCTTCACAACATAGAGAAGCAGCGTGGCTTAGTGGAAAGAGCCGGGGCTTGGGAGTCAGAGAACATGGGTTCTAATCCCTGCTCCGCCACTTGTCTGCTGAGTGACCCTGGGCAAGCCACTTAACTTCTCTGTGCCTCAGTTACCTCATCTGTAAAATGGGGATTTAGACTGTGAGCCCCATGTGGGACAACCTGCTTACCTTGTTTGTAGCCCAGTGCTTAGAACAGTGCTTGGCACACGGTAAGCACTTAAGAAATACTATCATTGTTATCATCTCTAAAATCCACCTTTTGTTCTCCATGCAAAATGCTACCAACCTGATCCAAGCACTTATTTCCTGGCTTGACTACTTCATCAGCCTCCTCACTGACCTCCCTGCTTCCTGCGTCTCCCCTCTCCAGTCCACACATCACTCTGTTGCACAGATCATTTTTCCAAAAAAACCATTCAGTTCATAGCTCTCCACTCCTCAAAAACCTTCACTTGTTTTTTTGTTTTGTTTTGGAGTGTTGTAAGGTATTTGTTAAGCGGTTACTATGTGTCAAACACTGTTCTAAACACTGGTGTAGATACAAGTTAGTCAGGTTGCACACAACCCTTGTTCCACATGGGGCTCACAGTCTAATAGGAGAACAAGTATTGAATCCTCATTTTGCTGTTGAGGAAAGTGAGGCACAGAGAAGTTGTGACATGCCCAAGGTCACACAGCAGGCAGGTGGTGGAGCTGGGATTAGAACCCAGGTCCTCTGGCTCCCAAGCCTGTGCTTTATCCATTAGGTCATGCTGCTTTCCTGGTTGCCCATCCACCTCCACATCAAACAGAAACCCCTTACCATTGGCTTTAATGCACTCAATCAGCCCAGCCCACTCCCTCCCACCTTAGCTCATTGATCTTCTACTACAACCCAATCTGCACACTCTGTTCCTCTTATGCCAACCTACTTTCTATTCTTCCATCTCATCTACCCCACTGCCAACCCCTTTTCCACATTCTCCCTTGGGCCTGGAGCTCCCTCGCCCTTCATATCCGACAGGCTGCTTCTCTTCCCACCCTCACAACCCTCCTAAAATCACATCTCCAAGAGGTCTTCCCTGATTAAGTCCTCATTTCCCTTATTCTCCCCCACCCCTCTGCAGTGCCTATGCACTTCGCTGTGTACCCTTTAGGCACTCTGCTACTCAACCAAGCACTGATGTACATATCCTTATATTCTATTATTTCCCCTATCTGTAATTTATTTTAATATCTGTCTCCCCCCACAGACAGTAAGCTTCTTGTGGTGAGGGACTGTGCCTACCAACCCTACTATCTGGCATTTTTCCAAGTGCTTAGTAAAGTGCTCTGCACAAGGTAGTGCTCAAAAAATACCATTGATTGACACACACTGCTTCCAGGTCATCTTCCTAAACCTTTTTTCACAACACATCTCTCTGCTCCTCAAAAGACTCCCTGGCTAGCCATTTTCTCAACAAACAGAAGCTCCTTACTCTTGGCTTCAAGGCTCTCCAACAGCTCTCTCCTTACATATCCACCCTCTTCACCTGCTTCAGCCCAGCTCACATTCTTCACTCCTCCTAAACATTCTTACTGTAGCTCACTCTCCACTCTTCCATCTCCAACCCATCGCTTACACACTCCTTGCCTAAAGTGCCCTCCTCCTTCGAATCCGTCAGATCAGTCCTTCCAAGTTCCAAGCTCACCTGAAAACCTACCTCCTCCAGGGGGCATCCCCCACTTAATTTCCACTGCCCCAATCATGTCAACACAAGAGTCATCCCAAGTACTTATGTATATTGTTTTGTGTACTCCCTTTATTTATTTTCCCATACTCTGGCCACTAGGCTACTAACAGTTGTATTTACATTTTTTCTCCTGCTCCCACTTTATTTGCAATTTATGTCTGTTTATTTTCTCCATTAAAGATCGCAAGCTTCTCAAAGGCAGGAACTGTGGCTTTTTCATTTATCATATTCTCCCAAGTGTCTAGTACAATCCTCTAGACTGTAAGCTCAAGCAATCCTCTAGTCCTCTAGACTGTAAACTCCTTGTGGGTAAGGTACATGTAACTATTATATCCTACTCTCCCAAGCGCTTAATACAATGCTCCTCATTCAGTAAAACCTCAATAAATATGATTGATTGATGCAATGTTCTGCACATAGTAGGCATTAAAATACTAGGGAGGTGATCAAATGCCAGAAGGAAGGATAAATGGATAGACAGGTGGGGGGCAACGGCTCCACACCGGCACATACCTCCATCTCCCCCTGCCACCCTGCTCCACCCAAGTATGCACTCCCTCACAGATTAGCCATCTACCTTGATTATAACCTCAATAATAATAATAATAATAATGTTGGTATTTGTTAAGCGCTTACTATGTGCCGAGCACTGTTCTAAGTGCTGGGGTAGACACAGGGGAATCAGGATGTCCCACGTGGGGCTCACAGTCTTAATCCCATTTTACAGATGAGGTAACTGAGGCACAGAGAAGTTAAGTGACTTGCCCACGGTCACACAGCTGACAAGTGGCAGAGCTGGGATTTGAACTCATGACCTCTTTCTCCAAAGCCCGTGCTCTTTCCACTGAGCCACGCTGCTTCTCGAAGGGGAGAACAGCACCTGCTATGACTAGAAGCTCGAAAGCCAGGAAGCCAGAAGTTCAGAAGAGTGGTAAATAAGGGGGAATTGCAGCCGATGCCATGCAGCTTCTCCCACCACAAATATGCTTGCTGTTGATGCTGCCACGGGTTCCACCATCATCTTCTACTAATCTTGGGGACTGTCTTGGAGGAGGTTTCCATTGCATTTGCCCCCTCCTGGGGCTGCTAACTACCACCTCCCAACTCCCCAATGCAGCTGCCACCCTGCCCAGTAGCAAAATCATTTTGGGGGGCAGCAAGGCAGACCATCCCACCTAATGCAAAAACTTGATCACCTTCCCTGTAAAACCCACTCTCCTCACTTTCCCACTACCTGCTCCTGTTCCAGAAGCTTAAAATTACTTTTAATTCCTATCTTTTACCTGTCAGTTAATTTGGGGATAGATTTTTCAATATAGAAAATACCAAAGAGAACCTGCACCAAAAAATCCCAACTGGAATCAATTTAGATACGTGAACAGTTTGAATTCAGTTCTCTTTTTTTTAAAAAAATTCAATCCTGACATCAAATTTGTGAGGGAAAAAACTTCAACACCCCTCCTTTGCTACCCAAGCTTGCCATGCTAGAACAAGGCAACTAAGACAATAAGAATAACTTAGAAACAATGGCATATAGGATAAATTGAAATGAAAGAATGCAATTTAAGATATAATTGTAATGCCTTTTGGTGAAATTCCATTTTTAAAGATTTCAAATGAAATATTTTATCTAAATATATCTGTATACAAAGCAAATACAAAGATCAATTGGACTCAATTCACTGCTTCCTCTAGAGTATAACCACCCCCATGAGGGTAATTATTGAGGGCCTACTTTGGAAGAGCACTGGCCTAGGCATTACTGGGAACATCCCCACAAGTTCCCTTCTTTTCTATCACTTCAAGGTCTGTTATACATCCACTCACACTTTCTTTTCCCACCATTTTCTCTTCCTTCCTTCTTGGATCATGTATGACCACCCATTTTTAACCCTTCTCATCCCCAGGCTTTTCTTCACTTTTCTCTCAATCTTTCTCTATATAGAGAATATAGAGAGATAATATATAGAGAGAATTCTCTATCTATAGAGAGAGATATAATTTCTCTCCATCACTTTTCTCTGTCTTCTTCCCCTCTCTCTTAACATTCCTCTTGGTTCCCCAAAGAGGATGTGGAAAAATCGCACCCTTATTGGGGGAGTTAGGCAAAAGGACTTAGCTTCAATATGGAACAACTGCACATGCTCAATTGAATTTGGGCAAATGCATATATTTTATGCATCCGGAAATGTGTGGGTTTTGCTTTGAAATCCCCAATTAGGGAAAATGACATGGCTTTGATATACTATAGAGTATCCAAAACACATAATTATTTTGTCTATACAAAGAAATCCATAAACATTTGAAAATACATTATGTTCTTGGTTCCAGTCTCGCTAAATGCAAGGTTTCTTTTTCTTATATTGAGGAATGGAAGCAACTACCACCAAAAAAAGTTCCTATTACCATAAAGCATTGTTACCAAAATTGCTCCAATTATTTTTAATATCTCCATGAGACAAAGAAAACAGAGTTCTGTATAGGCAGGAAATCTGGCGTCTGGCCCTCCTAGCTAGTTACTGTATTTATTAAGCACTTACCATATGCTAAGCACTGTGATTCCATACAGTGCAGAGAATTCTACCCATGAGCTGCTGGTCCCATGGGGTATCTGGCACATGCCACAGTGTCCTACTCACCACACCCCAACTATCAAAATGAGTCTTAGGTCACTGACAACTTGGCCTGGCTCACTTCTGGTCTGGCAGAGGAGCATGAGCCTGAGTTGCTATTGTGCAGGCCAGAGCTAGCCATAGGATTGTATGCAGGGCATGAATAGAAAGTTAGCCTGTTACTTTACAGAGAGGAGTTGATATATAATTTGTCTCCTCAGCCAGTTGGTGTAGCTCAAGAAAGAGAATGCTGAACATTTGCATTTCACTTTTAACCATTAGATCACACTTTCCCCTAATTTAAGTTTATGGTATACATTTTAGACAACTGACAAAAATCAGTTTTGTCATCACTGGTACAATGAGGAACACAAGGCATTTCATTAATGTTGGTTATTGAACTGTAATGAGGAGCTATTAATCCTCATTATCTCAGTGACATTAGAAAACTGAATTAGCAGAGTTTGAAAAATGTTCATAAAGTGAGTGGTCAGCTGAAAGATGGTCAAGGATGAGGAGGGGAAGGGATGAAGGTGTTAAGAGTCTAGATTTAATTGAGATATGCTGTCGCCAAGACTCGGCACGTGAACACAAGTGAGTGCAGTCTTGGGCCCACTGAAGTCTTTAAATTTCTATTTAAAATTTGCCACCCTAAGCCTGGTCCCTAGTTGACCTTTGCAGAACTACTTCACTGTAGCCAATCTGCCATGGGATGGGACCTGCAAGACTTGGTCCAAGGTGCTCCATAATGGCAGTATAAAGCGAGAATATTGAGGTTTTGATTTTAAACTCATTCCTGTTTGCTGCTTCAAGACAGGACAGGAAATCTCAAATACACTTACAGAGTATTGAGAGCTATTTTTTTTACCCAGAATGTTCCCCTGTTTTAATCAGAAACCATTTTGGGATAAGTTTTAATCCAAAGACTAGAATTTTACAGAGAAAAAAATCATGTTGGAGAAGAAAAAAAACACAAAACAGAATAGAAAAACAAAAAACAAGTTGGTAAAATTTTTGAACTGCCCAGGGGGCTCTAGAGATGGGAATGAGTTAGTGTCCACAAGAGGCTTGTTTGGGTATGTTGCAGCATTTTGTTGAAGCTGGTATTTCATTGTTGGTTACAGCTGATTCTGAAACAGTGTGTGAACTGCTAAACTCCTTTATACCCTTCTTATAATAGACTGTAAGCTCACTGTGGGCAGGGAATGTCTAATACTGTACTCTCCCAAGTGCTTAGTACAGTGTTCCGCACACAGTAAGCACTCGATAAATACAATTGACTAATTTACCCAGCCAAGTTAAAAGTAGACTCTTAATATTTACTTGTAATGACGACGCTGACTACGATCGAAAGAGATTCTGACTCTGAGAGCTTTTACAAGACAAACTGAAATGAGGGAAGCTCACTCATCCCCAGCCAGTTACAGGAATAAATATTCACATCAGGGGCTGCAACAGGCCCTTCTCCAAGCCCAGCCCTGTTGGCTATTGAAAGGGGCAGGTGTCCAGCACCAAGAGATTAAGGTGAGCTGAGCTGCAAGTGCAGCCTGTGCTTTTCATCTCTCAACAGGGCACCCTTGGCTGAATACCTGCTCGGTAACCACTGAGGGCCTGGAAGCGTCTGGTAGCCAGCAGCGATCCAACAGTTCTAATTTTCCAACCATGACAGATAGCATTTTGACCCTCTTCAGAAATTTGATTGCTGAGTCAATGTGAACACACAGATCGAAGACAACCTTGAGTACTTTGGAAATGCCAATTGCAATTTGAGAAGACAGCTTTCATTTCTACATTCTAAATGTCTGTTCACTGGCTAACAAAAACAGTCTCTCTTCCAATGAATAATAACTGAGATTAGCTTGGTGCTTCTTTTTCGGAGAGTTTCTTCAAGGAATGATGCCTAAAAAAGTTTAAGGAACTTATTATTGTAAAATTAACCTATTTGTATTCTGGACTCAAAATTGTTTTTTCCATTCATATTCCACCTATAGGGATCTGGAGTCATGGAGCTTTCTGTGGGAAGTCCTCATTTATGACATTCTGTTGTTGCCTTCATTTGATAAAGTTCCAAATCCTGCTTTTAAGCAGGAATTTTGGATAAGGTGATGCTTATTACAGAATTTTGTTTTGGGCCACTTTTACTATTACAGTTAATCTATAAGGTATTCATTTTATATCTGAGTTCTGAGGCAATCAAACAAAGCGAACAAAAATATACTGGGACAGAAGCATGCAATTCTAAACAAATATAAAAAAAAAATGATCAGATACAAACACATCACTTAAACTCATGAGTTTCTGATTGTCCTTATTTTAATTCTGCCAAGAAGCCTAAAAGTCCCAATGGGACTCACCCTGTCATATCTGGAAACATAATTAAATGATTCCAACATTTTAGAGAATAATGGGCAAGTTCTACAATTACTTATGTACTCCAGGGATAATAAAACAAGAGAAAGACTTCAGCCCATATCCTGAAATTTGAATACATGCTCTAAGTGCTATATAGTAGGATTCTACTTATAGATCAATATAATGGTAGGCATCTTTTATTTTTATTTTTTTTAGCAGGTAGCATATTTAAAGACTGGGGACAATGGCAAAGAACCTTAAGTAATATCTGTTTTTGCACATCTGTAAAGCTTGGATGCCAGGACACTTTGACTAAAGCTTAAAGGTGTCTGAGTTCATTTTCTCTGCTTTAAAAAAATTCATATCCATTTATATACACTGAATAAGAGAAGCTATTTGGTAAACAGTTGAATAGTACAATTGAACAATAAAGTCTATTTACCCAAAGCATATTTCCTTAAACTAGTCACCTCTCTACTTGTCAAAAAATGTATATGGCTTGAAAAGAGCAGATAGGGTATCATTTTTGTGACTGATATTGTCCTCCAATAATATTGACAGACAGAGATGAAGAGTTAAGTCAATGTATTCACATTTTGAAAACAAATGGAAGGATTTCTGGCACACATTCATCAATTACTGAAAAACAGTAATTCCAATGCTTTAAAAAAATCTTTCAGAGAGCTTTCTTCAAGGAAAGATCTTAAATATAAGGAATGTATTTTTATATGGTTAACATCTTTTTCTGGGCATGAAATGGTTATTCCTATACAATTAAGCAGAACAGCTCTGGATTTTTTAAAAATTGCATAAATAGCATAAATGCAGTAATCAAATCCATTCTGTTCAAGAATCTATTTTCTCATTGTTCCTGGAGCTACAAAAGTTACTTCCTTAAATTGAACAGCAAAAAGAGTTGGCAACATTAAACCAGAGTCACAGAGTAAATGATAGTTACTTGGAAAATTATATGACATTAATATTAAGGGCTAACATCTTAAAATAGTTCAATCTTTATAGCACTGCTTTGATTTTCTAGGAAGTTTAAATTAAATTTTAGAAATTTGTGTGAATTATGGCCATTTTGTTATTTCAGACATATCAGAATATCAGAAATATTTGCGTTAGGTAGCCCAAAGAATTCAAATTCTTCAAGTAGTCTCCCACAGTCCCACCCACCACATATAACACACAAAAAATAAGAGACTGAAAATCTCTTCCCCTTGTTAGTATGAAATAAGAAAATCTATAACATTTGCATTAAAAACACCAAACAAAACCAATTTCAACTTGGTTTACAGGCCACAAAAAGCTTACCAACTATACTCAAAAATTTTTTAAAGAAAAAAAATGCTTAGAATGTAGTTAATTGGGAATCCTTCTACTGATTAAAAACAAATCCTGAAAAAGAATATTCAATTCCCTCTGAAAAAAATCTAGATTTTGTCTTTGATTACTTGAACAAGAATGGACTTTTTATGTCAAAATTTTCAAAAGAAATTATCGTTTAGAAAAAAAAAAGTTAGGAGCCAATTTTTTTTTTAAGTTAGAGGAAAAAAATCCTGGCAAAATTAAACCCAGTGATGCTGGTTTTCTGGAATAACTGCTTAACCACATAGTTTACAATAAAATATAAATGACAAAATTGTATTTCATAATTTTTAATAATAAATGATTTGCCTTAAAGCATGGATAAAGTGATCAATCATTTCAAAAACTGGAGGATGAGTGAAGCTAAAATATTCTAAAGGCTGATTTATTATTTTACTGAAACAAAGTAAATATATAAATTAGACTAGTCTTCCTTCCAATGATACAAGACCAAGACAATACCTTGAAATTTCGTACAAACCAGATTTAAATATTTTAATGGAGGGAATGCATAAAGATTTGCTACATAATTTAGTCCACCCATTTTACCATATCAAATTCTTCCAACCATATTTTAAGTGATCAATTTTATCAGTTGTACTCCCTTGCAGCCTCTCTTCTTCAAGATAAAATGCTATGCTAACCCCCTAAAAATCCAAATTTTATGAGCATCACTCTCAGGATTAAGATTCGCTGAAACGATATGAAGAAATCAATACTGAAATAGCAAGTCCCCCACCCCCACCCCTCTCTGGTAACTCAAATTCAATTTTGGGTGACCTGGTTTTATCTTTTACTAGATTCCAAAATCCTGGAAAGTAGAGTTAGCTGTTCCTTATCTTATTACTTCTGCAGGATAGAAACAATGAAAACAAAAGCAAATGAAATTACCATATATAGGGATACTTTTTAGGGTAATATTCTTAAATGGTATTTTAAAAGCATTTATAATCCTGCAGAATCTCCTGCACTCATTTCTCCAATAGCACGTTTACAATACTTCAAACACACTGTAACAAAATAGTTAAAGTTATTTATAACTTTACAGGACCACAGCTTGGAATGTGAAATGTGAAATTATATGGACATTACATTTATTTTATGGAAAGATTACAAGAGTTTAAAAAAATGAATGCTACACGGATGTAAATGTAAGAATGTTATAATAAAGTTTTATTGTGATAAAATAACATGCCTAGAATTATATAATGAAAGACTTCAAGGCTTAACTTATATTTGATTGGATAAGCTATAATGGCATTACTAACTACTAATGTAAATATTCTTAAGATTTGGAGCACTTTTTCTTACCTTGCCTGCCTCTCTTTCTAAGTCGACATACTCCCGGGTCGGTGTTTGTCGCTGTTCCCCTTGCCAGCTGGCCGGAAAAAACTGAAGAGACAGATTGGTTCCTGTGGCCACAAAAGCCTTTTAGAAAAATCAATACAAACAGGATCAGGAGCAAGACATTACATAAATTATGCAGGCAGTCATTTATTTTTACATCAGTTTATGTCTTAAGCCAAGCAGCACAGAGAATACTTAAAGTCAAAAACATGCACTCATCATTTTTCTTAAGTATTAAGTTACAAACATCTGATTCCACTTTGATGACATTTGCCATTGGCTGCTTAGATATAAAATTCAACATGGAATCAATACTTTCTTTCAGATCATTTTTTGCTGACATTAGAATCTCATATTGCAAAATTCTGGCTAGAAGCTATCAACCCTACACTTAAAATTTTCTATTAAAAAAAAAGAGCCATGCCAAAATTGCTTAAAACTAAACAGTTTTCAACATGAAGACTACTATGACTTGAAACAAAAACAGAGAATTCCAAAACCTTCTCAGGATTTGGTCATAAAGCATTTGGAAAAGAAAAAATCTGTTTTTCTTGCTTTCTCTTCGATTGAGATGACAGTATCTCAACAGAAATAGGAATTTTCCCCCTTTGCAAAGAGTGTGGTCTGCTGATAGAAATTACTTTCATGCTTCCACATGTATCCAATCCCAGACAACTTCAATGGTTGAAATTCTGTCCTCTTGGATATCTACCGAAAAGGTAAATTGTGTCTGATCTATATTAAGGGGAAGAGGTAGAATGAAGTGGAGAAAAATATTAACCTAATATTTATTCTTTGAAGAGACCCATCGACAGAAGATAGTCTGGCTCAGTAGTCAAAGCAACAGTGCCATGATATGCTCTATGACCCTAAACAACCTAATCACTGTGCCTGTTTCCCTATTTTTAAAATGGAGATAATTATGTGGCTCTACTTCTTGGGATTAGTATAAGGAGAAGCACTTTTTTTTTTAAACTCCAAAACAATTTTCTTTATAACAATGAGTCTCCATCATCAAAATGACAATGTTGCCCAATGAACTTTTTTTCAAGACCACTGGTAAAGAACATTTTTGGTCTTAACTGAGGCAAACTTTGGAGTAATTTGCTTTTAAGTAGCATACTCCTATTTCAACTAAATGTGAAAGGCTCACATTTCAAGACAAGTTGTTTAAATAGCTGCATTCCTTATTTTGATCCAGTAGCAGCAGCCCAGGAGCGTTCCCCTTATTTATAAAAGGGGAATATATAAGTATGCAAAGACAAATGCTTTCTTTATTTCCATTATGTAGTGCTCTGATTATACTGTTGACAAGTTTTACACGTCATATCACTTTTGCCCTATAGGTTTCTGCTCATCTGACTGGACATTCATTAGATATTTGCGAAAATGCAATTAGTGAGGGTAAGATGCTTGAAATATTAGAGAAATAGGATTCAAATAAAACATGTTCACTATTACATTCAGAATGCCGAAAATAGTTACAATATACACAATTTAGCAAGGTTTCCTCAGGTACCGTAATTACAGTACGACAAAAAACATGGTTATTTGGTACATTCAAGTCACCTCCCAATACTGGACTACAGGTTTGATTTGTGCCTCTTAGTAAATACTTTTGCTCCAACATTTACGCATCAGGCATCTAGCATTCTAGGACAGGGCTGCCTTCCCTTTACATTATTTCCAATACACTTTATGATTCCCATAAAGCAACAAACATAAGTCATTTAATTTCATGGGAGTGTTTTTTTTTAAAGGAATGTCAACACAAATTTCCCAAGAGGGACTGAGTAATTTTATAATGCAAAAAACCAACATTGCACAAGAAGTTATCCGAAAAGAATAGTAAAATCAGTTTATTACCAGAACTCATTTGTAACTATTTTAATTTGAATATGGAATACATTAAACAAAAACTGGTCTAGGGATGGTACTGAATCTTCAGAGTTAATAATTTTTTTCTATCTCTTTAGGAATAATTATTGAAACTCTAAACTGAAACAAAGCAAAAAAAGTAACCAATACATTCACAAAAGAGAATTAACACCCTTGAGAATTAGAGAAAAATGTTTGCAGCTTTCTAATCAAAACAAATGCTAAATAGTAATAGACTATGGCGGCAGCCAAAGCAGGTGTATCCAAGAGAAAGTCAGTCTGCAACAAATGATAATTAAAATCTACACCCACATGCCACAGACATGTTGCAGTGTGAAGCGGGAAAGCTGGCACAATAGTAATAGTAATCATTGTGGTATCTGTTAAGTGCTTACTACGTACCAGGCACTGTACTAAGCACTGGGATGGGTACACGCAAATCGGGTTGGATACAGTCCCTGTCCCGGATGGGGCTCACAGTCTTAATCCCCATTTTACAGATGAGGGAACTGAGGCACAGAGAAGTGAAGTGAAGTGACTTGCCCAAGGCATTTAGCAGACAAGTGGCAGAGCCGGGATTAGAACCCACGACCTTCGGACTCCCAAGCCGGAGCTCTATCCATTAAGCCACGCTGCTTCTTGAACACAAGTTCAGTGCGTGCTAATAAACAGTCACCTCTACTACCTCTCAAGGAACCAGTGTCTGACAGTCTATGGGGGCCATCCAAAGATAAAACAGTCTTTATGACCTCACCCCTGTGAAGCTGCCAACCTCAGGAGGTTTCATCATTTTATGTCAATTATTTTGCCAAACTCCTTTTTCTGAGGGCAGAAGGAATAGAGGGGAGAATGTAGAGAAGTCCATACTATGCAAAACCTAAACTAATAGATGGTTTGAATTTGCCTACGCATGAAAAAGAAAACTTGAAAGTTATGGGTCTCCTGGAAGTATGACTCCATCTGCATTAAACAGATTTCATAAATTTAAAGATATTAGAGTCTATTTCTCCCATTATTTTCAAGTTACATTCAGGCAAAAGAGGTTGTGTGGGGCAAAGGGGTAGTAAAATGATAAGAAAATGCTGATTTGCATGTCTTTACCGCATCTTTGCCCCAAAGGACAATCATTCAAAATATACTGGAATATTTTATACTGGAATATAATATAAATATATTTATAAATAATAAAATTTAATATAAATATAATGGAATTCAATTTTAGTAGTTTTATTAGACCAAACAGAACTTTGATATCCCTCATAATATTCTTAGAAAGTTGGTTTTTAATGTAAATTGTCATTACGTAAAAAAACACCTCCAAAACTGAGATCAAACTTTTTTAAAAGGAGGATTATGTAAGAGCCTCCATGAAGTAAAAAACTACATCCTAAAACATAGTTTTGCCTACTTAAGAACTGTTGTCCTCTTATTCACCTGAAAATCAAGGCACTCAATCTTAATTTGCAGCAACATTCTAGTTTTACCATTCTCTTATCCTTTTTATTTTCAAAATCACAACTGGGTGAAGTAATTTCCTCATAATTTTCAAACTAAGGCATTTGAAGAGGAAAAAACACTGCACTGTCCCTACAGAAATCTCTTCAAAACATTAAATCTCAGTTTTGTAATTTGCTAAGGAGTCTAGTTTTACTAAAACCATAAATCTAGCCTTCCCCCTCCAAAAAAACTGGTTACAATGGATAGACTAGACCAGTACTCTCAAAGAACACAGTTGAATGAAAATATTTTCTTCTATGCTGTAAACTGACAACTATGTAGTCTACAGGTTTTCTGTGAAATAACTCATCTTCTCACTGTCCAGAAAATGCACAACTGGAAAGGATATGCTCTCCGTTTTCTTGGTTTCAAAACTGTAAAGTGTCCTTTTAAACCCAAACACACCTTTGCAAAAGATGAAAAACATAATAGATATTCTCTATGAGAAAATTAAGACATTTTTAGCATGTTGTCCTTTTACTGTTCGATCAAATTCAAACTGCAGTCATTTCACATGTTACATTCCTCCATGTATAATTGAACAATCACTTCAGACATCTTTTCATATTTGAAAAGGAGTATACTAGATTGAGGTAGTTTTTTTTCCATAAACCAAAGTTTTGCAACATATTTCACAGACTTGACTCAAAATGTTTCTCCCCGTATTTCTAGAATTTGGTGATTTGATAGTCTCTTGTCCTAATAATATATCATATTAACTTAAATTATTTTGCAAATCAACTCAGTCGCAAGTATACAAGAGTACAATAGACTGTCCACTTATGAATCGACTATGTGTTAAAACATTGAAAAGTTCAAGGGGAGCTCAAATTAAATAGATTTCTTAAATACACATCCTGAAAAATCAAAGCATCAAGTGGAAATAACTGGATTTAATTTTGTAATTTTACCAGATTGTCTGAGCTTCTTTACAAAATATGATTTTTTAATTGCCAGATATATAGAAGAGTTAAACAGTCCAATGAATTTTACTAAATTTATAAAAACATGCCTGGAGATAACCATTATATGGGAAGTTTGACAGTCCATAACTTCTAAAATTTTACACTGCATTTGCTGCACCCCATATCTGATATAGGAAATCCTTTCAGATGAGAAAAAGTTGGCATGTCGCAACATTAATACATTTTCAATCCAATTATTTGAAAACTCTGATTTTTAGACAACTGATTGAAGCTTTAAACAACCTTACATTTGCACTTTATAACAATGGTATAAAAAGTTGTACCATGTGGATTCTCAGGCCACATCTAATCCGCATACTATATCCCTAGACAGATACACAAGCTAGTCAGTTGTTCCTTTAAAAGTTACTTTGTTTACTCATATAATTCCTTTACCTTAAATAAAACTCTAAATTAGTACGTTGCGTTTATAAGTAAAAGGAGCGTATATAAAAGATAAAGCATTTTCTGTCATTTAATCCATCTTTTGTTTAGTGAGAAATTGATTCCTAATGCTTAACTCTCGATATTTAGGCTATGGACATTTCCTTCCTGTTTGTATATAAATATCATGACAAAATCTTCACAATTAGTTCCAAAGTCTGAGACAAAGATACTCCATTTTACAATGTTAGGCAATTGATTGCCAGCACTCCAATATTAAATAATCTAGTTAACTCAATTATTCAAAGATTTATTATTCAGTTGGTGGATTATCCAGGTCCCTGGCTTCTCTTCTTTATCCTTTCTGTTGCCATGTCACTGAGTGCTAATTAGCATTAGTTGCTTACTGCTAATGACAGCACCATTCCGGCAGGCCTACCCAGCAAGGGACTACTCACCCCATCATGGTAAAGGGGTTAGAAATGATGCCCCCCAAATTGCCTGCTCACTTAAACTCAAACCGGGAGTCTTCCGAGAACCATGACAGTGCCTGGTGGTGTGACAATCTTCGCGCTATGAAAACCAATAAAAAAACTACACGTATATCATATGGAAGGGACTGTCGGTTGCGCATGGATCTTTCGGCCACACCTGATAAAAATTCACTGTCAGCTGTATCACCTTCAAACATGAAGGACAGCTACACACATCTCATTTCCATCAAGCAGTACAAAGGATAAATGAAAGATGAAACAAGCTAATCAATTTTGCTACTTATTAAAAGCTCCAGTAAAAGGTTTGGTGGCAGAGAAAGCTAAAACTACTGCCAAAAATGGGGTCCTTGAGTGATCTGTTTTCCATGTGGGCAGGCCATCCGTGACTTCTACCACAGATAATCAAAGGTTGGGTGAATGCGCTATAGGCAATAGAAAGCAGAGAGGGACCTTCCTTGCCCGCCGGGAACTTACATTCTAAAAATACACTTCCCCTGCTTTCGAAGTTTTATCTATCTTTTATGAGCACAAGAATCCCAAGGTAGGAGAGAGACTTGTTTCGTTAGTTAAGAAACAGGGGTGCTTGACAGCCTCTCCGATATGTGACTACCCTTTCACTGGCTTGTATTTCTACCAAGGGACCTCTGCTTAGTAAAATGTGGCTTCGAACAGGCAAGACATAAATTCTTATGAGGTAACCAAATATTTCCTATTAATCCTCGAAGCAGTTCCGAGTTCTTGAAGGCTACAACCCTCCAAGACTGTAAACTTCTTAAGGATAGGGAGTGGTGATGGCTATTAATTCTATTGTACTCTCCCAAACCCTTAGTACAGTGGTCTGCCTCCAGTAGGCGCTCAATAAATATGATTGATTGAATTCCTAAGTGGTCCTTTCCCCTCAGGAAACATACCTGCCCCTCATCGAGTCTAAAATGAAAATGGTCATTAGCTCGGTTTGGTGTGGGGGCCCTTCGAGTAGCCGTTTCTCGTTTTAAGGAGTTAAATTTATTAGCCCCATTGTTTTATTGCGAGATTATAAACCCTATCAAGAAACATGCCAACAAACATGCGGGCGGCAGTGAAACAGACGTCCTCCTTGTTAAAACGCTAACTACTCCGACCTCGGTTTCATATTTTCGAATTCTCAGTAGGAAGTGAGTCGGGTTTCACAGCTTTGCACAGTTCCGGGTTGGAGTCGTACGCTTTTCTGAAACAACCTGGGGCGGGGGGCGTAGAGGCGGGAGCGAAGCCAAGCTCAACAGGTAAAACCCCTCCAAATCGTGGGGGAGGGAGGGGATGGCGGGAAGAGGGAGTGATTTCATTCAAGCAGCACTTACGATTTCCGAGCGCCCGTCTCGGCAAGCATTCTGAAACCTCGCCTGTCTCTCTTCGTGAGGTCTATCTCGGAACCCCGTGTACTTAATCTGAAAAGAACAGGAGGAGCCAAAAATCAAAAGTTAAATCCTTGAAGACTCTCCGCCTGGGCTGGCTGCGCGGAGATAAGAGGAAGCTGAGTCTGCGGCAGAGACACCATGGAGGGAAAGATTGACACCCTCTCCCCCACCCCCACCCCCGGCCCTGCAAAACCACGGGAAACGAATTTCACCCGGGACCGCGCCCGGCCCGGCTCTCCGCAGCATCTGCCCGGGAGTGGGAAGGGGAGGGCAGAGCCGGGCTTCGTCTGGGGCGACGAACGCTACGGGTGCCAGGGGGAAGGGAAAGAGAGGGAGGGAGAGAGAGGCGCGCCGTGCGGAGTCTCCCTTCCTGGGGCCGAGGTGGGGAAAAAAGCCATCCGACGGGGCGCACCGACCTCCTGATCCCGCCGCCACCTCGCAGGAAGTTTAAGAGACGGGCCACTTTGACAAGAGGCACCGAAACTTTCTCTCCTACCCTCCCGGGTCCTCGAACCTCAGGAAACCTCGCGCCGGGAACGGCCTGGCCCCTGCCCTCTCTCCTCAACCCCACTCCGGGGCCCGAGAGGCGGCCGGCCCCCTCCCCCCCGCCCTTCCCGCGGTCCTACGAGGGGCCACCCAATCTCCCGGCCATTCGCCCGTCGAGCCCTCACCTCGCATTCCCGGCTTAGTTTCCTGAAGAACTCCTCGTTCTCGAACTTGCTCCTCTGGTCGGGAACGACCCGCGGCATCTTCCCGCCCTGAGAGGGCCGGGCGGGGTCGGCCGGGGCTGAAGAGAGATGCCTGGCGCCTGGGTCCGCCGTCTGGCGGGGGATGGAGCCGGACTCCGAGGGCTGCTCGCCGCTGGCTCGGAATCACCGACCGCGGCACTTCCCTTTGTCTCCCTGCCCCACTCGGCCGATCCCCCGGCTCCTGGCCGGCGGGATGTGCGTCTGTGGCGCCGCCGCCTCAAGCTCCGCTCGCCGCCGCCGCCGCCGCCGGAGCCTGCTCCGCGCGCTGACTGAGTTCGCGCGCCGCCTCGCTGCTGCAGCCGCTGCGACTTCCTCTGCCTCAGCCTCTTGTTTCCCCCCTCTCCTCTCGCGCGCCCGCTATCCCTCCGCCCTAGCCTCCGCCCTCAACCTCCCCTTTCTTCCCTCCCTCTCCCTTCTCCTCCCCTCCTCTTTTTCCCCTCCCCCCCCTCCCACCTTTCTCCCTCACTTCCCCTCCTCCCTCCCTCCCCACTCCCCCTTCTCCTTTTCCTCCCTCCTCCTTCCTTCTCCTTTCCCCTCCTCCCTCATCCTTCTCCTTTCCCTCTCCTCCTTTCCCCCTCCTCTCTTCCTTCTTCCCCCCTCCCTTCCTTCTTTCCCCCCTCCTCTCTTCCTTCTCCTTTCCCCCCCTCCTCTCTTCCTTCTCCTTTCCCCCCTCCTCTCCTCCCTTCCTTCTCCTTTCCCCTCTCCCCCTCATCTTTCTCCTTTCCCCTTCTCCCCCCTCATCTTTCTCCTTTCCCCTTCTCCCCCCTCATCTTTCTCCTTTCCCCTTCTCCCCCCTCATCTTTCTCCTTTCCCCTCCTCCTCCTTCCTTCTCCTTCCCCTCCTCCTCCTTCCTTCTCCTTCCCCTCCTCCTCCTTCCTTCTCCTTCCCCTCCTCCTCCTTCCTTCTCCTTCCCCTCCTCCTCCTTCCTTCTCCTTCTCCTTCCCCTCCTCCTCCTTCCTTCTCCTTCCCCTCCTCCTCCTTCCCCTCCTCCCCCTCCTCCTCCTTCCCCTCCTCCTCCTTCCCCTCCTCCTCCTTCCTTCTCCTTCCCCTCCTCCTCCTTCCTTCTCCTTCTCCTTCCCCTCCTCCTCCTTCCTTCTCCTTCCCCTCCTCCTCCTTCCCCTCCTCCTCCTTCTCCTTCCCCTCCTCCTCCTTCCTTCTCCTTCCCCTCCTCCTCCTTCCTTCTCCTTCCCCTCCTCCTCCTTCCTTCTCCTTCCCCTCCCCTCCTTCCCCTCCTCCTCCTTCTCCTTCCCCTCCACCTCCTTCCTTCTCCTTCCCCTCCTTCCTTCTTTCCCTCCTCCTTTCTTCTCCTTTCCCTCCTCCTCCTTCCTTCTTTCCCTCCTCTTCCTTTCTTCTCCTTTCCCTCCTCTTCCTTTCTTCTCCTTTCCCTCTCCCCCTCCTTCTCCCTTCTCCTTCCCCCTCCTCCTCCTCCTTCCCTTCTTTCCCCTCCTTCCCTTTTCTTCCCTCTCCTTTCTTCCCCCCTTCTCTTTTCCTCATACAACTTCACCCTTCCCTCCTGCTTCTTCCTTCTCCCTCCCCTTCTTCATTCTTCTCCCTTCTTACTTCTTTCCCCTTCTTCCCTTCTCTTTCCCCCTCCTCCTTTTTTCTCCCTCTCCCTTCCAACTTCTTCCCTTCTCTTTCTCCATCCTACTTCTTCCCTCTCCTTTCCCCCTCCTCCCTCTCCTTTCCCCCTCCTCCCTCCTCCCTCTCCTTTCCCCCTCCTCTCACATCCTTCTCCTTCCCCCTTCTACTACTTCTCTTCTCTGCCCCCCACCCCTTCCTCCCTCCCTCCCTTTCCTTCTCCCCCCTCTCCCCTTGAGTTTTATCCTCACCCTCCCACTCTTCCCCCCTCCAACCCCTCACTCTTCTCCTCTCCTCCCCTCCCTCTTCCCCTCTCCTCCTCCTCGCCCCTCCCTGCCTTCCCCTCTCTCTGTGCGCTAGCTCGCTCGTTCGTAAACTCCGGCCAAACAAGTCACACCATTCACAACTCTTCGGGCTGGCGCGCATGCGCCTGTCCTGTGCCTGCCCCGCGTGCAGCCCTCCGAGCGGGCAGAGCTGGACTTTAGCGGCTGCCAGGGGACGAGCGAGTAGCCGGCCTAAGCAGTCTCTGTGCTCGGGGGCAGGGGCTGGCGGGGCTTCTGGGGCGTACTTTCCAGCAGCCGGGTACTAAGCTCGCCAAGGGGGGCAGCTTCCATTCCCCCCCCCTCTCCCCCCACCCCCCCGCTTGAACCGCAGGAGGTGGGCCGGTCTAGCTCGTTTCCGGCTTCCCGATGCAAGTGGCTCGAGTAGTGGCCGAGGCGGGCCGGGGAGCCCGGACACCGGGGTGAAGGAGATGCCCTCGGGCCTCCGGCTCCAGGAGGAGATGGGCTTCCTGAACCCACTGCCCACTCCCTTCCACCCACGGAGGGCGGTGTCTCCCCAGCGCGGGCAGGTACTCCCCCAACAGTTTGTGGCTGCCCTCCCAACCGTGCGCTGTAAACGGGAAACCCCCGCCCCTCCCCTGCCCGACAGTCAGTCCCTCCCCCCCCTTCCCCCTCTGGCCCTCTTCTATCCCTCCTCTCTTTCTCCCTCCTTCCTCTCTCCCCATTCCCCCTTCTCCCCACTCTCTGCGTGACAGGAGTCCAGCTTACTCCCCCCGAGAGTGGTGGTCTCTTCTTTTCCGCAACCCGACGCCCTATATCTCCTTCACCGAATCCCAAAGAGCAAGAGCCGGGACTGCGCGCCTTCATCCAGATCTGACCTGGCCTCAAGGGGCTGCCCCCGAAGGAAAAGAACTATTCCAGAAACCCAGAGCCGTCTAGCCTACCCCCAGAATCCGGGAATTGCTGACTCAAAGGCTGGCGGTCAGAGGCTGTGGCAAACCTCAGAGGTCCCGGGGTGTTTAGTCGGGAAGGGGTCTCAGCTCAGCACCCAGGGCAAGAAGAAAAGAGCAGCAACAGGGAAGGAGAACCATCTGCAGTTTTAACGGGTTCCCCACGGACGACACCCCATCTCTCACCTGAGAATTATGTCCTATCCGGAATTGGAAGTCAGGCTGCTCGTTATTTTTATCCGCAACAAGGCGTGAGAAGTGTGATCAACATTTCTAAAAGAATGGAGGTTCTGAAAAGAAAATAACAGGAGGGGTGTAATACGTCATTAACCATCAGATATGATGCAAAATCAGCACGTGATTTAAAAATGTATAAAACCCACTATTTTTAAAAAGCTAATAAATTTGTGAATTCTATCCTAGTAATACCTAAAAACTCACACCCTCTGTCTCGAGAGAAGCTGGGAATGTATTTGTTGGTGTAGTAGATCAGTCGATAAGTCAATCGCATTTATTGAGCACTTACTGCGTGCAGAGCACTGTAATAAGTCCTTGGAAGTATCCATTATAACATTAAACAGACAATTCTCTGTCCACAACGAGCTTACAGTCGGCGGCGGGGGGGGGGGGGGGGGGAGGGCGGGTGGGAACAGACATTAATATAAATAAATCACAGATACATACAACTGCTATGGAGTTGGGAGGGGGGATGAGTGAGTAAAGGGAGCAATTCAGGGGGATGAGTGAGTAAAGGGAGCAATTCAGGGTGATGCAGAGGGAGTGGGAGATGGGGAAAGGAGGGCTTAGGAAAGGCCTCTTGGAGGAGATGTGCCTCAATAAGGCTTCGAATGGGGAGAGACTAATTATCAGGAGGGAGGGCGTTTCAGGCCTGAGGCAGGACTTGAGCGAGAGGTTGGCGGTGAGAAGAGGTAGAGGTAGTACGTGTGATTTGAAATATTCAGGAGGCTGATGTGAGGGAATGTCCCATCCACATCACAGTACCCTGTACTACACTGGGGCTTGCTGCTTTAAATCAAGAATTATTGTCCCTTAAAATGTCTCAAATTACAGTGTTATAATTAAGAGGAAATTCAAACGGATTCAGTAAAAAGGGGAAATAGTATGCAGGCAGCAAAGGAGGTGTTGGAAACAAAAGAATCAGTGGGATGAAGGAGATAGGAGAAAGGGCAGAAACCTGCTTGGGACTTTTTTTTAACTCATCAAGACAGAACATAGCTCATTCTACAGGAATATGACCATAGATGCAGACCTGCTGGAGTAGGTTATAGAAAGGCATGTTGCCTATGAAACCAAAATCTCAAGTCTGCATGGCCTTGGGCAGTACTCATTTGGGTCATATCAGGGAATGTGCCAGCCAAATGGGGCCAGTCTTCTTGTGCTCTGCCAGTTGTTCAGGTTCCCCATTTGTGCTCAGCTATAGCTAAAGAACTAGCTGGCTTTAAGTCTTGAAGCCCTAGTTAGTTTTTGGTTCCGGTCCTCTCTAAGTACTCCATTGCCATTCCTCTCTCCTCCCCTTCCTGACCGCAAGAACATTGCCTGGCCATCTCCTGTGGCAGCTTTCTTCATACTTTTTTAAGAAAAATTCTATTTGTTAGGTGCTTACTATGTGTCAGGCACTGTACTAAGTGCTGGGATAGATATAAACTCGTACATGTGTCGAACATGTGGCTCACAGTCTAAATCTCCATTTTACAGATGAGGTAACGGAGGCACAGAGAAGTTAAGTGACTTGCCCAAGGTCACAGAGGAGACAAGTGGCAGAGCCGGGATTAGAACCCAGGTCCTCTGACTCCCAGGCCCGTGCTCTTGCCACTAGGCCATGCTGATTCTTATTGCCTGTGACCTTGAGAAGGTCACTTCTGGAAGCCTCACTTTCCTCATTTGTAAAATGGGGTTTCATTACCTATTCTTCCTCCTACATAGCCAGTGAGTCCTATGTGGAACAGGGACTGTGTCCGACCTAATTGATTTGTATCTACCTCTGCTTAGGAAAGTGCTTGACACATAGGAAGTGCTTAAATATTATTATTATCATTATTATTATCGCTATTACTACTATTATATACCCTTCTAAAAATATTACAAATACCATTTCAAATTTATTCATTCAATAGTATTTATTGAGCGCTTACTATGTGCAGAGCACTGTACTAAGCGCTTGGGATGAACAAGTCGGCAACAGATAGAGACAGTCCCTGCCGTTGGACGGGCTTACAGTCTAATCGGGGGAGACGGACAGACAAGAACAATGGCACTAAACAGCGTCAAGGGGAAGAACATCTCGTAAAAACAATGGCAACTAAATAGAATCAAGGCGATGTACAATTCATTAACAAAATAAATAGGGTAACGAAAATATATACAGTTGAGCGGACGAGTACAGTGCTGTGGGGATGGGAAGGGAGAGGTGGAGGAGCAGAGGGAAAAGGGGAAAATGAGGCTTTAGCTGCGGAGAGGTAAAGGGGGGATGGCAGAGGGAGTAGAGGGGGAAGAGGAGCTCAGTCTGGGAACGCCTCTTGGAGGAGGTGATTTTTAAGTAAGGTTTTGAAGAGGGAAAGAGAATCAGTTTGGCGGAGGTGAGGAGGGAGGGCGTTCCAGGACCGCGGGAGGACGTGACCCAGGGGTCGACGGCGGGATAGGCGAGACCGAGGGACGGCGAGGAGGTGGGCGGCAGAGGAGCGGAGCGTGCGGGGTGGGCGGTAGAAAGAGAGAAGGGAGGAGAGGTAGGAAGGGGCAAGGTGATGGAGAGCCTTGAAGCCTAGAGTGAGGAGTTTTTGTTTGGAGCGGAGGTCGATAGGCAACCACTGGAGTTGTTTAAGAAGGGGAGTGACATGCCCAGATCGTTTCTGCAGGAAGATGAGCCGGGCAGCGGAGTGAAGAATAGACCGGAGCGGGGCGAGAGAGGAGGAAGGGAGGTCAGAGAGAAGGCTGACACAGTAGTCTAGCCGGGATATAACGAGAGCCCGTAATAGTAAGGTAGCCGTTTGGGTGGAGAGGAAAGGGCGGATCTTGGCAATGTTGTAGAGGTGAAACTGGCAGGTCTTGGTAACGGATAGGATGTGTGGGGTGAACGAGAGGGACGAGTCAAGGATGACACCGAGATTGCGGGCCTGCGGGACGGGAAGGATGGTCGTGCCATCCACGGTGATAGAGAAGTCTGGGAGAGGACCGGGCTTGGGAGGGAAGATGAGGAGCTCAGTCTTGCTCATGTTGAGTTTTAGGTGGCGGGCCGACATCCAGGTGGAGACGTCCCGGAGGCAGGAGGAGATGCGAGCCTGAAGGGAGGGGGAGAGGACAGGGGCGGAGATGTAGATCTGCGTGTCATCTGCGTAGAGATGGTAGTCAAAGCCGTGAGAGCGGATGAGTTCACCGAGGGAGTGAGTGTAAATGGAGAACAGAAGAGGGCCAAGAACTGACCCTCTTTAGAGATGAGATTTAGAGATGAAATTTAGAGATGAGACATGGCCTAGTTGGAAGAATCACAGGCCTGGGAGTCAGAGGACTTGGCCCCTTGTCTGTTGTGTGATCCTGGGCAAAGTGCTTCAGTTTTCTGTGCCTCAGTTTCCTTAAAAAACTGTAAAAACTGTATTTCCTGTAAAATGGGGATTACATCCCTGTTCTTCCTCCTACTTAGACTGTGAGCCCCATGTGGGACAGGGACTGTGGCTAACCTGATTATCTTATATGTACCCCAGCGCTTAGTAGGGTACTTGGCACATGGTAAACACTTAACAAATACCACAATTATTAAAACTTACAGTTAGCATACAAACACTCTTAAACACTGCTGTCCTGAAATCAAATTCCTCCAGCTCCCGGAAGCTAGGGCTTCATGTTGGGCGGCTCTCTCTCCCACTGCTCTCTGAAGCCATGGAAGAAAGGGTTTGTGGATTTCTCAGCAGCACCATCCCAGGAGGTCCTGAAAAAGTACAGAACAGAAATAGGAGATCATAAAAGAAGGCTGGAGTGGGAGTCGTGGAAAGAAGAAAATAGGCATAGGAGCAGAAAAATTTCAGAAAGATAGTAAGATACTTTTAACCTCTCCTCCCTGCATACATTTTGAGTTCTGCATTTGTCCAAAAGTTTTTATTATTTTTTTTGGTTAATTTTGAAGAAGTAATTCATAAGACAAAGTTTTCCTTGAATGCATCTACAGTGCGAGGTGATGTTTTACCAGATTGACTCAGCTCTCCCATAATATCCATTTTCACTGTGCATTTTGGTTAGAATGCTGTTAAGGAATTATGGAACATCCTCTTGATAGTGTATTTTCATTTGGATAGGAAGTGATTGTGATGTCTGAAGAAATGGCTGTGCATATGCATGCCGCACCTATCTCGGCACACAGTGTAATATTAGTGTAATATTATGCCCGTGTTACCGGAGAACTGATTGTATCCCCCTTGCACTGATGGATGACTCTATTCTGCATCAATTACCGAGCATCTGGGAGAATGGCTATATATTATACTCTATAGTAAAATAATAATAATAAAAATATAATCATTATAATAAAATAATAATAATAGCCTCCGACCTCTCGCCCACATCCTGCCTCTGGCCCAGAACACCCTCCCTCTTCATATTCAACAATCACTCGCCCCACCTTCAAAGCCTTACAGAAGGCTCATCTCCTCCATGAGTCCTTCCCCAACTAGACCCTCATTTCCTCTTCTCTCACTCCTTTCTGCATCACCCTTGTACTTGGCTTCACACCCTTTAATCACCCCTCCCTCAGCCTCAAGGCATTTATGTACATATCCATAATTTATTCATTCATATTTTATCTGTCTCTACCTCTAGACTGTAAGCTTGTTGTGGGCAAGTCACTTAACTTCTCTGTGCCTCAGTTACCTCATCTATAAAATGGGGATTAAGACTGTGAGCCTCATGTGGGACAACCCGATTACCGTGTATCTACCCCAGCGCTTAGAACAGTGCTCTGCACATAGTAAGCACTTAAATACCAACATTATTATTTATTATTATTTAGTACAGTGCTCTGCACACAGTAAGCACTCGATAAATACAATTGATGGACACTATGTGCAGAACACTGTAATAAGTTCTTGAGAGAGTACATGACAATGTAACGAGCTTACAGTCTAGAGATATCATTCCATATATTAGACGTAGTATGTAAAAACATGCTGCTTTAAATTTTATAATGTGAAGTAATCGAAGTGTATATCTCGTGGGTGATGTAGAGGTAACATGCATAAGGAATTGAGTATAGGTATGGGCACCAAGTCCTAACAAGCAGGATAGATGTTGGTCAAACCTGCATGGAGCACGGGTATTTCATAGAGTGTTTTTCTTGTGGAAATATTCATTTTTGCCCCAAATCAGCATGGGGCTAATCTAACACTCAGTACCCAAGTGACAAATAAAGGACAGGAAATGTGTCTATCGACTGTTATTTTGTTACATTTTACTCTCCCAAGCGCTTAGTACGGTACCCTGCACACAGTAAGCACTCAGTAAATATGATTGAGAGAACCATAAAGTCCCCCCTAGAGCTCACCCTGAGAACCATAATAACAGCATGCCTGATTGACAAGAGAGTATTTTACCCTTCTCCCCAGCTGCTTCCTGAAGACCCACAGAGTAACAACAGGGGGATATGGGGGTGAGGAAACGTTCAGTCCATGTTTCCCCACTCCTCAAGAACCTCCAGTGGTTGCCCATCCACCTCTGCATCAAACAGAAACTCCTTCCCATCAGTTTTAAAGCACCCAAGCATTCAATCACCTTGCCCCCTCATACCTCACCTTGCTGCTCTCCTACTACAATCCAGCCCACACACTGTGCTCCTCTAATGCCAACCTATTTATTGTACCTTGATCTCATCTATCTCATCGCTGACCTCTCACCTGTGTCCTGCCTCTTGCCTGGAATGCCCTCCCTCTTCATATCCTGCAGACAATTGCTCTCTCCCCACTTCAAAGCCTTATTGAAGGCACATCGCCACCAAGAGGCCTTCCCTGACTAACCCCTCTTTTCCTTTTCTTCCACCTCCTTGTGTCACCCTGACTTGCTCCCTTTTTCATCTCCTCTCCGAGTCCCTCAGCACTCGTACGTATCCATAATTTATATTAATGTCTATATCCCCTTCTAGACTGTAAGCTCATTGTGGGCAGGGAATGTGTCTGTTATATTGTTATATTGTGCTCTCCCAAGTGTTTAATATGGAGAAGCAGCGTGGCTCAGTGGAAAGAGCATGGGCTTTGGAGTCAGGGCTCATGAGTTCGAATCCCAGCTCTGCCACTTGTCGGCTGTGTGACTGTGGGCAAGTCACTTAACTTCTCTGTGCCTCATTTCCCTCATCTGTAAAATGGGGATTAAGACTGTGAGCCCCACGTGGGACAACCTGATTCCCCTATGTCTACCCCAGCGCTTAGAACAGTGCTCGGCACATAGTAAGCGCTTAACAAATACCAACATTATTATTAATATAGAGCTCTGCACACAGTAAGCACTCAATAAATATGATTAATTGACTAGAAGCAATGGAGAGTCAATCCAGGGGGTTCTCCAGCCAACCAAGAAGCCCTCACAAATGCATAATCATACTGCCAACAATCCATGAAACATTCTGCTTGCAGTCAACCTGGCAAAATTACAACAGAGAGAACTAGCTGCAAGTCTCCCTTTGATTGGTTTGAAAACAAAGCTGCATCTGATTTGGGGATTTTCTTTTCCTAAGTGTTGAATTTGGCCCAGGCAGGTTTGGCTGGGTGTGGCAGAGGAGCTGGATTTGGGAGCCAGAGGATGCAGGAAGGAAGCAGGGCTTGGAGGTCAAGGGAAGAAGAAGAAAAGAGAGCAAGTGAAGTGAAAAGAAGAAATCTGGAGAGCTGGGAAGTTATGGGGGACAGGAACCAAGAAGAGTATATCTATAATTCTATTTATTTATATTGATGCCTATTGTATTGATGTTTGTCTCTCCCTCCACCCCCCACATACTGCGAACCTGTTGTGGGCAGGGATTCTCTCTCTTTTTTGGTGTATTGTACTTTCCAAGCACTTAGTACAGTGCTCTGCACACAGTAAGTGCTCAATAAATATGATTGAATGAATGAATGAAAGAGCAGGAGAGAAAGGAATGAAGAGCAGAGGAAGAAGGAGAAAAGGGAAGGAATTTGAGTGCAGTTGGAAAGAAGAGAAGTGGGAAAGAATTTAGTTTCTGGTTCCTGGACAAAATACCAACCACCACTGGGAAGAAAGATTGGAGAGCTCAGAGCCATGAAAGAACAAATCTCTAGAAAACTAAAAGAATAGACTTTGTTGCAATCTGAAAATGCTAATCTGAGGAAAATGAGAGCTGAGCAAAGCAGGATTAGAGAAGGTGGAACCAAAGTGAGGAGAAGGGCAAAGGCAGTGGGGTTCAGGGTGTAGACTGAGGGTGATGGGAAATACAGGTCAACTTTTAACAGGGGAGGTGAGCTAATGGCCCAAGTTCAGAAGATAAAGAAAATGAAATTGTATTTGAGAAGACCCTTCAGCCTGGAAAGAATCACTTTTGGTTTTGCAATGTAGTAGCTGAAGGAAGTGGCGCTGGAAACAGAAATTTCCTCAATCAAGAGCCACAAAAACAACAAGCAGGCAGGGAGGACAGCCAACATGGATGGGGAGAGAGAACAGACTGGCAGGGGTCAACAGAAGCAGGCATCACTGAAAAGGGCAGAAGAGATTCATATCCCTGTGTTAAAGCTGGTGGCTGGCACAGAATAGTGAGGTGTTACCCCAGGAGCTTTAAACAGGAACCCACTCTATCACCCAATTTGGCTAAGAAAGGGGACCGTTTTTTGACCACTGGTTTCTTTCCAGAAAGAAGGCCATATTTCATCAGGTCAGGATGACTTGCCAGCTCCGCAGTCCCTGCCACGATCGGCTGGCCTCCTCAGGATTTGGGGAGTAGCTGAAAAACATTTCTGCAGCCTTCTGCCCTGGGCTTAGTTTGCCATGTTAGACAACATTCCTGATCACAGTCTTTTGCTGCTCACTCTTATTTCACTGTAGGTCTCGGCCTCTTCGGTCCACAGGTGATGTCTGTTCCAAATCAATTGGCCCTCCCTCCTCCTTTGCTTACTTCCTGGCCAGCTTGTATCAACCTCCTTATTGGACGGCAGGGTGGGCTGGAGCAGCACCCCTCACACAAACCTGCCTGCTTGTTGTCCCTGCTGTGTTTTTAAATGCCTCAGCTGTCCTCTCTCTGCTCCCTCGTCCCCTCCCCTCTCCATCCTATCCCCCAACAATGCCTACTCACCCACTTGCCTGGCTGCAGTTTCAAATGCCTTGGGCCCCTTTCCCACACCTGCTTGCTACTCTGGTAAATGGGAATTTTTAGCTTTCGACCCTGGTGAGGGGAGTCGTGGCCAAGGGAGAAAGAGAACCTGGACATCCTTCATGGTAGTCACACACACTCCACCTGAACACGCATAGAAGTCACATTTGAGTCGGGTGATTCAGATTAATCATCTACTTGTAACATTTAAAGAGAAATGGCTAGATAATGAAGTGCAGTATAATTAAACGGAGCATACATGTAATATCGTCCCCCCAATTTCTCCCTCCACCCGAAGGAAAGTGCTAACAACTTGCCCTGCTGGGATAGGAAGGGAGAATACTAACCTTCTCCCACTTTACCGAAGTCTTTGTTAGACCCGGGTATTTGTGGGGTTCAAGGGAAGTCTCACTCTGTGGTCACTAGCAACACACATTTCCTATGTGGCTTCAACAACCACACAGGAAACCTGACTTAGTTGAGGCATAACAGCAGGAGAACATCTGTCAGCCTTACCCTAGCTAGGCCCCACACAAGGAACACACAACTGGATTGTGGGGACGAGACTCTTGCGTAGAGTCGGGAATATACTCTAACATAATAGAACTTTAAAAATATATAATAACAAGTGATCCAAATTGATAATGGCCCACGTGCTTGGAGACCAAAAGAGGGACCATGTCTAAATCCCACCTGTGCTTAGTACAGAGCTCTGCCCACAGTAAGCACTTAATAAATACTATTTCTATTATATTACTACTATCACTACCACCAATACTATTACCACTAGATCATGTCCAGGCTTCTGGAAGTCAGGCAAAAGGCCTTCAGAAAACTAGGTCCTGGGGCTGAAGAAATTCACTGTACCCTGGCTCTTGTTTTTATTCCGTATTTATTTTCTTGGGACTTGTGTTCTTTTAGAGAAGCAGCATGGCCTAGTGCAAAGGGCACGGGCCTGGGAGTCAGAGGACCTGAGTTCTAGTCCTGGCTCTGCCACTTACCTGCTGTGAGACCTTGGGCAAGTCACTTAGCTTCCTTGGGCCTCAGTTATCTCCTCTGGAAATTGAGGATTCAATAGCTGTTCTTCTTCCTACTTAGTCTGTGGGCCCCATGAGGGACAGGGACTGTGTCCAACCTGATGATCTCTTGTATTTTGCCCCAAAGGCTGACACATAATGAGCATTTAACAAATTCTACCATTATTAGTATTTAGCCTAGAGGGATGAGGCACAGTAAGGCATTGGGGGTGGCCAGGAGAGGTGGGGAAGAGGGAATGATTTTGGGAAATGGAGGCAGAGCCAAGTCTTATTTTAGGAGTCAAATAAGCATCTTTTGTGACCAAATGTGTTTTCCAGGCTGAATTTAATCCACAGTCCTTGATGCCCAAGAGCCAGATACTACATTTCTAATGTCTCCATCTGCCTGGCAGAGAGAAGGCCGTTTGTGGACCCTAGGGGTGAGAGCTGAGGGTTCAGTGGGTCTGGCTCCACCCTGAACATGGATTTTTGATGTCTGGGGCGAACGAAGCCACAGAGAAGTCGAAGTATGAACTATGTGGTGAGCTTCCTGCCCACTGATTCTTGACCTGAGGCAGGAAGAAAGGCTGTCTTCACGGAATGGCTTCTGCAAATGCTGCAAACCTTTCTGCTGTGGCGTCTAGTGTGTGTTCATTATACCCAGGCACCCATCAGGCCAAAAACGCAAGAAGAACAACAATAAACATGTATTTATATATTCAAATCCATGCACAGTTATGGTCCTGGGTCACTTTCCCTTGAGTTAGACAAACAGATATTTTCACCTTGTTTGCCAAAAATGAGCTCCCAAATAAATCTTCAAGCTTATTTTGGGGAGTTCATTAAAAGGAATCCTTTTTAGTGCCAAAGCACACGGTTTTGAGCTTCTTCTTGTTTTTATTTTCCAAGCCTAAAATAAGCTGCATAGTCCGAGGTGATTCAGGGAGCTGAGCTTAAGAACAGTTT
Organism: Ornithorhynchus anatinus; assembly: GCF_004115215.2. Classification (NCBI taxonomy): domain Eukaryota; kingdom Metazoa; phylum Chordata; class Mammalia; order Monotremata; family Ornithorhynchidae; genus Ornithorhynchus; species Ornithorhynchus anatinus. Next base: position 80,021,015 of record NC_041749.1, on the reverse strand, counting down.
CTAGAACCTTCCATGTGTTAATGTCTCCTCACAGGCTTCTTTGGCTTGCCTTGCAGGCCTGCGATCAAAAAGGGAACAAATATAGTAACTAGTTCCCCTTAAAATAGCATGTCTTCAACATTGGGATCAATAAATCCGTTTACCTAAAAGGAGACAGATGATTTCATCCTTATAATTGCAAGTTTGACTTCTTGAAATCTTTCCTTCCCAACTCAAATGGTTGAGCTACTGTGTTTGCCAGTTAACAGTAATAACAGTGATACTGGTGTTTGTTAAGTGTACTTTTTGCCAACCACTGGGGTAGATACAGAGTAATCAGAAGTAGCGAGTAGCAGTGTGGCCTACCTAGTGGAAAAAGCACAGGTCTGGGAGTCAGAGGACCTGACTTGTCTGCTGTGTGACCTTGGGCAAATCACTTCACTTCTCTGTGCTTCGGTTACTTCATTGGTAAAATGGGGATTAAGACTGTGAGCCCCATGTGGGACATGGACTGTGTCTAACATGATTAGCTTCTACCTACCCCAGCACTTAGTACAGTGCCTGGCACATAGTGAGTGCTTAATAAATAAGCATTTCAGAAGAAATAAAAGGTCAGACCATCCCAGCCCCTCATGGGGCTTACAGTCTAAGTAAGAGGGAGAACAGGCATTTAATCCCCATTTAACAGATGAGGAAACTGAGGCACAGAGAAGTTAAGTGACTTGCCCAAGGTCACACAGCAAGCAAGTGGCAAAGCCAAGGTTAGAACACAAGTCCTTTGACTCTTAGGCCCGTGCTCTTTCTACTAGGCCACATTGTTTCTTCAGTTCAGATGCATAGACTTCCCAGATGTTCTCCATCTCCCTACTTTTTTAAAAAGAAAATATGGTACTTTTTAAGCACTTACTTTGTGCCAAGCACTGTACTAAGCACTGGGATAGATTCAGGATAATCACTTCGGACACAGTCCCTGTCCCTCATGGAGTTTACAATCTAAGTAGGAAGAAGAATGATTCAATCCCCATTTTACAGATGAGGTAACTAAAACTAAGTGACTTGCCCAAGGTCACACACAGCAGGCAAGGGGAAGAGCCAGGATTAGAATCCAGGTCCTCTGACTTCCAAACCCAAGCTCTTTCCACTAGGCCTCTCTGCTTCCTTGCGCTCCTGTAAGGGACAGGGGCGGCAGAGAATCTCAGTCCTCATCCCCTCTTCCCCACAGTTTCCAAGGTTATTTTAAATTTCTTTGTTCTCCATCTCTCTATGTCTGCTTGTCTCTGACTGTCTATTGTGCCTACCTGCCTATCTTTCTGTCTATCTTGCCTAACCGTCTAATATCTTGATGCTTTGCCAGGTGTGCTGTTTCAGCATGAGAAAACCCAAAGAGGAAGGAGAGAATCCTTCTAGAGTCCTAAACTCCAGGCTATGCAGAGTTGTCAAATGGTTTAAACAATGAAATAGGAACAAACTCTGGAACTCCTGATTCCCCTGCCCCCTGCCTGGCCCCCTTCCTCTCCTCCCCCCCACTTTGTCCCTCCACCCCACTCCCACTCACCCGCCCAGCCCTGAGATTTCTCCATTAGTGAAACCTAGGGGAATGGGACCCTCATGTGGCAGCTGGTTGTGGCCACCAGCAATCTCTGCACCCCACAGAAGTCTGTCTGTACCCTTGTAGCCTGTTCCAGACAAGGTAACACACGACCAATTCAGAAAAACAGGATCATGGGGATGGGGCAAAGTTGGTAGTGGCCACATTCTGGGCAAATGCTGTGCTTGGCATCGTACCATTCCTTGAGCAAGACCAGACTGTAAACAGACCATTGGATGAAGGGGGGGATGGAGGCTAGAGTAGGTGGACCCCTAGACACACAGGGCCTAGAAGCAGAGCTCCCAGGGCAAAGTCAGTCAGTCAATTGTATTTACTGAGCAGTTACTGTATGCAGAGCACTGTACTAAATGGTTGGGAGAGTACAGTAAACATTCCCTGAGGCAAAGGCAACACATGCCAGCCTTTCATGGGCATCATCCAGCACCCTCTCTCCGGGATCCTCAAGATCCTGGGTGATCTTACAATACTAGTGGTGTTTAAGTGCTTACTATGTGCCAATCACTGGTCTAAGCAATGGGGTATATACAAGATCATCTGGTCGAACACGTGGTCCCACGTGGGGCTCTTAATCTAAGTGGATGAAAGAACAGGTGATGAATCCCCATTTTGCAGATGAGGAAACTGAGGTACTGAGAAATAAAGTGACTTGCCCAGGGTCACACAGCAGGAAAGTGGCAGAGACAGGAATAGAATCCAGGACCTCTGACTCCCAGGCCCAAGCTCTTTCCACTGGGCCTTGTTACTTCTCATCTAAACCCATCCAGAAGGATCTTAATTTAGAAATGGCAGAGGCTTGGGCCAGAAAAAATGCATTCATTACAGCACATTGTGGGCACTTAATAAATATTAATTGTTGATGATGAGGATGATGACGATGACTCACCCCATAAATGTGCAGCCACATTTATAAACAGCACTGACAACACAAACTTATTAAGCTCAAGCTTTCTGACATCCTGGTTACCTCAGTTCTATTTTTGGAAAAAAATTCCTAAACCTCCTAATGAGCTGATCGCATAAGACAAATAGAGGCTTCAACTTTGCTCTGTGCCTAAGCAAACTTATCCATTTCTCACTGATTCTTTATCTCAGATAAACGTATTCTATTCTCTGTTTTTTACTAATCAGACTGTAGAGCTATCCTGATTCTTTAACTCATTTTTCGGCAATTTCTAGACTCTGGCTACTTTGTTTTTTCACATAGGCATAGTTTAGTTCATAGTTCACCTCTTTAACTCTTAAAGTGCTGGTCTTCAGTGTTGTTTTTTCTGTTCCAGCCCTGCCCTACCTAGCAGTCTACTCCCTGGACTCTCCAGAATGGAATGTTTTTTGTGACCGAGAAAATATTGAAGAAACAGGGGATGAATCAATAGATCGATCAATCAATGGCATTTATCGAGTATTTCATTCATTCCTTCTTTTATAGAGCATTGTACTAAGCGCTTGAGAGAGTACAACATAACAATAAACAGACACATTCTAGACTGTGAGCCCATTGTTGGGTAGGGGTTGTCTCTATCTATTGCTGAGTTGTACTTTCCAAGTGCTTAGTACAATGTTCTGCACACAGTAAACGCTCATTAAATATGATTGAATGAATGAATGAATTCCCTGCCCACAGTGAGCTTACAGTCTAGAGGACTAGATTAAGTCCTGAACAATCATCTAACTTGGATGGTTTGCACATTCACCTGCCTGGAGATAAACAAAGGCTGGATCAGGTGGCCTCTTGAGGTTTCTTCCTGGGATTCTATGAATGAGGGACCAAGTGGTGTGACTTGAGAAGTGGGTGATGTGCTTTTGTTTCTTTGGGTTTTTTGCTTGGCAGTTGGTTCTTGAATACAAGGGCTTTTAAATTCAAGGTTCCCTTCCTTTGGTTTTTACCTTCAGAAGAAACGAAGTAGTGAAAACGCAACAACGAAAATCATCTATTATTGGGCCCGACCCTCCGCAGACATCAGCCTGGCCGTTGCTTAGAGCCAAGGCAAAAGCCCTAAATTGATCTGTTACCAAGAGTGTGTCACCTGTCTCCCCTACAAAAGGCAAGCTCGCCAAACTTGCTCCTGATAATTGAGAAGAATAGAGCCACAGAATAAAGCTGATTCCTGCCACCATCTTTAAGATACGCCTGGGACTGAGCTGAAAAATTTCAAGGGACCCAGCATGTAAGCTCATTGTAGGCAGGGAAGGTGTCTACCAACTCTGTTGTGTCGTACTCTCCCGGGTGCTTAGTACAGCGCTCTGCACACGGTAAGTGCTCAATAAATACCATTGATTGATGTAATCCAACTCTGTATGCTGAAAGCCGGGGGAGTCTGTATATCTTTTCGATCTATATCAGGAAAGACCCGGAGATTGAGTGGGGCAAGAAACTCTGAAAGCTGTCTTGGAAGGACAAGTCACTTCTCTGGGCCTCTGTTACCTCATCTGTAAAATGGGGATTGAGACTGTGAGCCCCACATGGCACAGGGACTGTGTCCAACTTGATTTGCTTGTATCCACCCCAGTACTTAGTACAGTGCCTGGCACATAGTGAGCACTTAACAAATACCATCATTATTATTTATTATTATTATGTGTCCTGGACAAGTGAACATGCAAACTGATGCCATTCCTCTAAGTGCCAGGCACCTCTACACACTGTGGGGGGCTGCTACATTTAGATGTTCATGTAGAAGATGATGTAAAGCATGGCAGGGCTGCAGAAGGGATCTGATATGTGTGAAATGCATGAAAATGCTGCTTGCCTTGGTCAGCTTTGGAAGGGAGAGATTGCATTTAGATGGGAAACTAGGGAGGAGGTAGAAGTATCAGAGAGAGACAGCTGCTCCAGGGACATGGCAATACGGTGGATTTCATGGTATTTGGTAAGTGCTTATTATGTGCCAGGTACTAAGTGCTGGGGTAGACACAAGATCATCAGGTTGGACACAGTCCATTTCACACATGTGGCTCACAGTCTTGATCCCCATTTTGCAGATGAGGTAACTGAGGCACAAAGGAGTGAAGTGTCTTGCCCAAGGTCACGCAGCAGCCAAGTGGCAGAGCCGGGATAAGAACCCAGGTCCTTCTGACTCCCAGGCCTGAGCTCTATCCACTAGGCCATGCTACCTTCATCCTAGCTTCATGCTGGGGAGCATAAAAGGAGGCCTCCTCACCCACTGCAGAGTCTTAAGAGGTGGTGGGAATTTGAGAAGAGGTGGACTTGAGGCAGTTGGGGCTGGGACTAAGGTTCTGGTGATCCCAGCTCTCTTCCTAGCTCCCCTGGTGCATCCAGTAAGCTGCCATCCAGATGGGCAGGTGTGAACTTTAAAGAGCCCCAGGGAAGGTAGGAGGTGCACTAAGAAGCAAGACAACTGGGGGGGGGGGGACACGGGGGGACGACGACACAGAGCTTCCAGTGAACCCCCTGTGGGCTCCTTTTCCCCTCCCTCCCCATGAAGCAGGCCACTACTCATAAAGAAGGCCATGCTAAAAAAGTTCTTGGAGGGAGCAAGCTATCAAAACAGTGCCACCACTGGCATTGAAATGCCTAGGCATGACCCTAGAGAGAGAGGCAGCAGGCCATTTTTGGGAAACCTACAGGGCTTTGTTTGGATGAGGTAAGAAGTAAGGGAAGTGGGAAATGAGATCTGAATTATTTATCCTTTCTCAGTGATTGATTAGTTAATTGATTGAGGGATATTTTGAGGCTGCACTTTTTTTCTAGGCATCACCAGGTTTAAACAATTTATTATGAATAAGCAAGAATGGCATTTCAAAGTGCCAGTCGTTCTGTTTGGAGCGGTAACTTCTAACCTTAAGGCACCCAGAATTTTGCAACTTAACAAAACAAACACCACAGCCCTAGGAGGAGGGGCTAAGCCTGCTTGGACAGAAGAGGTTTACATGGGAGGCTGTAGAGATGGAGCCAGACCAAAGCTGCTGACACTTAACATCACGATGACCTTAAAATCTCTCAGATGTGATTGATATCTGATGCATGTCCAAGCCCCCAGGCTGCAGAACTGGAAACCTGTATCATTACTAACTGAGCCTAGGCAGTGATAAGAAGAGAAGGCAACTCTTTCTGATGTAAATTCAAAATTCAATAATAAACACAAAGAGTTTTAATTAACACATCTACATTTTTTATATTGCAAATGTAATAATAATAATAATGTTGGTATTTGTTAAGCATTCACTAAGTGCAGAGCACTGTTCAAAGCGCTGGGGGAGATACACGGTAATCACGTTGTCCCACGTGAGGCTCACGGTCTTAATCCCCATTTTACAGATGAGGTAACTGAGGCACAGAGAAGTTAAGTGATTTGCCCACAGTCACATAGCTGACAAGTGGCAGAGCCGGGATTCTAACCCATGACCTCTGACTCCCAAGCCCACGCTCTTTCCACTGAGCCACGCTACATATGTAGATATGTCTTTATTATGATGATAATAATAATAATTGTGGTATTTGCTAAGCACTTTACTATGTGCTGGGTACTGTACTAAGCACTGGGGTAGATACAAGATAATCAGGTTGGGCACAGTCCCTGTCCAAAATAGGGTTCACAGTCTTAGGTCCTATTGTACGGGGTGAGGTAACTGAGGTTCAGAGAAGTTAAATGACTTGCCCAAGGTCACACAGCAGACAAGTGGCAGAGCCAGGACTAGAACCCAGCTCCTTCTGACTCCCAGGCCCATGCTCTATCCAATAGGCCATGCTGCTTTCAACTCCATTCAGCATATTATTGTAGAAAATAAAATTTCATCTACCGGCTGAATGACAACGAGGGTGGAAGATAATAATTTGAACACATCACCCAAAATTATTTTTTTCCATAAATACCAGGAATAAACTAACTCCCTGAGCCCCAGGCATGCCATCTCTAGGGAGAGATGAAGCTTTCTCGCATAGGTCATTGGTTCAGATCTAGACCCAGACTGTCCCCATCCACTATCCTCTCAGAGCAAAAGCAAGCATCTCATCCACTTACTTCCCATAGCCATTGATTGTAACTGCCAATTTTGAGCAAAAATGGTTATTTTTATTATATTCACTCTCAACTCTTTCTCTCCCTCTTGCACTCAATGTTTTGCTCTTAAATGCTTTCTGACATGGGTTTGTTTCTCTGGATCAAGAGGAGACAGTTGCATTATGTGATTCATCTTTAGAGTCCTAAAGCTGAAAGGGACTTCTGGAGGTAGGAGGTTCACTGGTGGTCTTCGGGGATATCAGTTACCCAGACCCAAGTAATGGCACAAGTGGTACCCTGGGAACACAGCAAGGCATAATGGCATCATCTTATGTACCATTTTGCGCAAGTCCATCCAAGTCCATTGGAACCTAGAGCATTCACCACCCCTTGCTGCTCGTTCCAGAGCTGTTACACACTCTCCTCTGCAAGCAACTGTCACATCATGCCTCAACTACTGCATTAGCCTCCTCACTGACCTCTTTCCCTCTGGCCTCCTCCCTCTCCAATCCTTATAATCACTCTGTTGCCTGGATCATTTTTCAGGAAAGTCATTCCGTGCACATCTCCCCACTCCTCAAAAACCTCCCATGGTTACCCACCCATCTCCACATCAAACTCCTCACTGTCATCTTTGAGACACTTAATCAGCTCTCCCCCTCCTGCATAACCTCACTTCTCTCTCATTACAAACCAACTCTCAACTCAACTTACTTAGCTCCTCTAACCCCAACCTCTGTATTGGGCCTCGATTTGGTCTCCCTCGCTATTGACACCTGGCTCACATCCTTCCTCCTTCCTGTTACTCCCTCCCCCTTCATATCCAATATCCAATATTCTCCCCATCTTCAAAGCCCTACTAAAATCACATCTCCTCCAGGAAGGCTTCCCTGATGAACTTCTCATCTCACTTTATTCTCCCTTCCTTCTGCTTCACTTAGCTCCATACTACCTAAACACTTTGATACTCACCCCACCCTAGCTGCACAGCATTTCTGTACATATCCTCATACTCTGCTGCCTCCCCTATTTGTAATTTCTTTTACTGCTTCTCCCCTGAACTCCCTCCCCACCCCCCCTACTGGATTGTAAACTCCTCGAGGGCAGAGATCGTGACTGCCAGCTCCACTGTACTCTCCCAAGCACTCAATAAATACTATTGATTGTTTAACTGATTGATAGGAACATTCTTCCAAACACCCCTCACTTCATCAACTCTGCAGTTCACTAGAAAACAACAGAAATAGTCCCATTTACCTTATTTAAGTTTTTAACTTTACAAAATTGCCACTTGGGGTGTAATATTACATGTGAAGGGCCTTTTAAAACAACACAAGATGGATTATTTTGGTTCTGAAGGAAGATCTGTTCCCATTATTGAAATCTCCCTTGGTTGAGAGAAATATAGCTCCCCTGCTTCCCCCATTTGCTGGTCCCAAGGTGCGTTAGGAATTCCCGGCTTTCTGCTGCTCTTCAGCTGTTAATCACTCCCAGGGTTTTCTCTCTGATATATTTTCCCTTTGTCAGTGTGGTTACAACTGCATTTGAACCTGAGTCCCCGAGGTCAACAGCCTAATGACTAATGCCCCGAGCCACTTAGTCTTTCTAATGCTTGGTGAATTATTTCCTTCGGAAGAGGTTTTATCCAGAGTGAGGGTGCCACATTCCTGAACAGATCACGTGTGTGGTTGGGACAGGCCGGACCTTCTCAGATCAGCTCTTACTTTCAACGTTCTTCAGGAAAAAAAGCTCATTTATTTGAAGAAATCATGATAGAGAACCAAGGTAGGGAAGCCAGAAGAGAAGACCCATAGAGATTTCCATTCCAGCCTGGAAGTCTTGGTTTTCCATGCTCTGAAAGGCAGCTTCCAACCAGACCCAAGGCATTCCTTTGCGATGGCACAATTCCTTACTCACTGTCTGTCAGAGAGAGATGCTCATTACCTACACCTGCTAGACCAAACTCATGAATCAGACTGAAACCGGAATCCATTTGCTTTCCACCAGTTTTTGATCAATTTTCCTGCCACTTTGCTAATTTCCTAAAACACTTTGGTTTCAACCCGGGGCTCTCTCCTTAAGAGCTTCGTGCTCTTTACATGAATTCATAATGGCCAATTGGCCCCGCCACATTCATTTCCCAGGCTCCGGGCGATGATGTCACATAGGGCAGCATGCCTGCTGGGTGGCTGGGGCTAGAGTCCAGTAGTTGGAGTCATCTGATGCTTGAGAAATGACCTCTTTTCTTCTGCCTCTCCTCCGGACAACTGGGCAACCAATGGGAGACCTCCTGGGCCTGGGAAATGCCCCCTTGACAGCTGGACTAGAGAAAGGGAGTTTGATTGCTTCATTCCCTTACCCACTTTCTTTGCCTTTTCCTCCCCAGCACTGACCTCCTGACTATAACTAATCTAATACAACTTAAAAGATCCTTCTTTCATTCACTTATCCATTCAGTCGTAGTTACTGAGCACTTACTGTGTGCAGAGCAATGTACTAAGTGCTTGGGAGAGTGCAATACAACAATAAACAGACACATTCCCTGCCCACAAGGAGCTCACAGTCTAGGGGGGGAGAAAGACATTAATATAAATAAATACATTACAGATATGGACATAAGTGCTGTGGGGCTGGCAAGGGGGAAGAACAACGGGAGCAAGTCTCTTTTTTATAAAGAAGATTTGGCTGCCCACCTCCTTCGTTACCCCTCCATCCCAGGCCCTTGATCATTCCACCACTCTTGTTAGGTTTTGGAGCTGTCCAAAAAATGCCTGTGATAAGATGTCTTAGAAGAGGGTTACTTTCACCTAGTGAATCCTCAGCAGGGATGTGTATTTGATCCATCTTTCAAATGCACCCACAGATTTGCTTATTAAGCAGTTAATTATGGTATCTATCAAGCACTTCACTAAGCGCTGAGTTCAACCTTGTCCCTCTTCCACAAAGGTACTTGCAACACCAGCTTCTGCATAACAGAGCTGGGCCAAGAAGCTTCATTGCTTGGAGGAGGAGAATAAACAAGGTGAGCCCTTGTCCAACAGGGGGCTTCTGTTCAGACACCTGGGGCCTAGGAAAAGTGAGACCAAGGAAACTTTATTGAGAGGGAAGGAAGTCATCCCAGATGTAGTGGGACTAGTTAGAAGGAATCCAGTGGATTATTATCCAATGGAAACAGCAAGGGTCTGGGCAATCTAGGAATGGTTCTCCTGGCTAGACTTGCTGTGACAAGAGCCTAATGTGGAAATAGCACAGGTGTAAATAACACTTGTTTGTGAGTCCACTAAAAGGGTGAACAACATTCATCCTAGCCAAAGGGCACTCTTGCCTGAAAATGAGGAGGACTGATCCTCAAAGATAGCTTTGAGTATCTAGGACCCATGCCACCTGGCAGAGGGTTCCTGTACCTATCAATCAATCAATCAATCAATCAATAATAATAACAATAATGATGGTGGTATTTGTTAAGCGCTTACTATGTGCAAAGCACTGTTCTAAGCACTGAGGGGATATAAGGTGATCAGAGTGTCCCACGTGGGGGGTCACAGTTTTAATCTCCATTTTACAGATGAGGTAACTGAGGCACAGAGAAGTTAAGTGACTTGCCCAAAGTCACACAGCTGGCAAGCGGAGGAGCCAGGAATAGAACCCATGATCTCTGACTCCCAAGCCTGGGCTCTTTCCACTGAGCCACGCTGAATCAGTTGTGTATACTGAGCACTTACCCTGTGCAGAGCACTGTAGTAAGCACTTGGGAGAGTGCAATATAACAATATAACAGAGTTGGTAGATGTATGCCCTGCCAACAGTGAGCTTACAGTCTAGAGTGGGAGGCAGACATTGATATAAATAAATGATAGAAATCTACATACGCACTGTGGGGCTGATGGGGGGTGGTGAATAAAGGGAGCAAATGAGGGCAACACAGAAGGGAGTGGGAGGAGAGGAAATAAGGGCTTAGTTAGGGAAAGCCTCTTGGAGGAGATGTGACTTCAATAAAGCTTTGAAAGTGAGGAGAGTAATTGTCTGTGGGATATGAAGAGGGAGGGCATTCCAGGCCAGAGGCAGGACGTGGGCGAGAGGTTGGTGGTGAGATAGCTGAGCTGAAGGTACAGAGAGTAGGTTGGCATTATACAGCAGCAAAGTGTGTGGGCTGGGTTGTAGTAGGAGAGCACTGAGGTGAGGTTGGAGGGGACAAGGTGATTGAATACTTTAAAGCTGATAGTAAGGAGTTTCTGTTTGATGTGGAGGTAGATGGGCAGCCACTGGAGGTTTTTGAGGAGTGGAGAAATGTGGACTGAATGTTTTTGTAGAAAAATGATCCAGGTAGCAGAGTGAAGTATGGACTGGAGTGGGGAGAAACAGGAGGCAAGGAGGTCCGCAAGGAGGCTGATAAGGTGGGATAGGATAAGTGCTTGGATTAACATGGTAGCAGTTTGGATGGAGAGGAAAGGGCAGATTTTAGCAACGCTGTGAAGCCCTGAGCCAGTGCTGCCTGTAGAGTTCCAGCTTAGCAATCACTCACTCACTCACTCACTCACTCACTCACTCACTCACTCACTCACTCACTCCCTCCCTCCCTCCCTCGCTTGCTCACTCGCTCACTCACTCAATCAGTGGTATTTATTGAGCGCTTATGGTGTCAGAGCACTGTACTAATTGCATTAGAGAGTACAATATTACAGAGTTGCTAGACATGTTCCCTGCCCACGCTCAACCAGTGGCCTTAGAAGGTAATTGGGCAATTTTGTTGTGTTGCTGGAATAGTGTTTGGGTATGAGGATGGGATCTTGAGCAATCCTGCTAAGATTCAATAACTAGCTATATTTCATTTTTCAATAGCAGGAATGTTCACTAAGGACTCCTGGGTGGGGGCTTGAGCTAAACATAAGGAAGCTCCTCTAGGACAGTGTACCCAGATGTCCTTCTGAAAGGGTGATGGGGCAAAGGCTACATGCCAATTTGTGAAAGCTACTAATGGATGGGCTTCCTTGTGATATCTGGGGAGTTTCCAAAAGAATGGAAACCAGTGAAAAGCAGCATGGCCTAGTGGCAAGAGCACAGGCCTGAGAGTCAGAGGACCTGGGTTCTAATCCCTGCTCTACCACTTGTCTGCTGTGTGACCTTGGGCATGGTCACTTAACTTCTCCATGCCTCAGTTCCCCAGTCTGTAAAATGGGGATTAAATCCTACTCCATGCTACTCAGACTGTGGGCCCCATGGAGGACGGGGACTCTGTCCAACTTGATTAACTTGTATCTACCCCAGTGCTTAGAACAGTGCTTGATGTGTAGTAAGCGCTTAACAAGTACCATAAAAAAAGAGAATGGAGAGTGGAAATGACTATCTAGAAGGTGAGAGGAGTGGGGAGACTCCAAGATGATGGGTGATAGTGAAAGTTCATTCATTCATTCTTTCATTTGATCGTATTTATTAAGCGCTTACTGCAAGCAGAGCACTGTACTAAGCACTTGGGAAGGTACAATACAACAATAAACGGTGACAATCCTGGAATGGGGCTATTTGTGACCCCCATCCTAAGCCAGGAGAGAGTGACAGTAACAGAAAAGGAAGAGCAGCGGAGTGCGTGATGAGTTCTACCTGTCTCCTCCTCACATTCTGGCTATGTGACAGTCACCGACCAGCTGCTTCCTAGGCCTGGTCTAGGCTCTAGGGATAGTTTTTTTGGGAGGGAGGGAAGGGGGAGAGGTGGAGGGTCCAGAGATGTATCAATCAATCAATCAATCAATAGCATTTATTGAGCGCTTGCTGCATGCAGAGCATTGTACTAAGCGCTTTGGAAGTATAATAAGGTTGGCGGACACATTCCCTGCACGCAAGGAGATTACAGTCTAGGATGCAGAGGGGAGACAGACATTAAAATACATTACAGATGTGTATTAGGTGCTGTGGTGCTGAGGGCGAAGTGAATAAAAGAGAACAAATCCAAGAGCAAGAGCAACGCAGAAGGGAGAGAAAGTAGCTAGACTCTAGTGGCCTTCACTGTCCAAGATGATGTCAGAATGATGGTGAGACCCCATCTATATGTGCGGCTGCCTGAAAAGCCAAATATGTAATTGACTATCCCTTCCACACTGTGTGCACTGAGTTTGTCTCACACAGGCATGGTCTATCTCTGTTTACGAGGCTGTCTCTTGGCATCCAGCTCTTCACAAAATCTTTGCTTAATGAAGAAGCAGCCTGGCCTAGTGGAAAGAGCACTGGCCTGGGAGTCAGAGGACCTGTGTTCTAATCCTGGCTCCACCACTTATCTGCTTTATGACCCCAGGCAAGTCACTTCACTTCTCTTTCCTCAGTTTCCTCATCTGTAAAATGAAAATTAAGACCGTGAGCCCCAAGTGGGATAGCGACTTTGTCCAACTTGATAATCTTGTATCTACCCCAGTGCTCAGTACAGTGTCTGGCACCTAGCAAGTGCTTAACAAATACCATAAAAAAAATGTAACCCCTCACCGGACTGCTGTCCACCAGGCTCATCTGACTGCTGCAGTGGTCTACCAAGAGTCCTCTGCTATGTAGTTTTGGTTCACTCTGTATTTCTCTTATTCTGTCCTCCTGGCTTATGTGTGCACCCTGCTTTCAATCCCCATACAGTAGCTGAAATAGCTATTGGTGTGATGAGTGAGCATATCCCCTGTCCTCCTCCCCACCCAAACACTCCAATAATAACAATAATAATAATAATTGTGGTATTTGTTAAGCATTTACCATGTGCCAGGCACCACACTAGGTGCTGGGGTAGATACAAGGTAACTGGGTTGGACACAGTCCCTGTCCCACACTGGGCTCACAGTTTTCATCCTCATCTTACAGATGACATAATGAGGCACAGAGAAGTGAAGTGACCTGCCCAGAGTCACACAGCAGACAAGTGGCAGAGCGAGGATTAGAACCCAGGACCTTCCAACTCCCAGGTTCTCCATCCACTAATATGATGAGGACAAGAAAATGGAGATGAGCTGTAAATTTTGGAGAAAGCTTGTGTGAGGTTTAGTCCTGAGGGAGCAGTTCTGTCCTGGATAGTGCCTGGGAAATTAATGTAATGTCATAAATGATGCCTGGAGGAGTTGGTGTCCCTCCTAGAGAGACCCTCACATTCTCTGGGGAGAGAGCTTGCTCACCTAGCAGGGTTTGACTGCAGACAGTTTAAACACTGACACTTGGACTGAAAAGGCCTCCAAGGCTCTGTCCTCCCTTTCTCAGAGGCATGTGTTCTTCTTAGGAGAGGAACTGAAGATCTGCTCACCCCTAGGTCTGTTATATTCTGGCTAGGGTTGGGATTCTGTAAAAGGTACTGGCAATTGGTCTGCTCTCCCCCATCCCCTGTGACCCCAGACTGCCCTGTCCTGCATACTAATTAGCTTAGATGCACTCCTTGAGCTGGGAAAATTACAGGCGCAAATGCTTAATTGTACCTGAAATGAGACGATTATACCCTCAGTCTGAGGATTATATGGCTAACCAGCCTCATTTATGAGCTGCAGGAAGGTAAAATATCTAACCTCCTCTGTCTGGGGCTCCAGATCTAACAGGCCGGATGATTCTACTCCATACTATGTGGGCCTCAGTCTCCCCACCTGGAAGATGCAGCCCCCACTAGCTGCTGTTTTGAGGGGACTAAACTCCTAAGATCAAAGGCCTTATTCACATACAAAGCGCTGTATTATTATCCTAATTATGGGTGCAATGAAGCATTTGTGCCTGTAATTTAGGGAAGGCAAAATTTACAACTGCACCCAAACTGCTGCTAATTGTTGGCCCAGGAAGTGGGGGTGTGGAGAGGGTCTCTTGGAAATATCCTCCTCTGTCCCTGAGGTGTCTTGGGCAATTACTAGAGTTCCTATTTCTGCCAGATTTCTGCAAACCTCCAATGAGGCCTCTCCAGAGAGCCCTCAGAGCTGCATTCATTTTCTGAACCTAAGACTGTAAGCTCCTTTTAGGCAGGGAATATGCTTACTAACTTTGTTATATTGTACTCTCCCAATAACTTAGTACAGTGCACACAGTAAGCACTCAATAAATATGATTGATTGATTGACCCCAGCCCTGGAGTTCTACAGACAGCTGTAGAATTAGTCAATCAATCAATCAATTAAGAGCACTGATTGAGTGTTTACTGGGTGCAGTGTGCTTGAGAAGGCATGATCCTTGCCTTCAAGGAATTTATAATCTGGTGGGGGAGACAGACGTGGAAATAAATTGGATTATAGAGTGTATCAAATATGTACATAAATGCTTCGCTGGTGGGGTGGGTTGTGAGTACTTAGGTGTTTAGATAGCTCAGAAAGGCTGAAGTGGCAGTTGGGGGATATAAGGTGGAGCAGCTATCTGAATAGCTTTCAGCCTTCTCTTTTACATGCTTTTTGTGGGATGGAGAGGGAGAGAAGAGAAGGGAGGTTAAAGAATGAACACTTCTCTCAAACAAATAGACAAAGAGAAAGAAATTGACTGGAGGAAGAGGAAGAAAATGATGCTCCTTCAATCAGTGGTATTTATTGAGCACTTACTATATGCAGAGCACTGTGCTAAGCTTCAACAGTAAGGTCTAACTGTTGAAAATATCTAGTTTCAGTTTGGAGTTGGAGATTTTATTATATCATTTATCTTTCTTGAAGCCTCTGGCTGTAGTGTGTGACCAGATATCTTGCCTAGGAATGGTGGGCATGATTTTTGAGAGATAACAACAATAATAATAATAATAATAATGATATTTGTTAAGTGATTACTATGTGCCAGGCACTGTTCTAAGCACTGGGGTAGATACAAGGAAATCAGGTTAGACACAGTCCCTGTCCCACACGGGGCTCACAGACCTAATTCCTATTTCACAGGTGAAGCAACTGAGACCCAAAGAAGCCAACTGACTTGCTCAAGGTCACACAGCAGACAAGCAGCAGAGCCAGGATTAGAACCCACAGCCCCTGACTCCCAAGTCCGTGCTCTTGCCATCCACCTTCAGCATTAACGCATACACATATTCAGTTATTCATTTGGTCACTTTGCCCCAATATACTGTTACTAACCACTACATCCTTGTTCTTGCTCCTGCTATACCTACATGATCAACATCTGCTGTCCCACTATGCCCACAGCAGGGATCATGGTTTTGGCACATGGTTGTGCTTACCAGAACAGTAAGCACTAAAATACCATCGACTGATTTGACTAACAACTAAACTCAATACAGACCAGCACAGCCAGAAGGTCCTGCTTGGTTAGAACTTTGTTTATGAACATTATCTTTTAGAAGTGTAACCAAAGAGGTCATTTCCTGGCATTGAATCCCCAGGTTTCTCTTAATCTAATAGCATAGTTCAATAAAAGTTTTGAATGAGCCCGAGTTCAATAGTCCTTTTATTTAAAATACTATCCAAATCATCCACCTAATGAAAATTGGAATCTCAGGGGGAGATGTAGTCCTTCTATCTATGAAGCCCACTATATTCAGCTCTTGGGTTTTATGCAGGTAGTATTATGGAGTCTCAGACCTGACCTAAACTCCAGGTGTCTAATGCAGTAAGCATCTTCTTGCTTTAAAGGACCAAGATGCAGCCTTTGATGATGGGACCTTTATTTGACTTCCAGAAACAGCCTTCCAACATGGCTATGCAAATTCCATGACCTATCAATGGGAGCATGATGACCTGCTGAAATAGCATAAAACTGTTTTGAGGGGATAGATCCCTGGCAGCTGAGAGCAAATCAGCCACTGGGCAACCTCTCTACTTGTGTTGGACCAATCTTCCTTCATTTCAAAGACACCTCTGGAGAGCCGAGTTGGCCCCAGAATACCTCTTCCTTCCAAATTCCAATGAAATGAGGGGCATCACTGTCAGAAACTGGTTCTCAGTCACTCAGTGAGTGACCCAGGATGGTGGTCTGATGCAGTCAATTCATGGCGCTGGGGAGTTGGCAAGATTCTATATCTCTCAACCTATGGGTTGAAAGGAGTGGTAAACCTGACCCAAAGAATTTTTTCCAAAGTTAAATGTAATCTGGCAGCTACTGTGGTATTGATATTGACAAACATCAACAGTCTTATGATTAGTGTACACAGCTTTACACTAACCCAAACAAAAACAGCAAAATGCAGTATTGATATTGACAAATATCAGCAATCATTATGACCAGTGTACACAACTTTACACTAACCCAAACAAAAACAACACAAAAATCCACAAATGTTTTCTATGGCTGGATTGCAGCTCTAGCCTAAAAGTTAATGCACAAAAGTCGTGGAGTTAATAGGTTACCTATCACAACACACCAGAGGTCACAGTGGAACTTGGGAAACAAAATGACTTAGCTTATTTGAGGTAGATAATGGATTTCTTCATACTATATTTTACTGAAACAATAACATTATCCAGAGGGACTCATAATTTGCTTCAAGCAGTGCAAGTTATGGCCTGTCCCTCAAAAGAAAAACAATTTACTTCAGATAAAGGCATGTTAGGAAGATCAACTGGTTTCCAGGCATATTCCACCTCTGTTGTGAAAGCATCCTTGGATTGCTATTACTATTACTAATAATCACGGTACTTGTTAGTAGCTTATTATTTACCAAGCACTCACTGTATTAAGAGCTAGGGTAGATACAAGATAACTCGGTTGGACACATTCCCTGGTCCCATATGGGGGCTCACAGTCTAAGTAGAAGACAGTAGGATTTAAAGTACATTTTACAAATGAGGAAACTGAGGCCTAGAAGTGAAGTGACTTGTCCAAGGTCCTACAGTAAATAAGCGGCAGAGCTGACATTAGAACCTACCTCCTGAGACTTTCAGGTCCATGCTCTTTCCACTAGGCCACGCTGCTTAAACAACTCCCATTCTCTCCTGGACCCCCTTCAATCTGGCTTCCGTCCCCTCCACTCTAATGAGACTGCTCTCTCTAAGGTCACCCATGACTTCCTTCTTGCCAAAGCCAATGACTCCTACTCCATTCTAATCCTCCTTGACCTCTCAGCTGCCTTTGACACTGTCGACCATCTCCTCCTCCTCCTCACCATATCTCATCTTGGCTTCACGGACTCCGTCCTCTCCTGGTTCTCCTCTTATCTCTCTGGCCGGTCGTTCTCAGTCTCCTTCGCAGGCGCCTCCTCCCCCTCCATCCTTTAACTGTTGGAGTTCCTCAAGGGTCAGTTCTTGGCCCTCTTCTGTTCTCCATTTACACTCACTCCCTTGGTGAACTCATTCGCTCTCATGACTTTGACTACCATCTCTACGCAGATAACACGCAGATCTACATCTCTGCCCCTGTCCTCTCCCCCTCCCTTCAGGCTCGCATCTCCTCCTGCCTCCAGGACGTCTCCACCTGGATATCTGCCTGCCACCTAAAACTCAACAGGAGCAAAACTGAGCTCCTCATCTTCCCTCCCAAGCCTGGTCATCTCCCAGACTTCCCTATCACCATGGATGGTACGACCATCCTCGCCGTCTCTCAGGCCCGCAACCTCGGTGTCATCTTTGACTCGTCTCTCTCGTTCACCCTACACATCTGATCCGTTACCAAGACCTGCCGGTCTCACCTTTACAATATCGCCAAGATCCGCCCTTTCTTCTCCACCCAAATGGCTACCTTACTGCTACAGGCTCTCGTTATATCCCGACTAGACTACTGTGTCAGCCTTCTCTCTGATCTCCCTTCCTCCTCTCTCGCCCCGCTCCAGTCTATTCTTCACTCCGCTGCCCGGCTCATCTTCCTGCAGAAACACTCTGGGCATGTCACTCCCCTTCTTAAACACCTCCAGTGGTTGCCTTTCAACCTCCGTTCCAAACAAAAACTCCTCACTTTAGGCTTCAAGGCTCTCCATCACCTTGCCCCTTCCTACCTCTCCTCCCTTCTCTCTTTCTACTGCCCACCCCGCAGGCTCCGCTCCTCTGCCACCCACCTCCTCACCGTCCCTCGGTCTCGCCTATCCCGCCGTCGACCCCTGGGCCACGTCCTCCCGTGGTCCTGGAATGCCCTCCCTCCTCACCTCTGACAATCTAATTCTCTTCCCCTCTTCAAATCCCTACTTAAAGCTCACCTCCTCCAAGAGGCCTTCCCAGACTGAGCTCCCCGCTTTTTCCCTCTGCTCCCTCTACACCCCCTTCACCTCTCCACAGCTAAACCCTCTTCTCCCCCCCTTCCCTCTCCTCCTCCCCCTCTCCCGCCCCACCCCCTCAGCACTGTACTCGTCCGCTCAACTGTATATATCTTCATCACCCTATTTATTTTGTTTATCTTGTTTAATGAGATGTACATTACCCTGATTCTATTTATTTGCCATTGTTTATATGAGATGTTCTTCCCCTTGACTCTATTTATTGCCACTGTTCTTGTCTGCCTGTCTCTCCCGATTAAACTGTAAGCCCGTCAAAGGGCAGGGACTGTCTCTATCTGTTGCCGACTTGTACATTCCAAGCGCGTAGTACAGTGCTCTGCACATAGTAAGCTCTCAATAAATACTGTTGAATGAATGAATGAATGAATGAACTTAAGGGAATACAAAATTTGAGAGTCAATTCCATACAAAGGGGACTCAACCTACATGGAACATGAGCATCAGCTATTGCTCCAGCTTCCTAGAGCATTTAACTGCAGAATTCAGTTATCTGCCACATTCTTGCACCCGAAAAGCCTCCGTGAGGAACGATTAGGACTCAATTTCAGCTGGGATTTCAGGACAGGACCCAATAATGGCATTTCTTATTTTCTTATGTTCTCATGGTGGTAACAGGAGAGCAACTGCAGGAACGGGGAGGAATGAAGAAGAAGCTTCTCCGTTTCTTCCTCCCCTTTCTCCATCTTTTTCCTTTCCTCCTCCTCTTCCTTATACTCCTCTTCTTCCTCCTCCTCCTCTGTTTACTCCTCCTCTTTCTCCTCCTCCTCTTCTTCTTCTATTCTTCCATTATTGCTACTGCTACTGCCATTATATTAGGCCCTTCCTAGGGCCATTTCGTAGAGGTTTCTGGTGCAGCCACTCTGATATGATTTCAGCCATGACAGAACCTTTCAAGATTATAGCCTGGGGCTATGGCAGTCGTGAAGATGGTCATTAGATGAGTGGTGTGTGTGTATATGGATTTATGTGTCTTCTTTGAACACAAAGGACAACACACTCTCTCTCTCTCATTGTATGTATGTATGTATATATATATATATATATATATACATACACGCGTGTGTGTGTGTGCATGTAGGTGTTGGCCTGTAGAAGCATCTTGAAAAATATCACTTTAAGAATGAAAACCTCCTCAGACACTGCATGCTTACAGTCTGTCTTCCTTTGTCTTCCTCATTAGGTTGTTAGTTCCTTGAGGGCTGTGTCTTTCACTTTTACTATACTTTCCCAACAGCAGTTTGCACACAGTAGGCATGAAATTAAAACTGATCAATTGATCCATCATCTGAATTTATTGAGTGTTTACCATATGCAGAGCACTAGACTAAGCACTTGGGAGAATACAATACAATAAAATTAGTAGACACTATCCCTGCCCATGAGGAGCTTACAGTCTAGAGAGGGAGACAGACATTAACATAAATTACAGCTAGGGGAAATGTCAGGGTTTAAAGATATCAATCAATTTATTGATGATATTTATTGAGCAACTTACTGTGTGTAGAGCACTGTACTAAGGACTTGGGAGAGTACAATGCAACATTCCTTGCCCACCAGGAGTTTACATTCTAGAGGGGGAGATACGTAGTAAAATAATTTATGGATAGCTACATAAGTGCTATGGGGCTGAGCATGGACTGAATAGCAAGTGCTTAAGGGTGCAGATCCAAGTACATAGGTGAAGCAGAAGGGAAAGTGAATAGAGGATATCTGGGAAGGCCTTCTGTAGGAGATGTGATTTTAATAAGGCTTTGAAGGCAGGGAGAGTGACCATCTGACTGATATGAATGGGGAGGGAGTTCCAGGCTAGAGGCAGGATGTGGGTAAGGGGTTGGCGAAGAGATAGATGAGATCAAGGCACTGTGAATAGGTTGGCATTTGAGAAGTGTGTGGGCTGGGTTGTAGTAGGAAAATGGGGAGGTAAGGTAGGAGGGGGCAAGGTGATTGAGTGCTTTAAAGCCAATGGTAAGGAGTTTCTGTTTGATGTGGAAGTGGATGGGCAACCACTGGAGGTTCTTGAGAACTGGGGAGGTGAAGACTGAACTTTTCTTAGAAAAGTTGCTGATTTGGGCAGCAGAGTGAAGTATGGACTGAAGTGGGGAGAGACAGGAGGCAGGGAGGTCAACAAAGAGACTGATGCAGTAGTCAAGGGGGGATAGGTTAAGCCCTTAGATCAACATAGTAGCAGTTTGGAGGGAGTGAAAAGGGAGGATTATAGTGATGCTGTGAAGGTAGAACAGTTAGGATTTGGTGACAGAATGAATATTGAGTTAAATAAAAGAGATGAGTCAAGGATAATGCCAAGGTTACAGGCTTGTGAGGCAGGGAGTATAGTGGTGTTGTCTACAGTGATAGGAAAGACAGCAGGAGGCTAGGGTTTGGGTGGGAAGATATTTTGGGCATGTTAAGCTTTGGACATGATAAGCCTGCGGTGTCGGTGGGACAGTCAGCTAGAGATGTCCTGAAAACAGAAGAAATGTGAGATTGCAGGGAAGGAGAGAGGTCAGAGCTGGTAGTTGAAGCCCTGTGAGCAAATATTTTAAGAGCAGATGGGTGATCTCCTCTTGAAATACTGCTGGGAAAGATGGGAGAGTAGAAGAAGGGGCAGAAGCAGCATGGCCTAACGGATACAACACGGGTCCGGTACTCAGAAGGACCTGCGTTCTAATCCCTGCTCCGCCACTTGTCTGCTGTGTGACCTTGAGCAATGTATTACACTTCTCTGTGCCTCAGTTACCTTATCTGTAAAATGGAGATTAAGAGTGTGGGACATGGACTGTGTCAAATCTGATGATCTTATATCTACCCCAACACTTAGTACATTGCCTGGTACATAGTAAGTGCTTAACAAATACCATAAAAAAAGAGGAGTGAGGGACTGGAGAGGGGCAGGAGAGATTTTAGGGAGATCACACTCGATGGTTTCAATTTTACCATTAAAATATGTGACCAGTTCATTAGGGGAAAGGCACTGAGAGGGTAGGGGGACAGAGGATTTGAGGAGGGAGTTAAAAGTCTGAAATAGCTGGCCTGGGCAATGGGTATTGGAATCAATAAGGAGGAATAAGCATTGTTGTTGAGTGGAGGAGAGGGCAGAATTAAAGCAGGTGAGGATGAATTGGCAATGGATGAGGTCAAAAAATGTATGGATTTCCACCAGTAATGCTCTGTAGCTCAAGCACAGGAGTGAAGAAAGTGCCCTGTGGAGTTGATACAGAGTTGCAGGTTAGTGGTATGAGATCTGTGGAGAGACAGGAGAGTGAGGAATTTGAGTTCAGTGGGGAGGGAAGTGTTAAGGGTGTCGATTTGTGCATTAAAAGAAGGTAGTTTGGGTGTGAAAAACAAATGGGTCATAATAGCTTTATAAAATTGGAGGGGGTCAAAAGTTGGAGTTCTCTGTGGAAGAACAGGACAGATTTGTGGTGAGTGGGTATGTGGGAGTGAAGGCAGGTGAGGAGGTTGTGGTCAGACAGAGGAATTTCAGAATTGGTGAGGTTGGAGATCGTACAATGACTAGGGATGATGAGATGCAGTATGTGTCCAAGTTGGTGAGTGGATGAGGTAGGGTGGATCAGGATCAATCAGTCAATGGTGTTTATTGAGCACTTACTATGTGCAGAGCACTGTACTAAGCACTTGGCAGAGTACCATACAACAGAATTAGCAGTCAGTTTCCCAGCCCATAATGAGTTTACAGTCTAGAGGGGGAGACAGACATTTATATGAATTAGTAATTTATAACATATAATTTAAAGATATGTACATAAGTGCTTCGGATGTCAATGGGGTTGAGGAGTGATCAAGCAGAAGGGTTGACGGGGACATCTACATAGATATTGAAGTACCCAGAATCACTGTAGGGATGGAGAAAGAGAGAAGGAAAGTGAGAAAAGGATCAAAATGGTTCAGAAAGTTGCAGGATGGGCGGTGTACAGAAGTACTTAAGTGCTCAGATTTCCTTCTGCCTTCAAGACATCTTTACTTGAAGGTTTCACTAACATCTCAACATGTCTAAAAGCAGAATTCCTCTTCTTCCCATCCAAACTCTTTCCCCTGGCTTTCCCATCAGTGTAGACAGCATCAGCATCCTCCCTAATTAGCCTAATCCCTTGTCATTCTCCTTGACTCATTTCTCTAATTCAACACAAATATTTAATCTGTCACCAGATCCTACTGTTTCAATCTTCCCAATATCTCCATATCCACCCTTTCCTCTCCATCCAACCTGCTACTATGTTGATCATAATAATAATGATGGTATTTGTTTACTATGTATCAAGCACTGTTCTAAACTCTGGGGTAGATACAAGCTAAGCAGGTTGGAGACAGTCCCTCTCCCCCATGGGGCTTAACCCCCATTTTATAGATGGGGTAACTGAGGCACAGAGAAGCAAAGTGACTTGCCCAAGGTGACACTGCAGACAAGTGGCAGAGCCAGGATTAGAACCCAGGTCTTTCTGACTCCCAGACCTGTGATCTATCCACTAGGCCATGCTGCTTCTCTGTACATATCTGTAATTCATTTTAATGTCTGACTCCCTGACTAGACTGTAAGCTTGGTGTGGTCAGGAAACATGTCTGCCAACTCTATTATATTGCACTCTCCCAAGTGTTGAGTACAGTGCTCTGCATACAGAAAGTGCTCAGTAAATTGATTGATTGATTGCTTTGGGGCTGAGGGTAGGGAGGATATCAAATGCTTAAAGGGCACAGATACAAGTGCATAGGTGATGTTGATGATGCTAATAATGAGAAGCAGTGTGGCTAGTCCAAGGGCTGGAGTCAGAAGGACCTGGTGCTGTGTGATCTTGGGTAAGTCACTTCACTTCGCTGGGACTCAGTTACCTCATTGGTAAAATGGGAATTTAAGACTTCGAGCCCCATTTAGGACCGTGAGACTGTAGCCAACCTGATTGTTTGTAACTACCCCAGGTCTTAGAACAGATCCTGCCACATGGTAAGCACATAGCAAATACCATAAAAAACAGTCAAGCATCCTTGAGACTGAGAAAGAGAAGACTCTAACCTCCTTTCAAGCAATATCATTTTCCAACTCTTGTGAGGCTTCTGGAGCAGCTCAGTTCCAGATTCAGAGATTGAGTATGTCAGTCTCTGCTGTGGGCAAGCAGATGTTGTAGAATGCCTTCAACTGTGGTTGTGAGAAGTCAAGGGACATAGACTTAAAGATAAGGAGAAAGATAAGGTCTTTAAAGATAAGGTCCTTAAAGATAAGGACCAGAATGGATGGGGAAGCCAGTTTTGTGCCAGCAGGAAGTGCCATATAATGAAGTCCTGCTTTTCCAGAGGTCTTGCTTTTCCAGAGGCCCAGAGAAGCTGAACTCCATGGATACTCTTAATTTCCGTACATCTGTCTTTGCCAACCTGCATGGCATGACTTCCTCCCCAGAATCAGATTATTTTTAACCCAAGTAAAAATATTGACTGTAATCTCCCCTCGCCACCCTTCCCCGGCCCCAGCGGGTATTGCAAATTTCCCTATGGTAGAAAACATTCCAGGCCTGAACCCAGTACTATTGTTCCCTCCTGTCCTTCCTCCCTCCTACATTTCTCAGTGAAAAGTCTATGCTTTGCTAAAATTTGTTAAACCCAATAACCCTTTTCCTAATCCTTTGGATTTATCCTTTATGAATTCACCAATCCCAAGATGGTTACCAGCCCCTTTCTCTCCCTAACATCTTCCCTCCCTCTCCCTCACATCCAATTTCTCAGGCATGGGATGCCTCTCTCCATCCTTCTTTATGTTCAGTACCTTCCTTGCCACCCCTTCAGTGAATCTGACCATGGGGATTCTAACTCTTTGATCCTCAACTTTCCTTTCTGTCCCCTCCCTGGAAAATCTCATCTCAGCTGTGTACTGGTCCCATTGAAGAGGGGACTTGGTAGGAGATCACTCCCTTTAGAAGATATTATTTATTTCAAACTCATCCCAAGCTTCCTGAAGCTGTGACATGTTTATACAAAACTGGATCATTGGAGGGCTTAGTCAAACTTGGTATGAAATTCTGGTTTTCTTTGCATGTGAAAATTCAGGTAATTATTCCTTAGGGCTATTAAAATTTGAAAGTAGGTCAGCATGGAAGAGAATATCACTTAGAGGAAACTGCAAGCAAACAAGCTTTCCCCGGTTGTCCTGGCTAGACACCCCGAAATGGAGCCAGAATATTATAGAAAAACTTTGATCGTTTTCTTTCCTGCCCCTGGGCCTTCCTTCACGCCATACTTTTCCTCCTTCTAGAACACTCTTCAGTAGTATTTATTGAGCGATTACTGGGTGCAGAGCACTCTACCAAGCACTCTGGTGAGTATAAAACAATAAAGCTGGTAGACTTGATCCCTTCCCTCAAGAAGCTTACTCTACCTTCCCATTCTCTGGCTTTCAGACTCAGCTCTCTCTTTCCTCAAGGTTTTCCCTATTAGAAGAGTATAGTCCCTTCTCCTCAAACACACCCTTCTTCTTTACCCTGAAAAAGAACCATGTTGACCCTGAAAAAAATGCAAAACCACAGTGACTAAAAAAGAGAATAATTCAAATGGCTGACCTTGACCCTATGAATGTTAGCTCTTTGAGAGCAGAAACTGAGCTGAGGAGGAGGAGGAGGAAGAACATGAAGAGGAAGAAGAGCAAGAATAAGGAGGATATCTCTGCTTCTTCTACGTCCTCTCATCATCAGTTCTAGACCAATGATCTTGACAGTGGTGTCTTCAGGTTCTCAGGACAAGTGGGCACCAGATCTGGTCTAAACACACTCACTTAAAAACATGCTAAGTAACAATTTGTAACAGTGAAAAAAATGTAACAGTGCCACCCCGTGGTGGGATCGGAGAGGAACAGCTGTGCGATGCCTGTAATAATAATAATAATAGTAATAATAATAATAATGCCATTTATTAAGTGCTTACTATGTGCAAAGCACTGTTCTAAGCGCTGGGGAGAATACAAAGTGATCAGGTGGGACTCACAGTATTAATCCCCATTTTACAGGTGAGGTAACTGAGACCCAGAGAAGTTAAGAGACTTGTCCAAAGTCACACAGCTGACAAGTGGATGAGCCGGGATTTGAACCCATGATCTCTGACTCCCAAGCCCACATTCTTTCCACTGAGCTGACTCCACCTTCCCTTTCAATTTGGGGTGTAACTAGACCAACCGGGGTTAGTTGGGGTAAAGATGGAATGGGCTATACGCTCCTTGAGGATGGACCAGCATCTGTTTTGGGCACATATGGTGGAATATGTGGAAAACCACCCTATGTCAGTAAGCAGAGGGCTGGCTTCAGATTTATTCATTCATTCTTTCATATTTATTGAGCGCTTACTGTGTGCAAAGCACTATACTAAGTGCTTGGGACAATACAACAGACATATTCCCTGCCCACAACGAGTTCCCATAGTAAGCAAGAGAGGCAAGCTGCCTTAGGGCGGCATGGCATAGTGGATAGAGCACAGGCAGGGAGTCAGAAGGTCATGGGTTCTAATCCCGGCTCTGCCACT
Organism: Ornithorhynchus anatinus; assembly: GCF_004115215.2. Lineage (NCBI taxonomy): Eukaryota > Metazoa > Chordata > Mammalia > Monotremata > Ornithorhynchidae > Ornithorhynchus > Ornithorhynchus anatinus. Next base: position 79,994,830 of record NC_041749.1, on the reverse strand, counting down.
TGTCTGCTGTGTGACCTTGGGCAATTTGCTTCACTTCTCAGTGCCTCAGTTACCTCATCTGGAAAGGGGGGATTGAGACTGTGAGCCCCACATGGGGCAGAGACTATCAGTGCTTAGAAGAGTGCTTGGCACATATTAAGCACTTAACAAATACCATCTTCATTATTATTATTAGTAGGGCACACCATACCCTGGGCACTGTGCAATGATTTGGCACCTCTGGATGTTTCATATGCAAGCTTTTTCTATTCAGAACTTTTGAAGCATGGCAATTTTTTTAAAATGACATTTGTTAAGCACTTACTATGCACCAGGCACTGTACTGAGCTCTGAGTAGATACAAGGTAGACAGGTTGGACATAGTCCCTGTCCCACATGGGGCTCCTAGTCTTAATCCCCATTTTACAGATGGGGTAACTGAGGCACAGAGAAGTGAAGTGCCTTGCCCAGGGTCACACAAGCAGACAAGTGGTGGAGCCAGGATGAAAACCCAGGTCCTTCTGACTTCCAGGCCTGTGCTCTATCCATTAGGCCACCCTGATTCTCTGTTTTAAATCCCGCTTTAATGACAAATCTGGAAGAGGTGGCAGGAAAAATTTGGATAAGTTTAGACAGGTGAAAAATAGGTTTGGACAGGCTAGGGCCGACTTCCAAAAAATGTTCCTCATGGCATCGTTACGCTATGCTGTGTGCCTGGCATAATACTTGCAACATCACATGCTGTCACTGACCATCCTAGGAAGGGATGATAATTTTTGTCCCTCCTCAGGGCAACCAAATATCTGAAGTGAGCCTTGTTAGCAAGGAATTAAGGTTAGGTGCGATCTCTCCAGAAAAAGAAGCACAAAGCAAATTCTCTATTCTGAAGTTAAGATGGCAGAGATATGAGCCTAAAACTTCACTATGAAGAGGTATCCTCTCACCCAGCTAGAGACTTGGACCTATCTAGGAAAAAAAATACTATTTCCTGGGTTATAGGAGAGTGAAAAACCAAAAAAAAATGTATGTTCTTCATTTAATAAGTCTTTGTAGAATGCTTGAGTGCAGTGTTGCACTAAGCATTGGGGATGCATACAAAATAGAGGGAAAATTAGTCCCTAGCCCACACTGGGACTAAGAATAAAAAGTGGGTTGTGGTGGTGAGGTCGATGGACACACAAGGAAAGAGTGAAACAGCAAAAAGGAACAATTGTCACAACAAAAGCTGATGTAAGGTTAGGGATAAGAGTTATTTATAGGCTGCTCGTTGCTGTGACAGGCCAATCCAGAGTCCAGTGGTCCCAGAAGGCACAAACTTCCCAATGTTGTGCAGAGTACAGGAGCTTCTTCTTGTGCCTGCCTCGTCAGGGCAGGCCCTCAGTTGATGGTGGTGGGAGGAGGGGTGTCTCTGTGGGCTTCTTGAGTAGACAGTAGACAGAACTCTAGAAATATATATATATATATATATATCTCCTTTGCATTTGATGAGAAGCACCATGGCCTAGTAGATAGAGCATGGGCTTGGGAATCAGAAGGACCTGGGTTCTAATCCTGCTTCTGCCACTCTTCTGCTGTGTGATCTTGGGCAAGCCATTTAATGTCTCTGTGCCTCAGTTACCTCATATCTAAAATGGGGTATAAGACTGAGAGCCCCATGTGGGACAGGGACTGTGTCCAACCTGATAAGCTTGTATCTATCCCAATGCATAGTACAGTGTCATAGTACATAGTAAGCACTTAACAAACACTATAAAAAATAGATGACTACTGACAGTGAGACTCTATCAGTGTCTTTGAAGGTGAATAAAACCAGTGCGTGACTGGTCAACCCTTCTACATCATGGGCTGGTCATGCTGGGGCATTAGCGACTCAGAGTGTCTGGCGCTCTTTTTGTTTCTCCCTCTTTGTTTCTTTGTTTCTCCCTCTCAGACAGTTATCCCATTTCTCATTGCTGCACCCCAGACTGACCTGACTTCTGCAGCTGTCTCCCAATTGTCACTACTGTGTGTCATCATTTAAAATTTTGCTTCCTGGTCATCGGCCACATTTCTTGAGCCCCTACTGTGTATATCCCCTGTACCAGGAGCTTGGAAGCTTACAAGAGAAGTAAAGGACACCATCTCTGCCCTCACAGAGTTAACAATCTAATGGAGAGACACGTGATACAAATTGCAAAAATGCATAGTTCAAATATTTAGAGCCTGGTTAGGAGAAAGAAAAAAATGGGTGATTAAATTCAATATGTATACACATGAGTGCTAGGGTGGCTAATGTGATGACATGATCAAAAAGGTGGGGATTAATTGGGGAATGTCTTTTTGAAGAAGAGATGGCATTTTGGAAAGGCTTTGAAAGTGGGGGAGGATATGGTTTGGTAGGAGAGGGAGTTCCATGCAGGGGAAACACTGCTGAAAGAATGAGGGCCAAAGGGAGGGACTTCTTTTCCAAATTAGGCCAGAAGAGTGATAAAACTGAGCCCTGGCTTCCTAATTAGTGGCTATTACATTGAGCATCTAAACATCTCCAAGGAGCATTGGAGACCCATAATTGACCAGTGGCAGATACTAAGCAGGGTCAGAGGTCTAGAGGTGACTAAAGTCAATGTCACAAGAACCATTGCCAAGAAGTCAGTGGGTCCACCATTTGCCTGTTGTGTGACTTGGGCAAGTCACTTAACTTCTCTGTGCTTCAGTTTCCTCAACTTCAGAATGGGGATTAAATACCTGTTCTCCCTCCTACTCAGACGCTGAGCCCCATGTGGGACAGGGACTGTAAACAGCCTGTTTAACTGGTAGTGACCCCAGAACCTGAAACAGTGGTTGACACATAGAAAGCGTTTAACAAATGCCATAAAAAAAATTCAAGAAGTCACAGAGCAAGACATTCCTACTACAATGAAAGTAGGATCTCTTTCACGCTCTGCGTGGTGGCCAGAAGGAAGAGCGATGGCCCACGAGGGAAGCCGTAGATTGTAAGCTCCTTGTGGGCAGGGATCATATCTACCAACTCTGTTGTATTGTACTTTCCCAAGCACATGGTACAGTGCTCTGCACAGAGTAAGTGTTCAATAAATACCACTGAGCAATGGATTGATTGATTGGAAGGGGGCACCTGTTGGAGCAGAGGAGAATAGGTACATGTTGCTATTTGTATCAGTCCCTTCGATACTTAACCGCTGCCAATTTTGTTGCTGCAGGAAAGAAATTGGCAGGGTGACGTGGGGGCAGGGGCCTCCAGAAAGGGAATCTAGTCAACGACACCATTTCACCTATGCCTGGAAAACTGGAAAAATCCAATTCTCTCCAAATTCTCTCTTTCCTCTGTTAGAGTTCAACACTGTAGCTCTGTCAGGGGTGGAAGTGAGTCTGTTTCACTTGCCTGGCCTAGTGTCATTGGTCTGAAGACCATTGGTCGGGGCCCCAGTTCTCTGCTCCTACCCATTTAGTTGAGCCAGCCATCGCCACTACCTCACAAGACTCACCAGGGTTATTAGTACTGTAAAACCTCTTTATGACAAAACTGGAGGGACTGATTTTGTGGAGGGGACATTTTCATATGGAAGCTCTGTGCTTGGAGGTCCTTTAAAGGCATATTTAATCACACAGTGAGTGGCTAGAACCAATGGGAACCTTAGTTATATGTAGATTCGAGTTATAAAGGAGTTGGCTATAAAGAGGTCTGACTACACATTTTTCTGAAAGAGAGCATCAGTGGGGTTCTGCCGCCAGCCGATCACTCATTAGAAAAGCCAGCATGGTGATTCATCCTTTGTAACCCTGCGGTCCCAGAGAACCAAGACTGCCATTCCTGCCAACTCTACCTCCCCCACCTCTCCACCCTGCCCCGCCCACTGCTACAAAGAGCCGTGAGTCCTGGGGCCTCTACCCAGGGGAGTAGGTGTTAGGGAATATTTTGTTGTTATTATTATTTTTTTTTAATAAAAACCACCGCCCTCAAACACTTCAAAGCTTCAGGAAGGCATCTGAGCATTTCATCCCAGTGATCTTCCCAGAAAATTACAGGAATTACCTGCAATAATGGCTGTTCTTGGCTTCCAAGTTGCTTTTAGCCCTAAGCCTTCTATTAAGTAGCCCAAACCCACAGAGGCCTCTTAATAGATTATTGCTTAATAAGGCAACCGGGGTGATTTCTCCTCTCTAGATTTCAGGGTAACCACTTCTGACCACATTTCTGAGATGCCTCTCAGCCCACAGGGGTGTGGGATGGGCTCGGAGGGAGGTGGGAAGGAGGGAGAGGAGGAGGTTCAGGTGGGAGGAGTCAGAGTCTGGGAGATGGTTTCTGGGGCAAAAAGGGCAGAAGATTTTGCACCCTGAGAATAGTAGGGAGGGCCCTTTCTTTACTGAGCTAATTATCAGCCAACAATACTGTATATTTATATGGAACTTTCTTACCAGGACTGCAAGCTCTGAGGCCAGGAAGCAATTACATTCTAATGGTGAGATATTTTGTGAGATGTAGAGAGGAACAGGCAGGTTGGGGGCCTGACAGTCTAGCTTCTCTTTCCCCACATCAGTATTCTATGGGGAAGGTGATGGCTTTATTCTCTTTCCGCTTCTGCTCTCAGCTCCCCCCACTGCCTTTTTCCACTGCATCCCCCTCTGCTGTCACCCCCAGATTGCTCTTCTCTTTTTTTCCTGGAACAACCCCCACCCCCCCCAACAAACAAACCCCCAAATTAGAATTATAGAATTAAAACTTGGGGCTGGAAAGAACATGGAAAGGTCAATCAATACATTCCCCTACCTCTAGGCAGGATTACACATAATCACTTTCTTCTCTAAGACGGGGAAATGAACCCTGATCCTTCATGCTGCCACGTGGATGTATTTCTTCTGGGTTTATCATCACTGGAAATAGAAAACAGCTGGTCACTCCCTCAGCTATCTCTCCAGGCTACATAAGCCCAACTCCCAATCTTTACCCTTAACTTCACTGTCCCATCCCTTTATGTGTTAGGGACATAAACCAGACCCAGTGCTCTAGCCTCACCAGCATTGGTTGTAGAGGGACAATCACATCTACAGTTGGGTGGGCTTTTAAAACAGCCTAGAATCATCTTACATTTTTAGGAGAAGCTTCACGTTTCTGACTCAGGTTCTTCTTGTGACCCACTTTGCCCCGCCACCCCTCATTTCTTTTCTGCTGGATTCCTTGGGCCAAGTTGGACATTTTCCTTATTGCTTCCCCATTGTTTCTTTTCTCCTGCTCCCCTGCCTCTGTCCCATCTTGAGCTTGCCACTGTGACTCTGGAGAATTGACTTGTTATCCAGTGGCTCAGCAAGCAGATATCCACAGTTTTGGGTTCCCTTCAAAAGCCATCTGCATGTGCCCCTCAGCCACCTAGCACTGTGGGATGCACGGGGACAAAGAAGTCAATTGAAGTACTCAAGCAGCGTGGACCAGTGGAAAGAGCATGGTCCTAGGACTCAGAGGACCTGGATTCTAATCCTGGCTCTACCACTTGCCTGTACTATGACCTTGGACAAATCACTTAATTTCTCTGTGCCTCAGTTATCTCATCTGTAAAATGGGGATAAAGACTGTGAGTCCCACGTAGGACATGGACTGTGTCCAATCTGTGTCCAATCTTGTATCTACCCCAGCACTTACAATGTCTGGCACATAGTAAGCACTTAAATACCATTTAAAGAAAATGAATCAATATAGTATTTAATGAATGTCTACTGTTTAGAGAGTGCTCTTCTAAGTATCTAGTAGAGTACAATAGAAGAAGATACAATCTCTGCCCCCAGTGAGTTTACAATCGATTAGGGCAGACAGACATAAAATAATTTACAACTATGAGGCAGACCAGCAGCTAGATGGCTAGAGACCATAACAACAATAAAGGAAGAACCGTTAGAAAGGTTACGGATTATGGCAGAAGACAGGACGTTCTGTTGAAAATATATCCATAGAGTAGCTATGAATCGGAAATGACTCGACGACATTTGATTATAATAATAATAGGAGGAAGCAGTGCTCATATAAGAGAGTATGTAAAATGATATGTACAAAACTGCCATGAAAAGTAGTGAAAGCAAAAGTACTGAGATGGGAATAGGGAGGCTGTGACCTGGAAAGAAGAAAAATTAATTGGGGCATCCCTCCTGGAGGAGATGGGTTTTTCAGAAGGGTTCTGAAGACAGGGAGAGCTATGGTCTAGCAAATTTAAAATAATGATAATAATAAGTTAGTTAAGTGCTATGTGCCAAGCACTGTTCTAAGCACTGGGGTAGATACAAGGTAATCAGATTGTCCCACGTGGGGCTCACAGTCTTAATCCCCATTTTACAGATGAGGCTACTGAGGCACAGAGAAGTTAAGTGACTTGCCCAAGGCCACATATCAGACAAGTGGCAGAGCCGGGATTAGAACCCACATTCTCTGACTCCCAAGTCCATGCTCTTGCCACTGAGCCACGCTGCTTTGTAAAAGTACAGTACAGTGTTCAGCACAGTATATACAGTATGCTCTGCACACAGTAAGCTCTCAATAAATACCACTGATTGATTGATTGATTGATTGGAAAGGAGTGCCAGGCAGTGGCGAGTGTTGTGAGAATGAGGTCAGTGGTGGGAGAAATGAGAATGAGGCACAGTGCGTAGGTTAACTTGAGGAAACAATGAGTGGGAGCTGGGGTGTAGTGGGAGAAGAGAGTGGATAGGTAAGAGGGAGAGAGAGCTGATAGAGTACCTTAAAGTCAATGATTTTCTGTTTGATGCAAAGGGTGATTTTTGAGGTGTGAAGAGATGTTTGCAGAATGAGATTTTAGAAAGATGATCTGAGCTGCAGAATGAAGGATGGACTGGAGAGGGGAGAGACTGGAAGAAAGTGGAACAGTGAAAAGGTTGATTCAGAAGGCAAGCCTGGACCAGAGTGGTTGCTGTTTTGATGGAAAGAAAAGGTGGACCTTGGAAATGTGGAGGGAAAACTGACAGAATACAGCAACAGATGGGAGGTGAAAATTGAAAGCAAGTGAGGAATCAAGGATAACGCCAAGATTGTGGGCTTTGAAGACAGTGAGGATGGTGGTGGTGTCAACTGTGATGGGAAAACTAGATGGGATATAGGATTTGGAAGGGAATGAGGAGGTCAGGTTTCAACATACTGAGCTTGAGATATCAGCAGGACATCATCAATATGGAGATGTCTTGCAAACAATAGGAAATGTAAGATTACTGAGGTGGAGTTGTGGGCAGGGAGAGAGGTTGGGTAAAGGGACATCATTTTGGGAGTCATCCACACAGTGGTGGTAGCTGTAGTCATGGGGGAGGATGAGCTCCCCAAGGGAGTGAGTGTAAGGTGAGAAGAGTAGGAGATGCAGAACAGAGCCTCGCAGGACATCTACAGTTAAAAGGTGAGAGGCAGAAGAAGAGTTACTGAAACATTGAGAAAGTGCAGCCAGAGCAGTAAGAGAAACACCATGTCATTGAAACCAAGATTAGATAGTGTTTCCAGTGATCCAAGGGTCACAGGGGGCTGAGAGGTCAAGGAGGGTTAAGGCCCCAATGCCACCAGGGAGGCCCTTGGTGGACAGGTCATATTGAGTGGCTGACTAGGTGAGTCACAATGTTAGAAAGCAATCTCATCATGAAGGTCCTGACTCAGACATCCTTCCAGGGCCCATATTGGAGCCATCCTCTCCCCTCCCTCTTCTGTTAGGTGGAAGGTGCAACCTAAGTGAGAAGGAGATGGGAAGAAGATGAGAAGCAGCGTGGCCTAGTGGAAAGAGCACAGGCCTGGGAGTCAGAGGACATAGGTTCTAATCCTGGCTCTGCCACATGTCTGCTGTGTGACCTTGGGCATGTCACTTAGCTTTTCTGGGCCTCAGTGATTAAGATCATGAGCCCCACATGGGACATGGACTGTGTCCAACCTGATTAGCTTGTATCTACCTAGGTGCTTAGTACATGGCCTGGCACATAGTAAGAGCTTAATAAATACCATAAAAATTGGGACAACAGCTTAAGACCTGAATTGGGAATCTAGTAGAAATTAGCAAGAATAAAAATGCCTAGTGACTATATGGTACATCAAGAGGTAGTTTGAAATGAAAAGTCAGTGAGTGTCTGGATAAAGAAGAGAGAGCATAGTCATCAGGGGAAACAGAGAGGGAGTCAAGAACCTGACTGAAACAGCCTAGACACATGGACTCTAAGCATACCAAAAAAAAGGCCCTACATGAACTTGCCAAGGGAGTGAGCGGACATCATTCTCAGGAAAACCCAGGGATAGAGGATGTACCTTTAGGAGAGGAAGAATTTCAGAGAAGAGGCACAGAGAGCAACCTTTTCCTTCCCCACAACTTGAAATTTGTTCCTCTATCAACACCCTGGCCAGGAAGAAGGGAAAAGAGCAGTGCATGACCTCCAGGCAAGGACAAATGGGGAAACTGACCAGTGGAGCCCCAGACATGGCTAGAGTGGGAAGTGCCAGGCAGAGGCTCTCTTTGAGGAGGTACATGGATGACAGCAGCATGTTCTAATGGAGAGAGCCCGGGCCTGGGAGTCAGAAGGATCTGGGTTCTAATCCTGGCTCCACCATGTGTCTGCTGTATGACCTTGGGTAAATCACTTAACTTCTCTGTGCCTCAGTTACCGCATTTCTAAAATGGGGATAAGAGCGTGAGCCCCATGTGGGATAGGGACTGTGCCTGACCTGATCAACTTGCATCTACCCCAGAGCTTAGAACAGGGCTTGGCATATAGCGAGTGCTTAACAAATACCGTTATTATTATTATTATTATTAGCACAGACAAGCAGATGCTGTGAGCAGCCGAGGGCTCCTGCTACTCCTATCACACAACCTGCAGCCATATGAGTACACCAGAGATGCACACGTGCATTCGTACACACAGACGGATGCACGTATATGCCTGCCCACACCCGGTAAATGTGCGCACACACACACAAACAGATCTCTCTTCTGAACACAAACTCCCTCTAAAATCAGTGGGCTCTTTGCATGTGGATCAATCAGTAGGTTCTTCTTCCCCACTGTTCTTGACACTGGGTCTTCCAGAGACCAGCTCGAGCTCTGTACTACTCCCGTTTTGGAGGATGGGAGCTGAAGCTGAGCAGGAGGGGAAGACTCACCCAACCACTGGTAGAAACTGCCTCCTTGCCAATGCCCTATTGTGATCTTCCCACTCTGGTTAGCAGGTAAAAGGAGAAACACAGGTATGAATCAGGCATAAAGTGTTCATGTTCAAAGCCTCTGTTGGGTGAGAAGAGAGAGAAAATGAGGCCCTTAAAACACCCACCGACATCAAAGGCAGCTCTAAAGGTGTTCCTCAGCCCCTTCCTCCTGGAGAAAGCCACAAGCTTGGCTTCTGCTTTCTTCTTGGAAGTAGTTTCAAATAATAATAATAATAGTAATAATGATGGTATTTGTTAAGCACTTACTATGTGCCAAGCACTGTTCTAAGTGCTGGGATAGATACAAGGTAATCAGCTTGTTCCACATGGGGCTCACAGTCTTAATCCCCATTTTACAGATGAGGTAACTGAGGCACAGAGAAGTTAAGTGACTTGCCCAAAGTCACATAGCTGATGAGTAGCGGAGCCGGGATTAGAACCTACAACCTCTGACTCCCAAGCCTGTGCTCTTGCCACTAAGCCACGCTGCCCCAAAAGCAACTCCAGGTGATGTAACTGCCGTGAGCCCTCCACACATGCCCACCAGACTTCAGAGGCACAGCTCCCTGAGGGATCATTTTGCTGATGAAATTGGCGTTACTTGGATCCCAGAAGGCCTGACCTCCCAGCAGCTCCCACTTTGACTCAGAGCAGAGGCTGAGTTTTGCTCTTCTGCCCAGGTCAGGGAAATCTGTGTGTGTCATGTCTGATTGCATGTGACATAATGAGAACAATTTTTTTCAAGTAGTAACCTAGTAGCAGCCCCTGAGAAAGTCTCTGCTTTCTGGGGTGGGAACAGGGGTGAGATGCTTATTATGTGCAGAGCACTGTACTAAGCGCTTGGAATGTACAATTCAACAACAGATAGAGACAATCCCTGCCCAATAACGGGTTTACAGTCTAAAGTGCACAGAGATATTGTCCAGGTCCCTGACTCTAGCCAAGGCCCCCACCTATCCTAATGTAGGCCAATACATTTATAGACTCCCACCCTCATCCCCACTGGGGAAGGAGATTCCACACCTTCCCTTTCTGTCACCTATTACAGGGCTCAACCAGCTTCCATGTCCACTAAATTGTGAGCTCCTTGTGCTCAAGGGATCGTGTCTACCAACTCTGTTGTATTGACTCTCCCAAGTTCTTAGTACAGTGCTCTGCACATTGTAAACATTCAATAAATACCATTGATTGATGTCAGGAAAAAACCTTATTGAAGGCACATCTCCTCCAGGAGGTCTTCCCTAAGTTCCCCTCCCCACTTTCCTCCTCTCCCACTCCCTTCTGCATTGCCCTGACTTGCTCCCTTTGTTCTTTCCCCCTTCCAGGCCAACAGCACCTATGCACATATCTGCAATTTATTTGTATTAATGTCTGTATCCCTCTAGATTGTAAGCTCGTTGTGGACATGGAATGTGTCTGTTTATTGTTGTATTGTACTCTCCCAAGCACTTACAGTGCCCTGCACCCAGTACAAGCTCAATAAATACAACTGAATGAATGAAATTCTTGTTTTCTTCTATCAAAAGCCTGAGCTCTGGAGAGTGCAAGGTGTCTGGCTCTTAATGGGCAGAGGATGTTCTCCTCTTCTCAGCCCCTGCTGTTCCCTTCTCAGGACTCCCAGGCCTATCTTCTGCTCCAAAGTCTGTATGGGGAAAAGGAGGGGTAGAGACCCTTCTTATACTGTTGTTTCTGCCACATTTGATTATGGCCCTTCTGAGAGGCATCACTCTAGCCAGTGGCTTTTGCTGGATCTGGGGACCCTGTAACTGAAAGAGGGAAAGCTGGGCCCTAAAGCTGCCTCTTTCTGCCCCAGAAGCTGGTGAACGGAATGAGGGAGTGCACTGGGCTGGTCCCCCTTGGACAGGTGTGGAGATGGAGGGAGCTTTGGAACAGGGAAATCATTTCTGCCCACACTTGCAGCAGAGGACGGTCGGAGGCACACTCCTCTCCCTCTCACAGCCCAAGCAGGGGCTATACACTCTGCCTCAGACAGCACCATCGGTGCCACTGTCCAGCTTGTCATTTTGTGGCCCCCTCTGGCCACACTGCCACGCAGCCTGGAACTTGGCTCCCCTGCCCCTTGGGAGCATTGTGACGGTTGACCTAGAGAACTAGGTTCAGTGACTTTCCATGAGGCCTGGAGAATTCAATTTTGCTTTTCAGTGTGCTGCCTCTAGGCAAGATGCAGCAAGTTTGTAGACACATGGTGCCTCAGTGTCTGTAGAGTGGTCTTCTGACTAACAAGGAGGAGAGAAACACACACACATACTATAAAGGCCGCTATTGTGCAGGATTATTAAGTAAACATGGTAATTGAGGCTCAATTTACAGACGCCCACAGATCGGGTTTTATTTTACTTCTGGATCCAGGGGGTGAAGTTGGGGGTGGGGAAGTATCAGCCTTTCTTTAATTTTAAAAGAAAAAGACCTACTTTCCCCTCCTGCACCCCATTTCTCAGCAGTTTCCCCTGCGCACTCCCAAATGACCCCCTGGTTCCCCTCCCAGTCCCACATCCCCTCCCCCTGTTTCTCTCTGCACCCAGACAGGCAAAGTAGAAGGGAAACTTGGCTTTCCCTTTGGGTTATCTGTTGTTCCCCATAGTTCATAGCAGCGAAAAGGCAAGGAAGTGGAAGGAAGCGATGATAAAAGGGATCTTTAGGCTTCTGGCAACTGAACTTAATTCTCTAGGAAGATGGCAGGAATATGGAGAGAGAGGGGTGGATTTGGGAAGTGACTTCTTGGGTGAGGAGGGCTGGGGAGGTATGTGTCGCCATGCCTAAGAGTAGGAGACTCTTCTGCTGATCCAGGCTGTCCATTCAGGCCTCCAGTTCGCTCTCCCCAAGCAGCCTCTTGCTACCCCATGGACCTCCAACATGGAGGGAGATGCAGGAGCCCTAGGCTGCAGGGAAGTGTGGAACATGAAAATAGGGGTTAAAGCTTGGGTTCTCCTCTCCCTCAAACCTAAGCTAGAGTGGGGAAATGTATGGCAAGAATTCCTCCCCAGCCCTTGGCTTGAAAGGGCCCTGGGGAGGAAGAAGCAGGAGCCCGACCAGGGCATGCTGTAGGGAGGAAGAGGAGAAGAGGGAGGAGATTAGCTGCCCCGGAGCCAGGGGAGAGTGAGTCTCCAATGTCTGGGGCTGGCATTTCTCCTTTCCTTTCAAGAGCCTCTTCCTGCCTCCATGGCAATAGAGAAATGTAATTAAGAAACACTCATAAAATCACTTGGCATGAAAAGGTGCGAAAGGGATGTCAGAGTGCCCATAATCACAACTCATTAACGGACAATCTGAGGATATAGGTCTGTCCTGGTGAAAGTGGCTATAAAGCCCTGGGAAATGAACGGCCTCATGCTGAGAGTTGGGCCACTCAGGGCTGTGGTTGGGGATTGGGAACCCTGACCCAGGGAGAATCAGATCTCCCCTGTGCCAGATGAGTTAGGTGCCATCCAGCCCCAGATAGGGGCATAGTCAGAATTGGGGTGGCTGCCCAGGGTAAGGGGGCCAGGTTTTCTGAGATGGGGGGAGGGAGCAAATTTCCAACCTCATCCTCTTCTGCACCAAGTGCTTTTGGTTTGAAGACACTAGCTGGTGGGGGAGGTAGGGGAGGGAGAAGGCTGCCATAGAGTGGGACCCATGTGTACATGGTGAAGTGGAACAAGAGGCAGGAAATAGAGACAGAAATAGGGAGAAAGGCAAGGATAAGGAGGGAGAGAGAGAGAAAAGGCCAGGAGTAGAGTAGTCTAGTGGAGAGAGAAAGGGGATGAGAGTCAGAAGACCTGGGTTCTAGTTTCACCTCTGCTCCTGGCCCCCTGGGTGATTTTGGGCAAGTCACATCACCTATCTGGGCCTCAGTTTCCTCATCTGTACAATGGGGATAATAATATCTGCCTCTCCCTATTCACAGGGATATTGTGAGGAAAAAATGAGATAATTAATGAGAAAGTGCTTTAGAAGAATGAAAGTGATCTTGAAACAAATAATTATTACTCACTTACACAGGCAGATACATCCATAGACCAATAACACACACAGACACGCAAAAGATACCTACAGCGACCCAGATAGGCTGGATGCCAACTTGAGCAAAGACAGTAGGAGGTTAATAGCAGCTGCCATCACCCTTGTCTTTGTGGAGTTCCCATAGCATCTGCCTGACTCAGAGCCTGTAGGCAGCCTTATTCTGGGGCTAGCAGGGGCAGAAACTTCAAGTTGTTGGTGACATTGGCTGTATTTGGCTGCTGCTCTTACTGTTCTCCTACTGCTGTTGCTCTGTTCTGCACTAGACTCCCTGGGGATCTTGCTTTTCCCACCTCTGCCTCCGCCCCTGTCTCCACAACTACCATAGCCAAAAGCAAAGCTTTTGTTGGTTTTACTCTTCCTCATGGGTGATAGGATAGACGAGCACTCTTGGCCAGGGGCTGAGGCGAAGACAGCCCTCTAGGCTCTTTCCTTGCCAGCTGAGCCTTGCATGGGCAGGAGTTCAGGGCCTAGCCTGGCCTGCCCAAGTACCTGCTATGGTGCACCAGCTAGAGTGCCATCGAACCAAAAGCACTTGGTGCAGAGAGGATGAGGTTGGAAATTTGCTTTAGTTGGGGCGGGAGCCTGTAGTCTAAGCAAAATAACTGCTGGTCTCTAGGAAACGTGTTTGTGCCTACCACTAGTTTGGTGCCATTGTGGCACTTGGCTCCTGAACATGCCCCTGCCTCTCCTGGACCCCATGGTACGGTCCAGCTATCAGCCATCTCCCTCCTACCATGACAAACCAGACTTCTCCAATAGGTTCACCTGCTGTCACCACTTCCTCTCCCTCAACTGCCTGACCCTCCAGAATCCAGTATCTGCCCTGTCATTCCACTGAGACCGCTCACTCCAAGGTCATCAATGACCTCTTTCTTGCCAATCAATCGTATTTATTGAGCACTTACTGCATGCAGAGCACTGCATTAAGCATTTGGGAGAGTACAATATAATAGAGCTGATAGACATGTTTCCTGCCCACAGTGAGCTGCCGAATCTAATGGAATCGTTTCTGTTCTAATCATGCCTGGCCTCCTGGCTGCCTTCAACCCAGTAGACTACTCCCTTCTCCTGAAAACACTATCCATTGTCCAACCTTGCTCTTTGGCCACAGCCTTCTCTTGGTTCTCCTCTTACCTTTCTGGTTGATCCTTCTCAGGCTCTTTTTTCTCCCACCTCTTAACTGCGGCTGTCCTTTCAAGGCTCTTTTCTGGGTCCCCTTCTCTTCTCAGTTTACATTTACCCCCTGGGGGGACTCACCTGCTCCCATGGCTTCAAATACCACCTCTACATGGATGACTCCCAAATCTACCTCACTAGTCCTGACTTCTCTCCTCTTCTGCCATCTTGTATCTCCTCCTGCCTCCGGAATATTTCTACATGGATGCCCCATGGAACCTCAAGATCAATATGTCCAAAACTGAACTCCTCATCTTCCTTCCCAAAATCTCTACTCCACCTAATTTTATTATCATTATTTTTATGGTATTTAAGTGCTTACTATGTGTCAAGCACTGTTGTCATCACTATCAGCTCTGAAGCCCGCAAACATGGCAATTATCCTTGACTCCTTCCTTTCTTTCAATCCCCAAATTCAATCAGTCAATCAGTCAATCAGTCAATAATATTTAGCCATCACTTACCGTGTACTAAGTACTTGGGAGAGTACAATACAGCTAGTAGACATTATCCCTGCCTTCAAGGTGTTCCTCAAGGTGTTTATAATCTAGTAAGAAAGACAGACACTAAAATAAATTACAGGTAGGGGGAAGCAATAGAAAAACAAGATATGGACATAAGGGTTACTGGGGGTAGGAGAAGTTAATTCCAAAGCGCCTAGGAGATAGGAAGTGCTGAAGTGGCAGTTGGGTGGGAAATAGGGTGGGGAGATAAGAGATTAATTAAGGAAGGTCTCCTGGAGAAGATATGAATTCGGAAGGGCCTTGAAGAAGGGAAGAAAAGTAGTCTATTGGATGTGAAGGGAGAGGAAGTTCCAGGTGGAAGGGATGGTGTGAGCATGTCAGGGGTGAGAGAGATGAGAACAAGGCACAATAAATTGGCATGATAGGAGTGCAGCGTGAGAAGACTGAGGATAAGTAGGGAGGTGAGAACCTAATCTGGTCAGTTTTTCCTTCACATCTCCAGAATCTGCCACTTCTTCACTACGTAGACTGTGAGCCCCATGTAGGACAGGGCCTGCATCCAGCCTGATAAACTTGTATCTATCCCAGCACTTAGAACAGTGCTTGGCATATAGTAAGTGCTTAAAAAATATCATAGTTATTATTATTCCTCTCCACCCCACCACACTGGTCCAGGCACTTGTCATATCCCAGCTTAAAAATTAATGATGATAATTATAGTATTTCTTAAGGGTTTACTATGTGCCAGGCACTGTACTAAGTACTGAGGTGAATACAAGCAAATTGGGTTGGACCCAGTCCTTGTCCCACATGGGGTTCATAGCTTCAGTCCCCATTTTACAGATGAGGTGACTGAGGCACAGAGAAGTGAAGTGACTTGTCCAAGGTCACAGAGCAGACAAGTGGTGGAACCAGAATTAGAACCCATGTCCTTCTGACTCCCAGGCCCGGGTCCTATCCACTATGCCATGCTGCTTCACTACTTGACTACTGCATCAGCCTCCTCCTCTTCCCCCTGCCTCTTGTCTCTCCTCTCTCCAGTCCATACTTCACTTTGCTGCCCAGATGATTTTTCTAAAATGTCTTTCTGTACATGTCTCTCCACTTCTCAAAAATATCCAATGGTTACTTATTCCTTTCTGCATCAAGCAGAAACGCCTGACCTTGTTTTAAGGCACTCAATCAGCTCTCTTCCTCCCACTTTTCCATTCTCTTCTCCCACTGCACCTCAGCTCTTTGTTCCTCTCAAGCTAACCTACTCACTGTTCTTGTTCACACCCTCTCTTCTGCATGGAACTCCCTCCCCTTTAAATCC
Source organism: Ornithorhynchus anatinus (assembly GCF_004115215.2). Taxonomy (NCBI): domain Eukaryota; kingdom Metazoa; phylum Chordata; class Mammalia; order Monotremata; family Ornithorhynchidae; genus Ornithorhynchus; species Ornithorhynchus anatinus. The sequence continues at coordinate 79,978,713 of NC_041749.1, read as the reverse complement.
AACAGACCACAACCCTCCCCATCTTCAAAACCCTCAGAAATTATATCTCTTCCTGGCCTTCCCCGATTAATTTCTAACCTCCTCAGCTTATATCCCCCCAACTGCCACTTCAGCACTTCTGTACCACTTAAGTACTCTCAACCTCCTGTAGCACTTATGTACATAGCTTGCATACCCTATTATTTAAGCCTTAACTCATATCCCTTTTTCCTTCTTCCTCCTAGCTGTAATTTATTTTAGTGTCTGTCTTCTCCACTAGAGTATAAACTTCTTGAGGGCAGGGATCAAGTTTACTAATTCTATTATATTCTCCAAAATACTTAGTACAGTGCTCTGCACAGAGTAAGCACTCAATACTACCGGTCCCATGGCCTGTTTCTGGCCTGAAATTCCCTCCCCCTTCATATCTGCAGGCCATCACTATCCACACCTTTGAAGCCTTATTAAAAATCACATCTCCTCCAAGAGGTCTTCCCCGACTAAATCCTCTTTTCCCCTATTCCCTCTCCCTTCTGGGTCACCTATACACCCTCAGCCCCACAGCAGTTACGTACACATCTGTAACTTCTACAGCCCATCTTGTACACTCCACTCCTCTGCCACTAACCTCCTCACGGTGCCTCATTCTCGCCTGTCCCGCCGTCAACCCCTGGCCCACGTCCTACCCCTGACCTGGAATGCCCTCCCTCCTCACATCAGCCAAACTAACTCTCTTCCCCTCTTCAAAGCCCTACTGAGAGCTCACCTCCTCCAGGAGGCCTTCCCAGACTGAGCCCTCCTTTTCCCTCTGCCCCTCTTCCTCTCCCTATTCCCCCTACTCCCTCCCTCTGCTCTACCCCCTTCCCCGCCCCATAGCACTTGTGTATATTTTTATATATTATTACTCTATTTTATTAATGATGTGTATATATCTATGATTCTATTTATCTTGATGGTATTGATGCCTGACTACTTGTTTTGTTTTGTTGTCTGTGCCCCCCTTTTAGACTGTGAGCCCATTGCTGGGCAGGGATTGTCTCTATCTGTTGCTGAATTGTACATTTCAAGTGCTTAGTACAGTGCCCTGCACACAGTAAGCACTCAATAAATATAATTGAATGAATGAATTTATTTTAATGTCTATCTCCCTCTCTGCTGTGGGCAGGGAACATGTCTACCAGCTCTGTTATAGTATACTCTCTCAAGTGCTTAGTACAGTCCTCTGCACCCAGTAAGTGTTCAATAAATACCATCGATTGATTGGCTGGATTTGCCTTGTGCTGGCCTAACCCTGTCCAGGGCCTCAGGTTTTGTTGGACCCTGAAGGCTACTGTACTCTCCAGACAGGGTGGGGTCACTGGGCTCCATCTCGCCCATTGTTTTTGGGGATGGGAGAGGGACAGAGGACAGTTAGCAGCAGGCAGCCCCCCTGTTTCCTCCCCCAGAGCATCTAGCCTGGTTGCGCATGGCGGGTGAGTGCTGACCCCAGAAAGTCACCAAGCTTGTCCCTGGCCTCAGGGACCCCCAAGTATTGAATCTATGATACTCAGACCACCACCCTGAGCCATTCCAATTAGGGAAACCTTACTTCATTCCTCCCAGGGAGGGAGTTCCCACCTCTTCCCAGAAGGGAACCCCCACCCACTCTGGAGACCTGAAAGAGGAAGAGGAAAGTGGTTGTAAACAACTTTCCAAGGTCATCAATGACCTCTTTCTTGCCAAATCTAATGTAATCTATTTTATTCTATCCTGATTTACTGGCTGTCTTTGACCCTGTAGCCCACTCCCATCTCCTGGAAACACTATCCACTATCCAACCCTGGTTTACTTTTCACAGTTCTCTCCTGATTCTCCTCTTACCTCTCTGGCCAATCCTTCTCAGGCTCTTTCACCAGCAGTTCCTCTGCTGCCCGCCCCTTAACTGTGGGGGTCCACCAAGACTCTGTTCTGGGTGTTTGTTTTTTTAATAGTACTTGTTAAGCACTTACTACGTGCCAAGTACGGTACTAAGCACTGGGGTAGGTAAAATATACTCACTTTGGACATGGTATGTGTCCCACATGGAGCTCACAATTTAAGTAAGAGGATGTAAGATTTAATCACCATTTTACGGATAGGAAACTGAGGCCCAGTGGAGTTAAATGACTTGCCCCAGGTCACATAGCAGACAAGTGGTGGAGCCGGATTCAAATGTAGGTCCTTTCACAGGTCCATGCTCTTTCCACTAGGCCAGGCTGCTTCCCTAGGGTCTTCTTCTCTTCTCAATTTACACTAACTCCCTTGAGAAGCTCATCCATTCCCACAACTTCAACTACCACCTCTATGTAGATGACTCCCAAATCTACCATGCTAGCCCTGATCTCTCTCCTTCTCTGCAAATTCACATTTCTTCCTGCCTCCAAGACATCTTTACATATGTTGTGGACCGCCCCAAGATGATGACAGTGAGGCCAACCTCAAGCCCGTTTCTTGTGAACTGCAAGATGGCTCCTTCGTGGCATGTGACCCATTCAAACTTCGCAAGCACGCCATTTTTTAAACCTCGTGGGCTTTTGCGCAGGCCGGTCGGGTGTGATAGGAACCGTTACAGGAACCGGTCGGATGTCACTTGATCACAGAAGTGTTTACTGATTGGCTACTGTTCCTACGTGTTTCTAGTGCCGATTGGGCACCCTGCACCAGCGTGGGGTTCTGCCGTACCAATAAAGCTGGCAGGGCAGCCTGGGATCCGGGCAGTGCAGTCACCCGGACCCCACCGGGGTGAACGGGCTGCTCTCCACTTTCCTACTGCTCTGTTCTTTGACTCGTTCTCTCAGAGTCTTTCGTCTCTTCATCGACTAAACGAACCCTCCCTATTTTTGTCGATAACACATAGATGTCTCAATGATACCTGAAGCTCAATATACCCCAAACTGAACTGAATACTGAGAAGCAGCATGGCCAAATGGATAGAGCACTGGCCTGGGATTCAGACCTGGGTTCTAATCCCAGCTCCACCACTTGTCTATGTGACCTTGGAAAAGTCACTTCACTCCTCTGTGCCTCATTTCCCTCATCTGTAAAATGGGAATTAAGACTGTGAGTCCCATGTGGGACAGGGTCTGTGCCCAATCCAATTTGCTTGTATCTACCCCAGTGCTTAGTACAGTGCCTGACACATAGTGAGCGCTTAACAAATACCACAGTTATTATTATTCCATCCAAAATCCTCTCCTCCTAACTTTCCCATCACATTTGACAACCCCACAATCCTCCATATCTCTGAAACTCTAAGTCTTGGCATTATCCTTGGCTACTCCCTCTCTTTCAACCCCATATTCAGTTTGTTGCCAAATCCTGTCAATTTTCCTCCACAACATTTCCAGGATCTGCCACTTCTGCTCCATCTAAGTGTTTTAGATGATCACCATACAGTCTCAGAAAGTCCCTCCTCCCTCACTGCCAAAGAACAGCACAGCTGAAATCTTGTTTCTGGCATTAGGGTTGGGGGTGGTTCTTTTCCTCCACTAATGGGACCTGGACAGCGAGGAAGGGGCTGATCCACTGCCTGTGCCTGGCTGTGATGGGGGAGAGAGGGAAGGGGGAGGGGAGAGGTCTGGTGGGGCATCCACTCATTGCCAAGACCATAATAGAGAAGCAGCGTGGCTCAGTGGAAAGAGCACGGGCTGGGGACTCAGAGGTCATGGGTTCAAATCCCAGCTCCGCCTCTTGTCAGCTGTGTGACTTTGGGCAAGTCACATCACTTAACTTCTTTGTGACTCAGTTCCCTCAACTGTAAAATGGAGATTAAGACTGTGAGCCCCATGTAGGACAACCTGATGACCTTGTATCCTCCCCAGCGCTTAGAACAGTGCTTTGCACATAGTAAGTGCTTAACAAATGCCATTATTATTATTATTATAATATTACCCAATCCTATCCCTCTTCTCCCCTCCATTTCCCACTCCTCTCTTTCCCATCCTACCTCTCCCTTTCCTTCTGGTCCCTTCTTCTATCCTACCCCGTTGGCAGCAACTGCTGTTGGAACGAATAGCTGTTGCTATGAAGTAATGATGGGGCTTATTGACATCATCACATTGAGCCATGTGCAGCATGATGTACCATGTGAGGGCCCCAATTCAATGTAAATTTTCTGTGGTCAGGGAATATATCTGTTTATTGTTGCATTGTACTCTCCCAAGCTCTGATTACATTGCTCTGCACACAGTAAATGCTCAATAAATACAACTGAATGAATGAATGAACCAAGTTTTTCATGGCCCATGGTGCTGGTGGTGGGGGCTGAGGAGAGGTAATCCAGCCCATCTGCTGCCAAGCCAGCTTTGGGCACTGGTGGGGTGAGGGTCAGGGACTTTAAAACTATTAGAGTCCCAATTAAGTAAGCTATGTTAATGTGTGTGTAAATAGTACAATTGGCTCTTTGCACACCAACTACTCAAAAGGTTTCATTTTGTTTGGCTCATCTACAATAGACTGTGAGCCCATTATTGGCCAGGGATTGTCTCTATTCCCGAATTGTACATTCCAAGAGCTTAGTACAGTGCTCTGCACATAGTAAGTGCTCAATAAATATGATTGAATGAAAAAAAGGTTACTGACCTCTGCTCTAAAAGGATAACCTGGATCCTTTGGGAGAGCTTAAATTTCCTCCCAGGCCCTGAATGGAGGTCTTGAAAGGTGGAACATTTAACAGCAGAAAGCAGGAATTGTGAAAACCATTTTACAGTTGAGGGAACTGAGTCACAGAGAAGTTAAGTGATGTGACTTGCCCAAAGTCACACAGCAGAAAACAGGAAAGCAAACAAAATGAAGAGGAAGAAGGTCAGGAAGGGGTAAGGGCAGGTAAGGACAAAATCAAACCCCAGACAGAACTATCCTGCATTGGGGTGGGAAAAGGAGATGCTAATGAATGTTCTGGGTGTGGCTTCTTTCTTCCCACCAAATATCCTCAGGGCTATGCCCTCTCCTCGACCTCCCTCACCTGCCTTGGCTTCCAGTGATTCAAGGAGGAGGTGGGGGGACGGGGTGGGGGGAGGGAGGCTAGGTACTAAGGCTTCCTAGGGCTACTGCTCCCTTGAGGGCACCTTAGAGTCCTGTTCATAATCATCCCAATGGTGTTGACTTTTAAGGAACTTAGGAGAAAGACAAATGGGCACCTAAATCCAGAAGGGGAGCAATTTTTTATGGTATCTGTTAAGCACTTACTATGTGCCAAGCACTGTCCTAAGTATGGGGGTAGATACAAACTAATTGGGATGGACACAGTCCCTGTCCCATGTGGAACTCACAGTCCTAATCCCCATTTTACAGATGAGGAAACTGAAGCACAGAGAAGTGAAGTGACTTGCCCAAGTCACACAGCAGACAAGTGGCAGAGTCAGTCAGAATTAGAACCCAGGTCTTGTCTCCCAGGCTCGTGCTCTATCCACTAGGCAACACTGCTTCTCAGCCCGCAATGGCTTGGAGCAGCCCAAACCAGAACCAACAGGTGGATGTGAGGGAAAGGGGTGGGGGTTGGGAGGAGCACATCTTTGGGGCCTCCTGGTTAGAGGGGGGCAGTGATGGGGATGGTGGGTGGGTGGGCAAGATGCAAGGAATGCCCTAACAACTCTCTCCTATCGCTGCACAACATTCCTGAAATCCTAGTGTAGTGTCTCCAGGGGATGGGAGTGGGAAAAAGGCTGTGTTTTCCTGGTCCTCTAGATCTGGGAAATGGCATTTGCTGACTACGCGCAGTGTGGGGAGCAGCGGGTGGGGAGAGGGTTGGTGTCAGGGTTTCTCACTCAAAGGAAGAAGCCGCACAAGAGTGAGACTCTGCCAGCCAGGGCTGCGGGGGAGGTGGAGTTGTCTGTCTGCCAAAGAAAACCCAGAGGAGAAAGTCGATGACTCACCCTGACATTATGCCTAAGGAGTCAACCCCAGAGTCCCCTAGGCTCCCCTATGTGGGAGAGGCAGAGAGAAACTCAGTGTGGCAGTTAGGAAGGAGGACCCCTAAATGGAGATGTGGAGAAGTCTGTTGCCCCTCTAGCTGCTAGGCTGAGGATGTGGATGAGGTGGGAAAGAGCGTGGCTTAGTGGATAGAGCATGGGTCTGGGAGTCAGAAGGACCTGGGTTCTAATCTTGGCTCCACCCCATGTCTGCTGTGTAACCTTGGGCAAGTCACTTTACTTCTCTGGGCCTCAGTTACCTCATCTGTAAAATGGGGGTAAGAGCCCCATATGGGACAGGGACTGTGTCCAACCTGATTAACTTGTATCTACTCAGTGCTTAGAACAATGCTTGGCATTCATCCATTCATTCAGTCATATTTATTGAGCTCTTACTGTGTGCAGAGCACTGTATTAAGCACTTGGGAGAGGACAATACAACAATAAACAGACACATTCCCTGTCCATAATGAGCTTGCCCTCTAGAGTGGGGGAGACAGACATTAATATAAATAAATAAATTAGATAGGTACATATGTGCTGTGGGGGTCTGGGAGATGGGATGAACAAAGGGAGCAAGTCACGGAGATGCAGAAGGGAGTGGGAGAAGAGGAAAGAGAGGCTTAAGAGTAGTCAGGGAAGTCCTCTTGGGGGATAAGGCTTTGAAGGTGGGGGTTGGGGCGGGGGGAGTAGTTATCTGTCAGATTTGAGGAGGGAGGGAGTTCCAGACTAGAGGCAGGATGTAGGTGAGGGGTCGGTGGTGAGATAGACCAGATCGAGGCACAGTGAGAAGGTTAGCATTAGAGGAGCAAAGTGTGCGGGCTGCATTGTAGTAGAATAGGGAGGTGAAGTAGGAGTGGGCAGGTAAGCACTTAACAAGTACCATAATTATTATTATTATTATTATTAGGGGAGGGAAGATGGCTTCAATTGACCTGGCACTTCTGTATATGCTGAGCGGCTCCATGGGGCAAGGCTTTTGTCATTCAGGAGGGGAGTTTGGGTAGGGGAGTGAAAGAGATGGGAAGAGAACAGTTCTAGAACCTGCTGCCCACCCTGTGTTAGAAGCTGCGTGGCCAAGTGGAAAGAGCATGGGCCTGAGAGTCAGAAGACCTGGGTTCTAATTCCAGTTCTGCCATTTGTCTGCTGTGTGACCTTGGGCAAGTCACTTAACTTCTCTGTGCCTCAGTTTCCTCATCTGTAGAATGGGGATTAAATCCTACTCCCTCATACCTAGACTGTGAGCCTCATGCGGGACAGAGAATGTGTCCAACCTTCTAGCCTTGTATCTGACCCAGTGCTTAGAACAGTGCTTGGCACATAGTAAGCGCTTAAATACAATTAAAAAAAATCAGTGTGGGGTAGGGAGAGACCATGAGAGGGGACTGTGGAGAGAGCTGCTTTTTGGCCAGGGGATGGAACAAGATGCCAAACAAGGAACCTGGGGGTAGCAGTCTAAGGGCTTATTTCCCCCTCTGACCCCAACAACAGATTGGCTCCAAGTTCAGTGACAGAAAAGGAACCGCTGATAAACCCAACTCAGATCACGTGACTCAGGGAAGGATAGGAAGCAGTGACACCAGGTGGAAAGAGCCTGGGCCTAGGAGTCAGAAGAGCTCGGTTCTAATCCTGGTTCCACCACTTGCCTGTTGTGTGACCTTGGGCAAATCACGTAACTTCTGTGTGCTTCACTTACCTCACCTGTGAAGCAGAGATTAAGACTGTGAGCTCTATGTGGGACAGAGGCTGTATCTTACATCTACCCCAGCACTTTGTACAGTGCCTGACAGAGTAAGCACCTAACAGATATCATAAAAAGTCACCTAACTTCTCTGTACCTCAGCTTCCTCATCTGTAAAATGGGGGACTCAGTACCTGTTTCCCTCCTACTTAAACTGTGAGTCCCTTGAGGGGCAGGGACTGTGTCTGACCTGATTACCTTGTATCCATCCCAGTGCTCAACAAAGTGTTTGGCACATAGTAAGTGCTTAACAAATACCAGGTGTCCCGTAAGGGCGGGACTCTGACAAAGTGAGTAGGTGGCCAAAGATCCCCCATTCCTTTTCTCCAGACTAAGGGGAGCACACACACACACACACACACACACACTCACACACACTACACTGGGCCCTGGGGTGGCTCTCACAAAGATGGATTTTGGTTTGGGTTTAGGGGACCTTGCCAGCCAGCTCAGACAGACAATTGTTGTCTCTCTCTCCCCTCCTTGTTCCCTCCGGGCCACTTCATCAAGGAGCTGTTTGTCTCCACAGTTATTGTTTATGGAACAACATTTATTCTGTGGGTGTGTGGGCAAAGGCCCCTCCATGAAACTGGTAGTTACCGGCAAACACAAACACACTCAGGCAGTGTACAGACAGGCACACACCCAGGAGTAATAGACAGTCAGGCAGACACACAAGCAAATCCATACACGTAGGTCCAACATTGGGGGTGCAGAGGAAACAGTTAACCCCCTCCCCTACCCCAACACACACACACACACACACACACACACACACACACGTATGAGTACACGCACCTAGGGGTAGGAACCAGGAAGAGACTCTTTCAAGGGAAAACAATGAGATTCTCTATAAGTCCCAGATATCCATGTTTCCCCCACAAAATAAATGGCTTCTCCTGAGGGAAATGGGATCAGTCCTTCTTCCCCCCGGAGACCCCTGTCCAGTCCAGCCTACTGAGTCACTGAGAATCATTCTCTATTCCAGGTGTTTATCACGTACATTACAGTATCAACCTTTCCGGGTCTAAAGGTGATATTGGTGAAAGAGCATGGGCCTGGGAGTTAGAGGACCTGGGATCCAATCCCAGCTCTGCCACTTGTCTGCTGGATGACCTTGGGCGAGTTACTTCGTTTTTCTGTGTCTTAGTATCCACATTTAAAAAATGAGGATTCAAGACCTGTTCTCTCTCTCACTTTGACTGCGAGACCCCTGTGGGACAGGTACTCAGTCTGACCTGATTACCTTTTGCTTACCAGTGCTTAGTACAGCATAGTCAGTGCTTAACGAATACCCCAGTCAATCAATCAGTGGTGCCTATTGACAGCTATGTCCAGAGCACTGTATTAAGCGCTTCAGAGAGTACAACAGAATTAGCAGACATGTTCCTCACAGATTATCATTGTCACTTGGAGTCCTACCAGGGTCACATCCAGGCTCTAGTGGGTAAATACCCAATCAATCATTCAATCATATTTATTGAACTCTGTGCAAAGCACTGTAATGAGGGCTTGGGAAAGTTAAAAGATATGGTCTCCGCCCTTGAGGAGCTTAAAATCCAGCAGGGCAAACAGACACTAAAATAAATGACAGATAGGAGGAAGAAGAGAATGAGAAGATGAACACGTGGATGAGTAAGTGCTTAAATAGCAGCGTATGTAATTTGATATGTACAGAAGTGCTCCGGATGATTTTAAATGCGTAAGTGTGGAGGGGGCACAGAAGTGCTGAGGTGGTAGTTGGGAGGAAATGATCTGGAGACAAGAAAAATTATTTGGGAAAAGTCTCCTGGGATTCGGGTGGGATTTCAGAGGGGCTTTGAAAATGGAGAGAATTGTGGTTTGGTGGATTTGAAAGGGGGAAGGAGTTCCAGGCAGGAGGAAGGGCGTGAGCAATGGGTCGCAGACAGGAAAACCGAGAACTTGCCTTGCTCATGGACACATAGAAAGATACCCTTTGTATTTTTGTATTAGAAGAAGATGCCACTGATGGAGAGAATCGCCTCTGTGTGCTTGTGTGTGTGTGTGTGTGTGTGTGTGTGTGTGTGTCTGACTGAAGAGGCCAGTGTAGAACCCACCATTATGGTTACATTATGCACAAACAGAGACTGCCCTTGTTGTTGTGGGCAGGGAAAGTAGCTACTAACTCTTCTATATTGTACTCTCCCAAGCACTTAGTACAGTGCTTTGCACACAGTAAGAACTCAATAAATGAGGCCTAATGGACAGAGCATAGATTTGAGAGTCAGAAGGACCTGGGTTCCAATCCCAGCTCCACCACTTGTCTGCTGTGTGCTCTTGGGCAAGTCACTTAACTTCTCTGTGCCTCAGTTACCTCATCTGTAAAATGGAGATTGACTGTGAAGCCTATGTGGGACATGGACTGTGTCCAACTTGATTAACTTGGATCTACCCAGCATTTAACAAATGCCATTAGAATAAAAATATATAAATAAATACAACTGATTGGTCCTATCATGTCTGATGTATGCAGCACCTGGTACTGCTTTCACTTTGGCCTCTTTGTCTCTCAGTTCACGTAAAGCTTCTCAAAGAGAGTCAGTCCTTTCTTAATTACAGCACACCATACTGATCTATCTGAGGCAGCTGATTCCCAGTTTTCAGCTGGGTTAATAATGGCGGTATTGTTTAAGCACTTACTATGGGTCAAGCACTGTACTGAAGCACAGGGGTAGATACAAGATAATCAGGTCGGACTCAGTCCCTTTCCCACAAGGGGCTCACAGTCTAAGGCGAGAGAGAACAGAGAAGTTAAGTGATCTGCTCAAAGCTCCACAGCAGGCAAATGATGGAGCTGGGATTAGAACACAGGTCCCTTGAATCTCAGGCCTGTGCTCTTTCCACTAGGCCATGTTGCTTCTCAATGAAGAATTGCCTTGAGACTTTGTTTTACTGCTTCCTTAAAATGTTTCCCCTGGCCTCCTTGCACCACCTCTACTTTGTCTCCCCAACTCCCCTCACCACTACATCGCTCCCCAGCTACCTTGGTAGTCTGCAGTCCTTGTCTCACTACTTCTAAGGCATGACCCAGGCCCCTCCCACACCCATGGCCAGAACAGACTTCCATTTACCATGCACTGAGCTTCGTCCCTTTTTCCCCTCAACATCAATCCTGCTTCCTTCCCATACAACTTCCTCAGTGGAGCTGCTACTCAGTCCTCTTATGCTGGGATCAAGTACTGGGTTGGGGTCAAAAGATCCAGCAAGGACAGGTGGGTGGGGGTATCTGCCCACTAGAGCCTAATCTGGCCCCGGCAGGTGACTTGCCAGGATCTTGTCACTTTCATAGACCCAGCAAGGCAATCAGTAGCTTATATCATTATTACAGTCAGGGTGCAGTGCAGGAGGAAATTGCACTCAAGCACTTTATAGAGAATTTCACTTGTTGCCAGGCAACCCTTAAGGCTGTGGGGTGAAACAGTAAGAAGAGGATGGTGGGTTGGGGAAGATGGGATGAGACAGAGGGGAAGATTGTTTCAGGTGTGAGGGAACAAAGAAAAGCAAGCTCCATGTGAGCAGATAATGTGTCTACCAACTCTATGTTGTACTCTCCCAAGTGCTCAGTACAGTAAGTGCTCAATAAATATGATTGATTGATTGAACACGTGGGAGAGGGGAAAGGAGCTCAGAGACTGGATGAGAGAAAGGGGCAGGGATTTAGAGGAGTGGAGGAGAACAGGGCCTGAAAGATGGATGGGAATATGGGTGCCAACTTTGGAAGAACAATGCGGGGGAGGGGGTCACCTTGCCAGAATCTGATCTGTGAGAGTGAAACCAGCTGCTTTGCCCCCAGTCAATCACTTGATGGTACTATTGAGCGTTTATTGTGTGTAGAGCACTGTAGTAAGTGCTTGGGAGAGTACCCTATAACAGAATTAGTAGACACATTTCCTGCCCACAAAGAGAGTAGGGTGGGCAGCTGTAGGTAGCCTGCCCTACCCCTTTTTATAGGTTTGAAGGCAGGCTTCCAAATGTCAGCTCACATTCTAAGAATTATAATAGTAGTGATATTTGTTAAGTGCTTACTATGTACCGAGGGCTTGCTCACCTCCTTTCTGGCAGAAGCAGGTTGACCTACAACTCCCTTCGTTTCCAGAAGAAAAACTGTGACTTCTGCCTCTTGTCCTTCCATCAGTGCTGCAGACCTGGTTCGGCCACCACCAAGACCTTGGCTCCATCATCTTAGGAGGCAAGAAGTTTTGTCTCACCCTTCCTGGAAAGTGGTAAGCCACCTCTTGTCTCCCTGCCCCGAGACACAGAAGACTTATCTCTAGGCTCTTCAGATGGACTGGCCCCTTTAGGCCACAGTTGATGGTAGCTTGTCCTCTCACCTTGGATCTGAAGAGGGAGAGCAGGTAAATCTTGTAAATTTCCTGGCCTTGACTCTCTTGGGTGCTTCTGTGTCTCTGCCTCTGTATTCTTTCTGAGAATCCACCTCCAGGACATTCTGGCTCTGAATGCATCACTGACTTGTGCCTCAGGTTCTCTGGTTGCAGTGTATGCTTCTCTCTCTTTCCTGTTTTTTCTAACCTTACCTCCTGGAAGCCCCATTCCCCATTTGCCCCTATGGGCTCAAAATGGGCTGGGAGAGGGGACCCAAAGGACTACGAGGCAGGTTGTGTGACTCAAGAAAGGAGAGTGGGTATTACCGCAGGCTAGGCTAGGCTAGGCAGAAAGCTGGAAGGCCTCAAAGACATGGGTGAACTGTTCACCTGGGAAAGAAACAACTGGATCAACTACTTTCTATCTTCCCGCCCATCTCTTTTCGCGTGTCTCAGGAATTTCCTTCATAGGGTCAGAGAGATGGGGCTGGATGGTCAGGAATCTGAAGTGCGGACAGGATGAGCAGTTATTTCTCAGGTCGCTATGACCTGCTGAGTTGGGACAGGCTGGGATCCATGTTTCCAGTTTGCCGGGTCGCTGCGAGCCTGTTGTTTTCCGTTCAGGAATTGGAGTGGCAGGAGAAAGCAGTAATGGACTGGGACAGTGAACGAGCTTTCAGGGTTTAAAAGCCTTCTAAGTGCTTTCCGCCCTCAACCTCACTGAGCCAGGGCGATAGCGAGACAGCTCTGGTATCTCTGCTAATTGCCTCATTTATTTCTATAGTGTCTGCGGGGCTTAGGGTGGGCAGCTCTCTGGCAGGCAGGGACCCAGGTTCGGGGAAACCCACTCAAGAGCACAGGCCCATCGTGCGATAAGGGCAAAATCGAGTTTGTATTGATTCTGACTCGGGCTCACTTCAAGAGGCTAGGACTAGACCCAGCTAAGCTAACCAGAGGTCCCTGAGCAATGGGAGGGAAGGGGATGGAGCCTTCTAGGAGAATCGCCAAGAAGGGAGGTATGGGGGCAGGAAGGTGGGGTCTCATTGGAGAAAATCCAAAAAGGAGCCTCAGTAACTTCAGAATCCACTTTTCCCAATGGATCAGCCATGAATAAGGGGTTTCCTAAGCCTTACATCCCTGGTACAAGATTTTGGAGGCTGCCCCAAGGCTGCTGTGATTGAAGGCACATCTCCTCCAAAAGGTCTTTCCCTGACTAAGCCCTCATTTCCTCTTCTTCCACTCCCTTCTGCATCATCCTTGCACTTGGATTGGCTCCCTTAATTTACCCCTCCCCCAGCCCCACAGCACTTGCATACATATTCATAATTAATTTACTTATGTTAATGTCTGTTCCCACTCTAGACTCTAAGCTCCTTGTGGGCAGGGAAGGTGTGTACCTACTCTGAGTGTACTCTCCCAAGCGCTTAGTACAGTGCTCTGCACAAAGTAAGTGCTCAATAAAAACAACTGATTGATTGATTCTCCTATGGCCTTATCTCTGGGGGGGAGCTAATGTCTTTCTCTCTTGGGTTCCTGATCTGATGCCTCTTTGTCAGGACCCTACTCTCACTAAGGCTTTCTAGCATGGGCTGGTCTGTCTTGGCCAAGGCTTTTTCCTTCTGAGCTGGACGGTCCCGAGTTTACTCCTTCCCTCCCCGTCCTCACAGTAGCTAGGCCTGGCTTCAGAAGTCTGAGGCCTAGAGAGCCTCCCTGACCATGGCTGCCCCTCTTCCCTCTATTATGTAGTCGAGGGCCGCCTGCCTCTTCTGGTCCAAGGAACAATGCTCTTCCTCTGCCATACACACACCAACTACCAGAGAACAGAAAACCGACAACAAGGGATTCACGTTTCTCCCCCTGCCACCTCCCCGCGCCACCCTAATTCAGGCCCAACACCCCTCTCAGCACATCTGGCCTTTATAACCATTTGCAGATGGTTAGCATCCCTCCTGGAATCCCCCAGCCCGGGTGGAAATACTCTTTCCACGACTCTCCAACCTCGAGCTAAATACTTTTCCGCATGGAAATGGTCTCAGAGCCCAGAACCAGCTCTGTGCCCAGGAGGGAAAGCTCCCGGCCGGGAGCTAATCTATTCCATATGTCTGAGGGGTGGGGGCAGAGTGGGATGGGGGACCCACGAGGCTGGGAGCTGCCGGGCACATGCTGAAGTTGGGCTGGATTTCCAGAGCCTTTGATATGGAGCCAGGAGGTAGGCTGGGCCCCACACTAAAGCAGCTGAGATCAAGGCCGGCCTAGAGAACTGGTCCAGTTAGAGAGAACCTTCCTTTCTTCCCCCGCCTCCCCCCCCCCCCCGAAGTGGGGGAGGGTGGATTTGCCACTGAATCCCTTAAGTCCCTGTGATCTGGGAAAGATGAGTAGAGTTGACCTTGTGAGCATTTCTCTGAATCAGTTGGCCGCAACTTCCCCAATACTTCTCCACAGCCACTTGCCTCCACGCCACCCCCTGCCTGCCCAGTTCCCCGGATACTTTCCCCAATCCCACAGCACTTATATACATAGTCTTACATTCCGCCATTTCCCCTATCTGTAATTCATTTTAATGTCTGTCTCCCCCGATAGACCATAATGAGCTCCTTGTGGGCAAGGATCATGTCTACCAATTCTGTTGTATAGTACTTTCCCAAGCACTTGGGTCAGTGTTCTGCATACGGTAAAGGCTCAGTAAATACACTGATTGATTGAAATACAAAATGAATTTTTTGGGGGGCCTTTCTTTCCAAGAAGCAGCTGGGATCATGGTTCCCAGGCTTATATTCCAACAGCTCCTTTGCCCCAGCTCTCTTTCTCTGGGCCAGTTTTGCTGACCTAGCAGCCTTTCTTTCGGATGTTTGGCAGTGACCCAAGTTTTAAGGTAGATTCAAGGCCCTTCTATTGATAATAAAAGAGTCGATGCCTTGGACTCATTTTGGGATTTTTCATGTTCCCCCGCCTTCCCTCGGTCTCTCCCTTGCCCATCAGTCTTTCTCTAACAACCCTTACTCTTGCCTCTCATCCCTCCATCCCCCATCCTAGGTGTGCTCCCTCATCGCCAATCCACTCCCTTGGTGACTGTGATCGTCTGGGTGGGTGGTAGGCTTTTCCTGCCTGGCCCCATCATTACTAGAGTAATATAGAAGGAAAGTACCCAGTCGGTTATGTTGAGTTGAGAGGGTGAAGAAAAATTGGGGGGTAAAGCTAACCTAGAATTGGATCTTATAGGCTCTGCTCACCCCACCTTCCTTCTGTGAGAAGTGAGAAACTTATTGTTCACCCAAACCCACTTTCTCGGGGATCTGGTAGGCAGCACACAATCCCAATCAAAGCCCCGGAGTCTCATCTTAAGAAGGGCAGCAGTTCAACCAGCCGAATGTGGATGCAAGGCAAGTCACTCCCCGGTATTCCAGCAATGAGTCTGTTTGTTTGGACCTCCTTCAGGGTTGGTTAGCGACCCCCTCTGCTGTCTGGAGGCAGGAATACAACACGACCCGTGACTGGATGAGAAAATGACCGACAAAGTCGATAGTGTCTTCTCTAAGGAAATCTGAGCCTCCTGAGGGCTGGGCCAGGGACAGCGGAGGGCTTAGGGGGGAA
The DNA here is from genome assembly GCF_004115215.2 of Ornithorhynchus anatinus. Taxonomy (NCBI): domain Eukaryota; kingdom Metazoa; phylum Chordata; class Mammalia; order Monotremata; family Ornithorhynchidae; genus Ornithorhynchus; species Ornithorhynchus anatinus. The sequence continues at coordinate 79,963,132 of NC_041749.1, read as the reverse complement.
GGGGAAGGGAAGAACAGGAAGGGGAGCAAGGGCAGCAGGGAAGGTAGGAAAGTGAAGGCTGTAGTTCCCAGGAAGAAAATTTGGCTTGTTAGGGAAGGCTTCTTCTTCCTGGCTGGAATTGAGCACCCTCTTGCTACAAAATCCTACAGGAGGGGCTGGAGGAAGTGATAAAGGAACAGTTTTGGAAAAAAAAATCTAACTGAAGCATTGGTGCCCCCTCCCCCCCCCCCCCATGTGGGCTTTCTGTGAGATTGGTGGTGAGTTTACTGTGGAGAGTGGCCAGCCAGATAGTTACTGAAGAAGATTCCAGGCATGTCCCCCAAGGCCATGGGAAGGGCTGGGTAGATCAACCTACCACTCCTCCCCTCACTGATGGGGGCTCTGCCACTGCCATTCCCTTACCACACACTCCTGCCAACCAGAACACTTCTTCTGTGACTTTTTCTTATTCTGAAACTGAGTTCGGGCCTGGTCCAGCTTACTTCCAGCACTGTAAACGAAGAACAAGACATAGTTCATGGCCTGGAAAATCTCCCAAACTACAGAAATAGGGATCCTTGTAAATGCCATGTCTAAGTGCTGGCAGAACTGGAGTGGTTGGAGTGAAGAGAGGCAGGAAGGGTATGCCTCGCCTCCTCATGGTGGAGGAGGATTTTGGAGAAGGGCATGGTAGGGCAAAGAGGTGGAAAGAATGGCAAGTGTGATGGCTTGGAGCCTGATTTTTGACCTCCAAGCTGCTGCAGCCTCATCTCATTCATCTAGTTCCCAAATGAAGACTCCAAAGGAGGCAGGGCTTTTGGGTAATTTGGATCTCTTAGAACGTTCCCTTTTGCTTGCCTTTTTAAGGTCCTGTTGGGATCATCGGCTCCTTCAGCTCTGGTTGAGAAGAATGGGGTGGGAATCTTCCTGCTTCAGAGTCCCCAGGAAGCTCTTGGAAATTGCTGCATTCCTGCAAAAATCCCTGACCAAACAGGGCTGAAAGGAGGCAGAAAGTGTCAAATGACATGACATGACAGGAAGGATTGACCAAAGACGGAGAGGGAGAATCCCTAGTCCCAGGAGCTGGAAAATAGGGGGGAACACCCTTGGTGGCTCCAACCTGAATCCGACAGTCTTCCACTGACTACTCCCCCAGCCCACAACACAAAGGCTGAACTTCCCAGATTGTTCCAGCACAATGATGGTGCCCCAAATCATGGGCACCCAGTCTTTTAAGAGATCTAGAGATTATCTTGGCAGGGTTGTCCGGTTCAGTAGGGTCTCTGGGGAAAGAGTCCACAACCTCCCTACCACCTCACAACTTTACACCTTCTGGAAGACCACAGCAGTGGGCAGGCTCACCTGGTGAGAAGCATCAGGAAAGGGAGGGCCTCTGAGGCCAGACTCCTGGACCCTCCCTTTAGCCTTCTCTCCCTGGATTCAGTCCTTCTCTTTCATTATCCTGAATCTAGTCACCAATTCATCCCCATTTTGGCTGCTGCTTCTTTCACAGTAGATCCCCCAAGTGATCATTTGGGGGGAATTCAAGCAGATCATGTATGGGGCCAAAAAAGGGAGGAAGGATAATGAGTGGAGGATGGGAAGAAGAAGGGGGTGGGGGAGAGGAGGAGGGAGGAAGGGAAGGAGAGGGGAAGAAAAAGAGGGGAAGAGAGTCAGTCTGGGCAACTCACCAGGCACAGCTGCAGCTTCAGTTGCTGCTTCATCTATCAGCTGCCACTTCCTCCACTGCCACCTGGGCTGCAGGTGCAAGCACTGTTGGTGTCACTACACAGGGCACAACAGCAAATGGCAGTAGTGACAACATTTGCTGCTGCGACCACAGCCAAAGGCAAATCCTGGAATTTTCTGCTATACCCAGAAATGCATCATTTTGGATGCACCAGAAGCCTCCAGGCTATAGCCAGGAAATGGCCATTTCAGCTGCTGGCAGCAGTGGTTGCAGCTGTAAAGGAGGTAGCTAGGCAGCCTCTCCTCCATTCCTCCACTCCTTTACCTCCTACGGTGGCTACGCTGCCCCCAAGGCTGCTGGGTGCCCTTCCACCACTGTGGCTGAAAGTGGATCGCTATCGGGTCCTGTCAGCAGCTTTTTGAGGACTGGGATAGAACCCCCAAAATAGTGACCGCCCCACCTCATGCTGGACATCTGGTCATGTTACCCGAGCCACCTGCGTGTCCCGAAGGTGGGCCCCCTTGCTATCACCTTCCAAAATACACAGCCCTGAGCCCGGAGACAAAATAAAATGCTGACAGAAATAGCAGGCAGTTTCTGAAAAGCCTCGATGTGGGTTGAAATTTTCTACTTGGCCTCAGCCTAAAGGAATCCAAAGCTGTGGCTAAGCCCTGATTCAGCATTTGGGTAAGATCCCCCAGTGCCCAGAGACTTCAGCCAGCATGTAGCTTGTCTTACACTTCGCCCAATCCATCTCCTTTCCCCTGAGCAGCATAGAGATTCAGTTCTCAGTTACTATGACCCACATCTGTGACTTCTTTTTGGATTAAAGTTCAAGATTACCTAAGGGGGCTGTTGCAGGGGCATCAGACCCCCCGACTGCTTCAACCGCCCTGATTTTTCCTGACCGCTCTCATCTTCTGTTCTTCTCTGTCCATGTCCTGCATTTCAGCCAAGTAAACCAGCTCACTATCCCCTGCACCCCGACAACTCTCCATCCTGTGATTTTGCTCAGCCCATCTCCCCAGCTAGACCTTCCCTTTGTTTGCACCGAGCAAGATCTCCTCCTTCCTTCAAAACTCTGCTTGAAACTTGCTTCTTTCAAGAAGCTCTCCCAGATTGACACCCTCTCCCCCCCATGCCCCAACATGGCTATGGTCACTCGAATAACTTTATGTTGACTTAGATGTGTGTGATTCTGTAGGTGTCCTGTCTCTGCATTATACTGGTAGCCCCTTGAGGGCAGGAACCATATCTTTCTTTGTCTTCTGCCCCTCCCTGCAGAGCTCTGTCTAGGGTGAGCATTTAATCAATGTTGTTGACAGGCTACTTGACCTTTCAATCTCCTAAGAGGGTTGTGGTAGTAACTAGAACTATGAAAGGAGGTTTTCTGGCTGCAGCTGTAAAGGTAGCTTTACTAAGGAGCTCTGATGCATCCCAACCCAGAGAGGATACTGAAAAGGGAATAAGGACTCTGAGCAGTTTGTGGATGAGATATCACATGGTTTCCAGTAGGGAAATGTTCTTCTGTATTAGGTAGGACAACCAAGAGTTTTGGGGGTTCTCATCCTGCCGTCTGCAAAGATCCTGGCAGGACTCTTTAGGGTTTCATTTTCATCCGGGGTGGTGGGAGGAGCCCTGATAGCTGTAATGGTAGTGACACGACAGCAGAGAGTTGGATGAGTGGAGGAAAAGCTACCTAACTTCCTTTTCTTCTCTCTCCTCCTCTGCAACAACTGCCAGTGCTGTCCCTACATTTCAGCTCTAGCTTCACCTGAAATGGCTTGTGACTGGCTGCATCCTGGAGCAATTGATGTGTTTCTGGAATTCAGCCAGGGAGGGAGGTCGAGGCAGCTAAGGCTCTGGTGACAGTGCTTGCTGCTGCAATTTGAGAAATGATCAGACAAGGCAGTGGGCAGGGGAAGCAGTAACAATGGTTGAGTGAGTCTGTTCCTTCCCTCTTTGTTTCCTTCATTTGCCCCTATTTCTACTTCCCTTCCTTTGCCTCCCCCATTTTTTGCATGTGTGATATTTGTTAAGCACTTACTATGTGCCAAGCGCTGTACTAAACATTGGGGCAGATACAAGGTAATCAGGTCCCATATGGAATTCACAGAGTAAGTAGGAGGGAGAACAGGTATCGAGCCCCATTTTGCAGATGAGGCACAGAGAAGTAAAGTGACTTGCCCAAGATCACACAGCAGGTAAGTGGAAGAACCACAATTAGAACCTAGGACCTCTGACTCCCAGGCCCGTGCTCTTCCTATTAGGCCAGGCTGCTTCCCTTTTTGGTTCCATCTTATGGAAGTCCCATCCCCATTCCACAATGAGTCTCCACAAAATGTCCTCTTCAGAAAAAATCCAAGGATCTGGCTTGGCTCCAAGTCCTATGCAAATTCTGTATTTGGTGTCTCTGCCCCCACTCCATTTTGCCTAAGGAGTCGAGTAAATGATCTCCATGTGTTTACTATTCCCAGCACTGTAGTGCAGGTGTTAGGTAGCAAGTACATGCTTACCCAGGGACTGGGTCTTTGGTCTTGGTCTGCAGCAAACTTCCCACATGCATTCAACAAATAGCCTAGGGATCTCAAAACCAGAAGAATGTAAGTCACCCCATCCAAGCCCAAGACTAGCCCAAACCCAAGGTTAGTTTTTAATTATCAGGTCTGGGCCTAGAATCAATCAATCCATGGTATTTTTGAGCACTTCTGTGTGCAGAACACTGTACTAAGCACTTGGGAGAGCAGAAATGCTCTGGGCATGTCACCCTCTTCCTCAAAAATCTCCAGTGGTTGCCTATCAACCTTCGTATGAAGCAAAAACTCCTCACTGTTGGCTTCAACGCTCTCCGTCACCTTGCCCTCTCCTACCTCACCTCCCTTCTCTCCTTCTAAAGGCCAGCCCTCACACTCCGCTCCTCTGCTGCTCACCTCCTCACTGTGCCTCATTCTCACCTGTCCCGCCGTCGATCCCTGACCCATGTCCTATCTCTGGCCTGGAATGCCCTCCCTCCTCACATTCACCAAACTAGCTCTCTTCCCCCTTCAAAGCCCTACTGAGAGCTGATCTCCTTCAGGAGGACTTCCCAGACTGAGCCCCCCTTTTCCTCTGCTCCTCCTCCCCACCCCATCGCCCCTACTCCTTCCCTCTGCTCTACACCCTTCCCCTCCCCACAGCACTTGTGTACATTTGTACATATTTATCATTCTATTTTATTAATGATGTGTATATATCTATAATTCTATTTATCTATTTTGATGCTAATTATACCTGTCTACTTATTTTGTTGTCCGTCTCCCCCTCCTAGACTGTGAGCCCGTTGTTGGGTAGGGATTGTCTCTATCTGTTGCCAAACTGTACTTTCCAAGCGCCTAGTACAGTACTCTGCACACAGTAAGCGCTCAATAAATATGATTGAATGAATGAATAATAAAATAGAATAGGGAGATGTGATCCCTGCCTACAAGGAGCTTATAATCTAGAATATGTATGGCAGTGATGACTACCAGGACTCTTCTCAAACCTTTGTCTGAGAGGAAACAGAGATAACAATGGTAAAATGTTCTGAGGACACAGTATAAGCATTGGCCCTACTGGACTCTGACCAGGACCAGGACAATTTGTACAGAATCTTCAAGCTGGAGGGACCCTTCTGAGGTCATCCCATCCATCTCCCTGTCTTCACGAATAGGGTCTCTTCTATGCTTAAAGACTTCTGGGGTTGGGGTTCAGTAATCTTGGTCACCTGGTCTGTTGCTTAATTTTCGGTCAGAAAGTTCTTACTTATGTCCCATTTAAGCTCTTCCTGCTTTCAAAGCCTTATTGAAGGCACATCTCCTCCAAGAGGCCTTCATTTCCTTCACTAAGCCCTCATTTCCCCTTCTCCCACTCCCTTCTGTATCACCCTGATTTGCTCCTTTTATTTACCCTTCCCTCAGCCCCACAGCACTTATGTGCACATCGATAATTTTTTTTATATTAATGTCTATCTCCCCCTCTAGACACACTATAAGCTCTTTGTGGGAAGGGAACGTGTCTACTGACTCTGTTATATTGTACTCTCCCAAGAGCTTAGTACAGTTCTCTGTACACGGTAAGTGCTCTGTAAATACAATTGACTGATTGATTGATTGATTGATTGCAGAGTCAGTGGAGTTAAGAGCAATTGGTCACCGTCCTTCATGGGCTTTAAAACTGCAATGAGCTTGCCCTTCAGCCTTCTCATCTCCATTCTGGTCATTTCTGGGTCCAGTTTGGGTCAGCTTGACAACACCTGATGCAGAATGCTTTCCAGGTGTTCTCTGTGACTACTGAGAGTCAAGAAGAAGAACTGGCCTTAAATTATGAGTTAGATTAGAAACAAAGAAGAACATTATGACAGTCAGGGGGAATTAAACCCCAAAATGAGCTCCCAAGAAAGGCTATGAAATCTCCATACTTGGAGAATTAAAAAAAAATTAGACATCTACCTGTCCCATAGTTTCTTTTAATCATTCATAAGCATAGAAGCAGAGGTCTGTACCAGATAATCTCTTAAATTTCTAGGTTTGAGCTATGAGGACAGTTTGGGACCTTTTTGGACTATCTGGGAGAAGAGACGAGAAGACTGGGTGAAGGCAGGGGCAGGAATGGGGTTTTTGAAGTGGAGCTGGGGAGGTCTGGACAATGTTGAAATAATATCCCACATCTAAACTCAACCCCATTTCCAGTCAATGTTCCTACAGGAAGCAGGGCCCATGGGGGCTCATGAGTCTCTAACTGGGGTCTGTGGTCTTCTTGCTGACTGGCAGTGGGGGAGAGAAGGGGAAATGAGCAATGGTGAGTTAAGATGCCTACTGTTTGTCTGGTCCAGTCTTGCTAAAAAGAGGCAGCTCAGCTTGGCCCACACAAGGGCTTTCTGGACAACAGAGAGGAGAAAAAGTGAAAAAAAAAAATCAGTAAATGCTTCAGCTGTCCTCCCCTGAACCCTCCGGCCCCAGGCTTTCCTCAGCTACTGAGTGGAATGCTCCTCATGCATTCAGGAGCTCTGGCTCTCTGATTCACTGCCAATGCTGGGGACAAAGATGAAGACAAATGATCACCAGAGGGTTGTTCCTGAGCTTTAACTGCCACATCAGTAGATTTGCTGAGCCACTTCCCTGGGGACATAATGGCTGTGACAGACCCAGTTCCCGGCTTGGTATAGCCTTGCACAGTCTGCAAAACCCTGGCCCACCAAACCCTGGCCATTCCTGGCCCTGGCCCGAGCCCGACTTGCCCTGATTGGAGTCCCAGACCACAGTGTTCCAAGCCGGCCTGGGTCCAAGCTGGACTGGAAGTGAGCTGGGGCCAAACCAGAAGTGGTTCGGAGTCTGTAATGGGATGGGAGGGGCCTAGACTCAGTGGCAGAGAGACACCAGAAGCCGGAAGATATGCAATAGAAGAATACAGTGCAGAACGTGGAAACTAACCGCCGAAGTCATTGAAGAAGGAGCTGGCAGAGAGGACTCGAGAGACAAAGCCTGGTCTTAGAGCCACGTTCCCAGGCTCTGGTGCCAAGCTCGGGGACTGTCTGACCCGAAGCTGGGGGCCCACATCCCAGGGGCCGGCGTGGGGGAGAGAATAACTCTGGACTGAACAATGGTTCATTTGGAACAGCGGACAATGGCTGATTAGGCAAATGCCCAGGATCTGGATTGAATTTTCCCTAGAATAATGATACATCTCCCTTCCTCTATCCCATGTGGCTTCTCCAAAGTGGACCTGCGGTCAGGAGAGGAGGAGAGCATCCAAGGCTTTTGGGTCAGGGAAGGAGGGGTGCAGGACCAGCTATGGCAGTAGCAGCTTCCCCGGGGCAGGAGAAGGGAATCAGGTGAGATTTACAGGTCACCAAAAGAAAAAAAAAAAGATTCCAGGAGTCACCGGCTGTGGTGCTGGGTCCCAGAAAAACTTTCCAAATGAATTTTAAGAGTCCTGCTCAGACAGACCATGCTCTCTCACCCACACCACCTCCAGTTGGAAGTCTTTCAGCCGCTGCCTCTGCCTCTCATAATGGAGACCTAAAACAACACTTTCAATCAATCGATCAATATCAATAATACTTATTAAGTGCTTACTCTAGGAAACTGTACTAAGCACTTGGGAAAGTATAATAGAATTGGTAGACTTGATCCCTACCCTCAAGGACCCTGCAATTTAGCCGGGGAGACAGACACTTACATACATTATAGCTAGGAGGAAGAAAAGAGTATATCAGATACGGACCGAAGTGCTACAGGGGGTGGTGAGTACTTAAAGGTTTGGGTGCCATGGAAGTGCTGAAGTGTCAGTTGGGGGCAATTACATTTGGAAGATTAGAAATGAACCAGGGAAATCATCTGGGAAGAGATGTATTTCAGGAGGGCTTTGTTGAAGAGGAGAGCTGTGATCCGTGAGGTTTGAAGTCCGGGGAGTTCTGGGAGGCATGAGAAAGGGGTCTGTGGCAGGAGAGACGAGACTGAGGCACAGTGAGTAGGTTAACTTGAGAGGAATAATAATAATAATAATAATGTTGGTATTTGTTAAGCGCTTACTATGTGCCGAGCACTGTTCTAAGCGCTGGGGTAGACACAGGGGAATCAGGTTGTCCCACGTGGGGTTCACAGTCTTCATCCCCATTTTACAGATGAGGTAATTGAGGCACTGAGAAGTTAAGTGACTTGCCCAAAGTCACAACAAAGAGTGAGGGCTGGGGGATAATGGGAGAAGAGAATGGATAAATAATGGGGAGAGAGGTGATAAGAGTGCATTACAGCTAATAATAATAATAATAATGGTATTTGTTAAACACTTACTATATGCCAAGCACTGTTCTAAGCACTGGGGTAGATACAAAGTAATCAGGTTGGACACAGACCCTGTCCCACATGGTGCTCACAGTCTTAATCCCCATTTTATAGATGACGGAACTGAGGTACAGAGAAGTGAAATGACTTGTCCAAAATCACATAACAGACAAGTGGTGGAGCTGGGATTAGAACCCAAGTCCTTCTGACTCCCAGGCCAGTACTCTATCCACTAGGCCATGCTGCTTCCCAGTTTTCAGTTCAGTTTTGTATAAATTTGATATTTTGAGCTTTAGGTATCAATGAGACATCTATGTAGAGATGTCTTGGAGGCAGGAAGAAATGTGAATTTGCAGAGAAGGAGAGAGATCAGGACTAGCACGGTAGATTTGGGAGTCATCCACATAGAGGTGGTAGTTGAAGTTGTGGGAGTGGATGAGCTTCTCAAGGGAGTGAGTGTAAAACTGAGAAGAGAAGAAGACCCTTGAGATGCAGCATGGCCCAGTGGAAAGGGCACGGCCCTGTGAGTCAGAGGACCTGCGTTCTAATCCGGCTCCACCACTTTCCTGCCATGTGATCTTAGGCAAGTCACTTAATTTCTCTGGGCCTCAGTTTCTCACCTGTAAAAAGGTGATTAAATCCTATTCCCTCTTACTTAGATTGTGAGCCCCGTGTGGGACAGGGACTGTGTCCAACCTAAGTATATTGTATCTACCCCAGCGCTTTTTTTGGACACATAATAAATGCTTAGCCAATACTATTAAAAAAAATGACCCAGAACAGAGTCTTGGTGGACCCCACAGCTAAGGGGTGGACAGCAAGGGAAGAGCTGGTGAAAGAGCCTGAGAAGGATTGGCCAGAGAGGTAAGAGGAGGATCATGAGAGAATTGTGACAAATAAAACAAGCTTGAATAGTGGATAGAATTTCCAGGAGGTGGGAGTGGTCTACAGGGTCAAAGACAGCCAGTTAGTCAGAACAGGATAGAATATATTCCATTAGATTTGGCAAGAAAGAGGTCACTGATAACCTTGGAAAGTTGTTTACATCTGCTGAGTGCTCTTCCTTCCTTCAACTCTCTCCTCCACCTCTTTTGTCCCCTTCCCTCTCCTGGAACTGTCCTCTTTAAGGTCATCAGTGATCTTCTTGCCAAGTCCAGTGGCCTCTAATCCATTCTAATCCTCCTCAATCTCTCCGCTGCCTAAATGCCATCTAACTTTGGGTTCCACTGACACGGTCCATTTCTGGTTCTCCTATCTCTCTGTCTACTCCTTCTTGGTCTCTTTTGCCGGCTTCCTCCTCTGCCTCCTACACCCTAAATGAGGGGGTTCCTCAAGGTTCAGTTCAGTTCTGGGTCCCCTTCTATCCTCCATCTACACCCACTCCCCAGGCTAATTCACTCCCATAGCTTAAACTACCATATCTACACAGATGATTCCCAAATCTACCTCTCTAGCCTTGCTCTCACCCCTCCATTATCTTGCATTTTCTCCTGCATTCACTACATTGTTACTTGGATGTTCTGCTGACACTTCAAACTTAATCTGCCCAAAACAGAATTCTTCATATTCCCTCCCAAACTGTCTCCTTCCCACAACTTTCCCATCACAGTTGACACCACCACCATCCTTCATGTCTTACAAGCCTGCAACTTTGACATTATCCTTAACTCGTCTCTTTCTCCCCACATATTCAGTCAGTCACCAAATCCTGTTGGTTCAACCTTCACAACATCTCTAGAATCTGCCCCTTCATCTCCATCCAAACTGCCGCCACACTGGCTCAAGCCCTTGTCATATTCTGCCATCGACTACTGCATCAGCCTTCTTGCTTACCTCCCTACCTCCAGCATTTCCCCTCTCCAGTCCATGGTTCACATTACTGCTTGGATCATTTTCCTAAAAACACATTCTGCACATCTCTCCCCACTCCTTAATAACCTCTAGTCCCCATCCACTTCTGCAGCAAGCAGAAACTCCTCAACATTGGATTCAAAGCTCTCAATCAGTTCTTCCTCCTTTCGGTGTTCATCTCCCACTATAACCCAGCCCACACACTTCGTTCCTCTAACATCAACCTACTTTCTGTGCCTCAGTCTTGTCTCTTTCAACCCCTTGTTCACGCCTTTCCTCGTGCCAGGAACTCTCTCCCTCTTCATGTTCAATGAATCACCAACTGCACCATCTCTGAAGCCCTACTAAAATCATATCTTCTCCAGGAAGACTTCCCTGACCAATGTCTCATCTCCCCACCCTATTCTCCCTTCATTCTATGGTGTCTGTGCTCTCTCAATCATTCCCCCTAGTACCTTGATATTCACCCCACCCCCACCCTCAGAGAATTTATGTAAGCATACTTGTACTCTATTGTTTCCCATATCTGTAATTTATTTTATTATCTGTGTCTCCCACTAGACTGTAAGTTTTTTTGTGGTCAGGGATCATTTCTACCAACTGTATTGTACTTCCCTAAGCATAGTACAGAGCTCTGCACCTAGTAAGTGCTCATTAAATACCAAATGGATTGAGTGAGTGCTTTTAGTGGAGTGAAGGGGGTGGAGATTGGATTGTAGAGGGTCAAGAAGGAACTTAGAAGGGAGAAACTGGAAGCAACAGATCTATACAACCCTTTTGAAAAGTTTCGTTAGAAATGGAAGGAGGAATATGGGGCAAAAACTGGAGGGTTCAGTGGAGTCCTAAGAAGGATTTGTTAGGATAGGGGAGACGTGGATAGGTTTCAAGGAAGAGGGCAAGAAGTCATCAGAGAGTGAGTGGTTGAAGATGGAGGTCAGGGAGGAAGAGGAGTGGACACAAGTGTTGTCAGATGTGAAGGGATGGGTTGGAGGCGAAAGTGAAGGGGTGTAGATGGGAGTTCTATTGAGAGATGGCTGAGAAGGATGAGAAAGTGGTGGGATGGGAGGTAGTTGGGGAAGTGAAGGGGAGGTTTCAGGGAGCTCACATCTTATTGTTCGATTTGGTCCATAAAGTAGTTGTCCAGGTCTACCAAGGGTAAGAAAGCAGGGAGGCAGGGGAACTGGGGGGTGGGTTCAGGAGGAAGATAAAGGTTTGGAATGGTTTGTGGGGGCAATGGACATGAGAGTCAATGAGGGAGGAGAGGTAGTGCTGCTGAGAGGAAGAGAAAGCAGAGCAAATAAGGATGAGTTTAAAGTGGCCCAAGTTGTCCTGGTGTCTGGATTTCTGCCAACAGTGCTCTGGGTCCTTGAGTGCAGGAATGGAGGAAGCCTACAGTGGAGTTTATCCAGGACTTGCTGATTAAAGATGGCAGAGGGCACCATCCAGGACTTGGTGATTAAAGATGGATGGAGGGAGGGGGAAGGGGTGAAGGAATGGAGTTCTGAAGAGAGGATGGATTTGAGGGTGGGGATTTGCACTTTAAGTCAAGAGACTTGACTTGAAGACTGAGTAGGGAGTCCTAATGAGTCTCCAAGGGGAGTTCGAGGACAGAGAAAACTTTAATGGTGAACAACCCCTTTCCTTGAAAGAAACCCAACAGTTATCTAAAGCAAACAGATTTTCCTCATCCTGCCTCAGGAAAGCAAACACTCCAGATGTTTACCTAAGGGGTTTAGGCTGGTGGGCTGGTTGCAAAATCCCTACAGAGATTCTTCTAAACTTCTCCCTGTCCACTTTCAAGTGAGGAACTTAAGGCTCTGCCCTCTGGACTTCCCTCCCCCGTTCAGGTTTATGAAGATGAAAGGAATCTCACTGGGAGGGACTTCTTTGCCGTGGGAAGGGCAGGGCCTGAGGGGAAGGTGGGAGGGGAGTGTTCAGAGAGGATAGTGAGGCCACTCAGATTCCAGTGTTCCTATTTGGACAGAAAACATTTTTTCAGGCCCAGATGATGGCCTTGGCTCCTTGCCCTGTGTCAGGAAACTCAAAGGTGAACGTTGCTTGGGGAGAGGGAACCATGCCCAGAACCGGACCATTCCAAGGCCAGGAAACCCTAATGGGCAAGGGGCAGTGGGGCCATGTGCACAAGTCCCACATTGAGTTGCTAACACTCTGGGCTGAACCAGGGCTTCTTTGACCCATGGTACCCTGGATACGTCTAAAGGGGCTTCCCCTCCCTGACAGCTACCAATCCAGAAAGAAAACATCAGAATTCCTTGGATGGAAGGGACTGGAAAAAGTCATCTTGCCCCTCATCCTGCCTCCAAGCAGACCAAACCAATCCGACTCTGACAGAGGCTCAAATGATTGAGAGGGACTAATACTGACCTACTCACTGTCCCTAACTCTCACCTCACTCCTTGCTCACATCTTCCCTTCCGCCTGGAACTACCTCCCTCTACATATTTGACAGACCACCACTCTCCTCTCTTCAAAGACTTACTATAATCACACCTCCTCTAGGAAGCCTTTCCTGACTAAGCGCTCATTCCCCCACCCTATTTTCCCTCCCTACTGCCTCACCATGCACTTAGTACCACTCCCTCTGTATTTAGCTATTCCCTTCCCCGACCCTGACAGCACTTATGTACTTATCCTTATACTCAATTCCTTCCTTAACTGTCATTTTTAACTGTCATTCTCAAACTTTCATTTGAGAAGCAGCGTGGCTCAGTGGAAAGACCCCGGGCTTGGGAGTCAGAGGTCATGGGTTTTAATCCCAGCTCCGACACTTATCAGCTGTGTGACTTTGGGCAAGTCACTTCACTTCTCTGTGCCTCAATTACCTCATCTGTAAAATGGGGATTAAGACTGTGAGCCCCATGTGGGACAACCTAATTACCTCGTACCCCTCCAGCACTTAGAACAGTGCTTTGCACATAGTAAGTGCTTAGCAAATGCCATCATTATTATTATTATTATTTTTTAAAATATCTGTCTCCCCAGCTAGATTGCAACCTCCTTGAGGGCAGGGATCTTGCCTAGTAATTCTTTCATACTCTTCTGAGCACTTAGTACAGTACTCTGCACCCAGTAAGTGCTCCATAAAGACCACCAATTGATTAAGGAAAGATAGGGAAGCAGCGTGGCTCAGGGGAAAGAGCACGGGCGTGGGAGTCAGAGGTCATGGGTTCGAATCCCAGCTCTGCCACTTGTCAGCTGTGTGACTGTGGGCAAGTCACTTAACTTCTCTGTGCCTCAGTTACCTCATCTGTAAAATGGGGATTAAAACTGTGAGCCCCACGTGGGACAACCCGATTACCCTGTATCTATCCCAGCGCTTAGAACAGTGCTCTGCACATAGTAAGCGCTTAACAAATACCAACATTATTATTAAAAGAGGAGAAATAGGGAAAGGAGAATGGAGAGGGAGAAAGAGAAAAGGGGGAGAGAATAACAAAAGAAGGGATTTATCTCCTTCTCTGCCACCATCTGCTGGTGCCCTCTGCCAGCTGGTTCTGCCACCTTCACCACTTTTTTTCACCAAACTGGGCAGCACAGGAATGAGTGGCAGGGGGTTGGAGGCTAGTAGAAATCACAGCCACCCAAATGTGCCAAAACTGAACCTCAGAGCTGTAAAATGGAATTTCTGGCACGGAGGGCACTATGTCACCTGCCTGGGCCAGAAACTCATGATCCTGACTTGCAACAGCGATAAAGAGGAGGATTCCTTCTCTTCCTCTTAGTGGAGGCAACTGTTACCACTGCTAACTACTAATAATAACAATAATATTTAAGTGCTTACAATATGCCAAGCACTATGCTAAGCACTGAGGTAGATACAAAAAACATAGTCCCTGTCCCTCATCTAGATCAGAGTCTAAAGGGAAGGGAGAACAGATACTTAATCCCCGTTTTATGTATGAGGAAATGGAGGTACACTGAATTTAAGTAATTTGCTCAAGGTCACACAGCAAGCAAGAGACAGAGCCAAGATTAGAAACCTGATTCTCAGACTCCTAGTGTTCTTTCCTCTAGGCTATGCTGCTTTTCCATCAACAATGCGACTGCTGGACTCTTAATAAATCCCGTATTAGGCCTGTTGGGATGCAGGACAAAAGCCCCAAAAGCATGACTGGCCTTCTTATAATGGGGCTTCTGGTCATCTTGGTGAGTTTACAAAAAAGCCAGATTTATGCCGGGAAAATAACACTGTGGGAAAATCCACATTGCCCAAGACTCTGCTCCTTTTGCAGCAGAGAAGTAGTGGCAGAGGGGGAAGGTGGGTTGGTTTCCATTCAAAACTAGAATTCCTGATCCCCAGTACTCTCTGCAGTTGGAGACCTTCAGACTCAGCTTTCTTTTTCTGATGGGATTCAGGAACACAAAGATGAACAGGGCAGAGGGGGCTGGATTCCCAGGAGACCTAGGAATTTTCCAATCTGATAGGGAGCCAGGGAAGCAGGGTGCTTAATGACATCTTGCCGAAGAGGGACCCCCTCAAATCATATTAGTTGGATGGAGAAAGGGGAATTCCCTAAGTTCCCTAGGCTCCAACCACTTTTTAAAAAAATTGCTGCCCTCGACTGGCCCCTACTCCCCAATAGACCAGATGGTGGGAGGCCAGGTGGGGGCCTTGGTAAAGTAGCTCTGACTTTAGGTTATCTCCAGAGTGAGGGTGGAGCTCCTGAGTAGATTTCTGAGGCAAGGTTTTCCCACTGAAGGGAAAATTAGAACAAGACAGCTGCCTTGTAGGGTCAACCTAGTGGATGATTCTGGACCTTCCCTCTGGGATGGGGAAGTGGAGTAGGATATGTATCTGTGTGTGTGTGTGTGTGTGTGTGTGTGTGTGTGCATGTGTGTCTGCATTGATCCAACTCCACTGCAGGAGCATTGCCAGCTCCGTGTCCCAGTAGGTTCTGGATTAGGCTGCCTGTTGAGTCAACTAGTCAATCAGTAGTACTTCCTAGTTTCAGGTTGGTTGGGGAGAGGGTGTGAGCAAGAGGTGGGTAGCAGAAGAGATGAGAACAAGACAAAGTGAGTAGGTGAGACTGAGAAGCCAGATCAGTAGAGAATGAAATCAGCAGTCCCTAGACTTCCCTGAACCCCCAATCCCATTCTGCTCCAGTGAAAGGAACTGGGATCAAGAAGAGAAGTGAGTATGGCATTCAGCATAACCAAATGCTTTGGGACACCTAATACATAATGTGTATTGGGCTATGAGATTCACCGTTCCAAGAAATGACATCTAAAATGTGTCCAAATCTGAAACTACCATCTCCTAGGCAGCAGCAAGACCATTAAGTACAGAGCACTCTAGTGCTGTCTAGGAGAGCAAAAGTGTTAATAACAGAACTGGGCTGGAGGAGAAAGGTGCTAAATGGGTAAGGACTGTGGGTCTGATACTGCTGGCTGGATGTAAAGGGCCCCCTTTCCTTGACTGGAACCCCCATTCAGTAACCTGGGATACTGCTTTAAATTGGGTGCCTTGGCCTTGCACTTCTCCCCTTGCAAGCAAGAAGCATAAAGGATTTACTATCCGATAGTGGTAATGCTAAAACACACACAAGAATACAAAGAACCCCTCCCTCCACAGTCCTGTCTTCTCCTACCCCTGGCCTGCAGTTTGTGACTCAGAGTAACTTGTCCTGGGAGGGACTCCAATTGCCCAGTAGCTTATATTATTATTATTATTACTATTATTTGAGGTGTTCTTTCTGCTGTTGGATGGGTTTCTGGCTGCCCCTGGTTTCTGCGTCTTAGCGGACAGTTTGCACAGCCCTTCGCTCCCCTTGAAAGCACCCACCTGGTGGCCTGGGCACTGTCTTATCTTCTGTTGCACATTACAGCACATCAGTATCACCATCAACAGCAATTATTGCATGCCTATTGGGGACAGAACAAGGTACTAGGAGAACATCCAGAAGAAATAGGATATAGTCCCTGCCTTTTAGGAACTTACAGTTTAAAGGGGATGACAAGTTGACATAAATGAGTGAATAGAAAATAATCTTACAAGGGGAGCCTAGATATAAGTAGGCTCATTAGGGAGTATGGTCTAGTGGAAAGAGCATGAGACTATCAGAAAACCTGGGTCACTGACCTTGGGCAAATCACTTACCCTTTGTGGGCTTCAGTTTCCTCATCTGTAATATGATGATAAGATACCCACTCTTTCAATTTCTTAGGCTGTGTGTGGGATAGGGACTGTGGCTGATCTGACTACCTGGTATCTACATCACACACAGCCCAATGCTTGGCACTGAGTAAGCCCTTAATAACTGTCATTAAAAAGTCAAAAGTAAATCAATAACAAACTAATAGATAAATACATAAGAATGATGAGGTGTAAGCTCCCTGTTCTGTTGTACACCATCTGTTCTGTGGTGTTACATGAGGGGAATAATGTGGACTCAGAACTAAAGAGTAGACAGAAGAACAGGCTGGCGGCCTCATTATTCCCGCTTTTCCCCATGTTTCCACCATGATATTTTGGGTCCTCTAATTAGTTTTAACGATCATCATTTCCTAAAGCTTCATCCATCTGTGGGGCCGGACACACGGGGAGATAAAGTGCTTCTGTCTCTTAGGCCTAATCCCCCGCCGGTCTGGAGGCCCCCAGTCCAAATATTCACATCCCCAGTGTGGCTACTCAACAGTAGTAAATTCCTGCCAGAGTCTCCTGGGTAATTTGTGGTGCAGACTTCTCGTTTGGCTTTGAGAACTTAGCACATTTGGTCAGCGCCTGCTACTCAGGCTGCCTCTGTGTGGTCCGACCACCCCCAGCTCCTGGGGCTAAAGAATGGCATCTGGGCAGGGTCGGTGCTCCTTGGCGCCTGCCAATGAGCTAAGGAGCTGGAATCCTGGAGACGAAGGACCTGGCTGAAAGCGAGGAGATGCCAAGGACATGCCTTGCCCTGGCAGGAATAAGCCCAAATCTTTTTGAGACATAAGCCTGTTACCCCACACAACTCCTCCTCAAATGCCACCTGCAGGTAAGCAGAAAATGGAGGCAATTATCCTCTTATGCCCAAGTCAACTATAGTTGCCTCAATTCTCCTTTTTCTATGGCCCATCGAGGCCTGGCTAGAGGCATCATGGTGGGTACAGAGGGCCCTAGACCAGGAGCCAAGTCATCTGGATTCTGGACCCTTGCTCTGCATGCTCCTGATTTGCTGTGTGACCTAGGCAAATGGCCTAACCTCTCTGAATCTTCATTTCCCAATGTGCAAAATGCCCTCACACCTCCCTTGCCCGGAGATTCTGAAGGCAAATGAGACAATATGTACATGAAAGTTTTGGGCCTGGAAAAGACTGTAAGCCCATCATTGGGTAGGGATTGTCTCTATCTGTTGCCGAATTGTACATTCCAAGTGCTTAGTACAGTGCTCTGCACATAGTAAGCACTCAATAAATACTATTGAATGAATGAATAAAGGAGCTTACATTGCAGACATTTCATCCTAAAATCCCTGGAAGTTTCCTCAGCTTGGCTGAGTGCAATTAGGATCTATAACCTGCAACATTTCTCCTCTGGTACAGCTTCACTAACCCAACTCTATCTCCACCTCTTCAAACTAATTTAGCTCCTAAAGCAGACAAGATTTATAGCATCACACCTCTATCCACCTGCCCAACCCAGGGGATAAGACTGGGATTCAAGTGACCCAAATTTTAATCCTAGCTCTGTCACTGGCCTGCAGTATAACTTTGGGTAAGTCACTCAACTTCTCTGGGCCTCAGTTTCCTCATTTGTACAAAGAGGATATACTTGTTCTTCCTCTCTTCTAGACTGTGAGCCCCAGGTGGGGCAGGAGTTGTGTTTGATGTCATTTTCTTGATTCTACCCCAGTGCTTAGCACATAGTAAGCACTTAATAAATGGCACAAATATCATTATCTATAACACTCCCCTTTTTACATGATATGAGTGGATTATCCACACTCTTCAGGTTTCTAAACTCTCACCTGTAACTGATGATAGCAGCTTGCTGCATGATCCTTTGACCAAGGCTACTTTTCTCTCCCCTTGCATTGACCAGACAGATCCTGGGGTCACCACCTCCCCTTACTCATCTGGTATTCGAGATGCTCGGCGTTTTGTATTTGTGATTTTGTATTTTCTGCACCATTCTCCTTTATGGGAGAGTAGAAAGTAGACCCAAACAGAGTAGACCCAGAATCAAACGGAGAGAAATATAAGTGAAAAGTCTTTTAATCAAGTCTCCTTGCTACCAAAATCTTTCTTATTCTGGTGGCAGTTAGCTGTTTGGGTCTTGAATTCCAGGCTAGGGACTGAGCTGGTCCAAGTCAGTGGCACTTGGTGCTGGGCATCCAGAGTGATTGAGAAAGAGACCCTGGGGTCCCAGTCAGTCAATTGTATTTACTGAGTGCTTACTGTGTGCAGAGCACTATACTTAGCACTTGGGAGAGTACAATATAACAGAGTTGGTAGACAGGTTCCCTGCCCACAGTGAGCTTATAGTCTAGAGGGGGAAAGAACTGGTCCCAGAACTTGTCCAGGGGGCAAGGAGGTCTCCTATCAATCGATGGTATTTATTGAGCATTTGCTAATCACTTGGGAGACTACAGTATGATAGAGTTGATAGACACAGTCCTTGCCCATAAGGAGTTTATGATCTCCTCAATCCAAAGTGTGGAGGAAGACAAATTAGAGACCCTTAAATCCTCAAAGCAAAGAGAGTCTGCCTGGGCTGAGGAGTTGGGTGTGGCCATACTGGAGGAAAAGCTCATTAAACTGGAAGAGAGATTTCTCTTTTCTCACTTTCTCTCTAGTGGTTTCTTGTTCTTACCCAAGGGGTCTGGGCTTTTGCACATGCTACCAATTACCATGAATCAGAGTTAAAGCGAGAAAGGTAACGTGCCTCCTCTCTCCTCTATGAGCAGAGCGTGTAAGAAAGGCCTTTTCTGTTTTACAGCAAAAGTTTGGAAAGTCCAAGAAAATAGGGAAGGCAAAAACAGACATGTGAAATATTCTGGGAGTCTTGGAAGGCAGGGGGTTGTCGGAGGTTATCTCATCCATCCCTCTGCCTCCGGACTTGCCTGCACCATTTTTAGCCCAATCCTGAGCTGGGGGGAGGGTGGGATGGTCTTTCCTGTTATTTCAGATTTGCAGGGAAGGAGCTCCTACTAGGCTAGGCTATACTAGGCTGGACCAAGGCCCCAGAAAATTCTTCCTCATGTCTTACCTAAAGCTCTCTTACTGTAACCTAAGCCATTTTCTTCTGGATCTTTCCACAGTGGATACCGTTTGGTTTTGACATTGCCTACCCTAGGATTAATTTGCTCTCATTCATCATTTCAGATGTTCAGTGGCCACGAGGGGGTTGGGGAGGCACAGTCCTGCATTGACTGAGCATTGACAAAGCAAACTCAAACCCTGAGCCCATGATCCATCTGCTCTGAGCAGAGCCCTGCTGCCCTTTGAGCCACTGCCCTTCATGTACCACTTTCCCCATTTCCTCCCACCTCCTTCCCCCTTCTCTCCCAGCAAGTGTCTCATTAAGTACCTTGAGATTTATCTGACTGATTATAACAGAATTAGGAACTCTGTTTAAGATGAGCCTGGCTGGCTCTGCTGTGCAGTTTGTTTACCCTCCCGGGTTACTAATGGAATGACAGTTTAAATTCACTCTAATTGGCCCTTCTTATGGAGCATCTCTCTCAGGCTGGGATAATTGCTCCAGCAGGAAAAGAGAGGTCAGGAGACAGAGAGGAGGATGCAGTTTCCCTAATGTGTTTGTAGTCTGAGTGGACCCCTGCAGTTATCCATGCTGGATTGTTCCTTGACCATGAAGATCTTTTGTTATGAAGGGAAAAACCCAAACCCAGCCATTCTAAGGTTCAGTTGGGAAGATAAAACAAAGGGGGGGGAGGTGTGTGTGTGTGTGTGTGTGTGTGTGTGCACGCACGCGCACACACTGCACTCACAGAGATCAAGGAAAATCATTGAAGATTAACTGGTTCTTTCCCTTAAAGAATGCCATATAGGAATGAGCAACCCTACCTGAGGGTGGTCACTCCGACCTTCCCAGCTTCCCCTTAGCATTTATATTCTTCTCTGTAAACTGGATGTAAGCATATCTGTTGTTTTTATACTCAAGTTTCTTTTTTGCTCTCTCGAGCTTTTTGTCCACTGTCTTTTGAGTGTGTCTGTCCAGCCTCCCTCTTCTCTAACTCTGCTGGGCACCCACCCAATATAGGGCTCTGCCCACCACAGATGCTCAGTACAGACTATTAACTAGCTGACTCAGGGACAGATCACAGCAAATGCTTTAAGAAAGACCCAGAGGAAATCCCTGATCAGACAGACTGGGGAAAATATGAATGGGATAAGCAAGACAGACAAAAGATCTGAGTTTAAGTGGATGACACCACCAGCCCCTCCCCACGCCTGCAGGTTGAAGCTAGAAAGGCAAAGCCAAGTGAGGCGGGTGGAAAACCCAAGATAGGACTGGCCTTGGAGCAGGGAGGTGGGAGATGAGGGGGGAGAGAGGACTCTGGAAAACATGTGAGATGAGAACCGGGGAAGGGATGTCAGTGATCTAGTGGGCAGCTAATTAGCAAAGACATGATCAACAGGAAATTAATGAAGACTCAAATGGCTGGGCTTCCAATTCATGTCTAACAAGCTCCCTTTGGAAAAAAAATAAAGCAATTGGAAGTTGGGAAGAGCTTGGAAACAGCTCTTTTTTAAAAGTCAGGTGACAAATGTGTTTGTAATGCCAGCATTTGAGGATCTAGCATCATTATTGAATACTCCATCACCTTCACTTCCCACTAAGAGGCTGTTAGATACAGGAGGATGAATTGGTCTGATGGACTGTTTTCATTTCAGGTAAGCATATTCCCCGAAGCCAGCTCAGTTTCAGGAAAAACAAACACAAGAACCCATTAAGATCATGACGTCAAAGCCTCTTCTCTCAAAGGGCTGAGTTGGGTAGGTTTTTTTTTTCTTTTCAACAAAAAGAGCCTGCAAATGAGAATCCCACATAGTAAGTCAATCATGAGAACAATAGGTTTTGAAACATAACTCAGAGAAAAGGGACGAGAGGGAGAGTACTAAGGAAATGAGATGCTGCTTGACAACAAAAATGGGAGAGAGCCTGGTCAGTTTGGGTTTGTAATGCAACATAGTTTCCCTCTTTGTACTGGTACAAGTCCTCAGGCCCTAATGTCCAGAGTAGGGGGCTTGGGGGGGGGGGAATCTGTCTCTCCCAAGGCTGCATCTTCTTTAGCCCAACACTCTGCTTTGTTCTCCTGGGCTGGCTTATGGCTATCAGGAAGAAGGCAACTTCAGCTTCCAGCCATGTTCAATAGCAGGCAAGAGGAGGTATGGGGGTGGAGGGGTGGTGTGTGTGTGCGTGTGTGTGTGTGTGTGTGTGTGTGTGTGTGTGTGGAGGGGGGCAGGGAAGGGGAGAGATTGTTCCTCCTCTGAACTAAGAGGTTACACTACCTAGAGACAGAGACCCAGATTCAGAGCCTGATGGAGGAGTTTAGACTTTATTAGGGCCATTAATGCTAATTCAATAGTAGGTGATTATGGCTTTTCATGTACAAAGAGCTTAGACATGACAGCACCAAGTGTTGCCCAAATCTGCCACCTTGTAATCACAACTAGGGGGTCCTCTTGAAGGATGCAGTCTCACTTAGAGGTATCTACTCATTCCAAAGTTTCTCTAATCTCCTCCCCTTTGCCTTTCACCCTGGCAGAATTCAGTTCCCAGGTGTCCAATGGTGAACCAGTTCTTCTCTCTACATTCATTCAGCCCCTCGGTCATGTGGCCCTCTAATTCCGTGAACTCCTTTGACTTTGTGGGGGTCTTTCTTGGCGGATTCTGAATCTTGATCCAAAATTCCACCTGCTTTTCTCTCAGTTTTGCTGCCACCTTTTGGTTGAGATCAATAGCCAAATATTTCTCCTCTTGGTCATAGGGTGGCCAGCTTGTGAGATTGCCACCATTGGGATTTCTGAAAATAGAGAAAACTGCCACTGGACTGGGAGGCAGGAATGATTTGCTTTCATCCCTCCCTGCAACAATACCCCCACCCCCCACCCCCAACACACACATATTTTCCTCTGGGGGACTTACCCTGTCCGAGCAAAGTTGACCCAATATTTCATCATGGTCACACTGAGGCTCTTTTCTGCTTTTGAACAGAAACCTGATGGCAAGAGGTGAAAAAAAGATGTGTCAGGGGCAGGGTAAAGGGATTCCTACACTGGCCATGTCCTAGAGAGGAGGGCCAGGAGTGATGTGAGTTAGTTAGGATTGACCTTTATAATAATAATTATGGTATTTGTTAAGCACTCTAAGTGCTGGGGTGGATACAAGCAAACCGGGTTGGACACAGTCTCTCTTCCATATGGGGCTCACAGCCTCAATACCCATTTTACAGATGAGGTAACTGGGGTCCAGAGAAGTGAAGTGACTTGTCCAAGGTCACACAGCAGGCAAGTGGCAAAGCCGGGATTAGAACCCATGACCTTCTGACTCTCAGGCCCATGCTCTATCCACTAGGCCTTGCTGCTTCTCATAATGGAGGTTCAACCTGCTACTAGGGTTTGCAATCCATCAGAGTTCATCATAATTATGCTACAGACTTTTTACTCTGAATGTCAAAAAATAATCAGATGGAGAATGTTACTTAAATATTAGCTGAAATAGGAATTTAGTGAATAAATTACAGGGATATCAAATCAACCAGAGAATCTAGCATTCACTGAGCCAGTTTACTCAATCAATGGTATTTACTGAGCATTCACTGAGTGCAGAGCACTGTACTAAGCACTTGTCTATACCATATCCCCAATCTCACATATGAGTTTGCCCTCACCTTGCAATAGTAAACCTTCCCACATAAAAATCCCTGCTATTATGTGACTTATGCTATTTCTGCTCCCCCAACCAATCAATCAGTGGTATTTATTGAGCACTTACTGTGTACTGAGAACTGTATTAAGCACTTGGGAGAGTACAATACAATAGAGTTGGTAGACACTTTCCCTGCCCACAACGAGCTAAGTGATGGAAGGCAGAGGTGAGGGTCAGACCTGTGTGGGACATTTCCCTGCCAGTCCTGCGTATCAAATTCTGCCCTGTACAGTCCTGGCTCCCTGGGTAGTAGGAACTGGAGCCGGCACAGCCAAGTGAATGGGGCATAAATGGGTGCCTGCCACAACCCCAAGAGATCACTTTTGTTCAGATGCGGGGGTGCAGATCCAGACTGAGGTGGGCCCAGGGTTTCCAACTAGTCTAGAGAGGCCTGGGAGGTTTGGCCCAACCCTATGTCATGAAAGGGCCAGGATCCTTTGGGAGATTGGGCTAATATAAGATTCACCCTGGGAAGGGCTCAGAATGAACCTTATCCCTAAGAAACCCCAGAACCTTTCCCTTCTCCTGGGAATTCCGGGGCCAAGGCTCACTTGGGTTGGGCTGAATCTCCCTGAGCCACTCCCATTTGGAGAAGCCCTCATGCTCCCCAAGGCTCACCTTCATCTGAATCCCTGCACTTGGGGTCAGAGCAAAGTGGAACTGGCTCCTGGGGGTAGGAAGGAGGGGCACTCCTGATTCTGTTGTTCATTTGCCTGTGTTTGACCTGTCTGTGCAGGCCCTGGACAATGGGTCTGTCCAATGCCAGACCCTTCCAATGCCACCTATTTGACTAGCAAGGTAGAAAGGCAAAATGAGTCCCATTAGGTCTAGGTATCTAGGTATCTGGGGAGACTGAGGAGAGAGAGGAGACACTTGAAAAACAGAGACTGGAGCCTAAGACTGAAAATCCTCCTTGCTTGGTTGGCTGGGTTGGAGTTATACCTTGTGGACCTTTTGGCAAAGCTATGGGCAAAGATCCTGGTAAGCTAGGAGATAACATTTTCTTCACCCATGTCAGTCACTGAAAGAGCACCTAGCATGCTTGCCCAGTGGCCCTCTTCTAACTGGCCATTGGTAAGAGAGTCATCAGATTTTCCTGAGGAAACCAGGAAACTAGCCATTTTGGGAAAAAAAGACTCATTTATAGTCAATCTGTCAATGGCATTTATTGAGCACTTACTGTGTTAAGAGGACTGTACTAAGCCCTTGTGGCAATACAATAGAGGTGGTAGAAATGAACCCTTCCCTCGAGGAGTTTACAGTCTAGTAGGGGAGATGGTCACATGGCCTACTGAAGAGAGCACAGGCCTGGGAGTCAGAAGGACTTGGGTTTTAATCCTGGTTCTGCCACTTGTCAGCTGTTTAAGCTTGGGCAAGTCCCTTAACTTCTCTAGACTTCAGTTACCTCATCTGTAAAATGAGGATTAAGATTGGGAGCCCCATGTGGGGCAACCTGATTACCTTGTATCTACCCCAGTGCTTAGAACAGTGCTTGGCACATAGCGCTTAACGAATACCATCATTATCATCATCATCATGTGAAACAGGGACTGTGTCCATCCTGATTAGCTTGTATCTACCCCAGCACTTAGACCAGTGCTTGACACATTGCTATGTGCTTAACAAATACTATTATTATTATTATTATTACAGGTAGGGGTAGCGGCAGAATAAAAGGATACCTTCTTAAGGGCTGTGGGGCTAGGGTGGGATGAGTATCGAAATGCTTAGCAGGGACTGGCCCAAGTGCATAGGGAACATAGAAGGGAGGGAGGATAGGGTGGGGAGATGAGAAGTGAGTCAGGGAAGGCTTCCTGGAGGAGATATGATTTAGTAGAGTTTTGAAGCTGCAGAGTGTGGTGGTCTGTCAGATATTGAAATGGGAGCAAGTTCCAGGCTGGAGGGTAGGATGTGAGCACACGGTTGATGGCAAAAAAGATGAGAGTGAGGCACAGTAAGTATGTTGGTGTTAGAGGACTGGAATGTAGTGGGAGAAGAGGGAGGTTAGCCAGGATGGAGAGAGCAGATAGAATGCCTTAAAGCTGCAGGTGAGGAGTTGCTTTGATAAATGGTATGAATGAAAAGGTCTGAGCTCACAGAACAGTTGTAGCCTCCTCTTTTCCCTCCAGTGCTTCTCCAGCTTCACCATGGAAAGGCTAGCCCAATATTTTTGAGGTTATATTGACTAGCTGGGGAACTGCAGGACAATGTCCTCTCCCTGGACTCTTGGATTTTTCCCTGCTGTTTATATGAAAAGAAAAGCCATTTCCCAATCTGTCATATTGCTCCTGGGACTCCTCGTCAAGCAGTGAATCAGTAAATTTTTTTTAATGGGGCAACGGAGCAGGCCAGATCTCATCACCTTGTGAGAATGGACGTCCGAAGATAAAGCCAATCTCATCTCCATGATCTGCTTTTACATAACAGGGCTTCACGAGGATCCCTGAACTTGCGTGATGTTGAAACTGGTAAAAGTAGACAGGCAAGCCAGCATCTAACAGGAGACAAGGAGATCAGGTCAATGCCATTTCCTGGAAACAAAAGATGTGAAGCGGTAGGTTCTGCGGGTTGGGACTGATGAGCCGGGCGTGCTTGGCTGACCATCCAGCGGCAGCATTGCCAACTGCTGAGAATGATTTTTACGAACAGTATGAATAAAAATGATGACTTTCAACTTTTTGACTGGCAGATCAAAAGCGGTGGAAAACAGGCATGCTGAGGCATCCGTTCACATAGGGGCAGCCAACCGGACCCACTCATGACAAACTCGGTTAAAATCATTTTCAGTAATAGGCGACCCTGACAACCAGTGAGGAGGCAGTGGCAGGGCTGACAACGAGGCCTCTGGGACTCCTCCTGCTGCTACCCGGGATTGGCAGCTGCCTATATTTACAGACATTGCAATGTTTTAAGGGCTTTACAGACACAACCGATTTACACTCTTTTTTATGGACTGTCCATGAATGTCTGGGTGGCTTGCAACTCTGTTCAGTGGTCAGGGAGCAGCTGAAAGCCTAAGGCGGAGGCTGTAGAATTGGAAGGAGAGTGTGATTTGGCTTGACTGATCCTCCAGGGAGGAGGAACTCACCTGGAGTTTAAATTTAAGCTGAAGTGGGCACTGTTCCTTTGGGGAGAAGGTCCAGGACTCTTAAAGAACCAGGAGGGGCGCTGATTGGGTCTACAACCTGCCGGGAGCCTTGGAACAAGTCAGGAGATCTGAGATGCAAGTGGCTGGAAATCCCCCTCCACCCCCAGCTCTCCAACCTCAGGGGAAATTGATCTGGCACAGAGACAGGTGCCAATTTGCTGGTCTTTAGCATCCCTCAGTACAATTTGAGCAATGAGCTTACCTCGGTGGTACCGGGCTGTTTCAACACTTGTTACCACAAAACTCCCATCAGTGGCCAGGTCCAGAATGAGATTTCGCAGCACAATCTTGTTCTGGATATTTCCTAGGTACTCCTTCATGATCACAGGAACCTGCTCTTCAGTAATATTCTGTAACAGTCAAAAGGCATACTTGATTTTTACCAAGGAAAAGTTCCTAGGAGGCCACTGAAAAAGATTGCCATATAGCCAGGCCTTAAAAATGTGGCCACGAGGGACTCAATGTGGGGAAAATTTCTGAGGGAGAATTTGGGAACATCTCCCTGTATTTACAGTGTTTCCCCAACCTGAGTCTACCAGAGACTCATTCAGCTGGCAGATCAGCTGAGGAAGTAGTCTATATTGGCTCTTCCAAACTGGTGGGAAGGCAGGAAACAGGCTCAGAGTCCAGGAGAAACTAAGCTGCTTCAGCCTTGTCCAAAGTTCTAGGTCCCCAAGTATGTAGTGGTTAAATGCTGCTACTTCTACCTGCCTCATTTTCCCCTTCAGCTTCCACTGTGGTGGCTGCTTTGGCTCATTGTTTCTATCCCTTCCCATCTCTCTGCAGCTCTTCCTTCTATCTCTTCTGCCTTATCACTTCAATCTGGTCTCAAATGATAATCTTAGCCTGAAATGCTCTTTGTCAAATCCCACAAACATGGGCCTGGGTGTTTAGGGTTAAAT
Organism: Ornithorhynchus anatinus; assembly: GCF_004115215.2. NCBI lineage: Eukaryota > Metazoa > Chordata > Mammalia > Monotremata > Ornithorhynchidae > Ornithorhynchus > Ornithorhynchus anatinus. Next base: position 79,935,867 of record NC_041749.1, on the reverse strand, counting down.
TAACCACCTGCATGTTTTTGGAAGAAACAGACACCCCATTCCCCATTTCCCTCCCTCCCATGAGGTAAGTCTTGCCTTATGCTGCTCCAGTCACTGATTAATGCTAAAAAAGGCAATTTTCTCAAGAAATTAGGAATGATTTAACCTAATGTCACTAGTAGAGAATGGTTCAATGGGAGTATGGGTGTCACACATTTCTTAAACTGGGGAAAAAGCTTGGCCTAGTGGAAACAGCACAGGCCTGGGAGTTAGAGGACCTGTGTTCTAATCCTAGCTCTACCACTTACCTACTGTGTGACCTTGGGCAAATCAATTCACTTTTCTGTGCCTCAGTTCCCTCATCTGCAAAAATGGGGATTCAATACCTGTTCTCACTCCTACTTAGACTGTGAGCCCCATGTGGGACCTGTTTATTTTGTATCCACCCCAGAGCTGAGTACAGTGCTTGGTACAGAGTAAATGCTCAACGATTACCACAATTATTATTATAAGATTAGGATTTCTTACCAGAAGTTGGCTGGATTTCCAGATCAAATAATATATTTTGTCTCTTTTCAGTCCTAGAAGAGGGATGTGATATTTCATGACCTGTGTATGTAACAAAGTCAGTAATGATTCCAATGAAACATAGAAAGGGAAAAAAGAATGGGCAGAAATTACAGTTGATAGGCAAAACTTTCTGGCCATGAAGGTTGAGGGACACTGGAACACGTATTTTGGAAACTCTTCTTTGGTTAATTTGAAAATAAAGAGTAGACAACTGTCTGTTTGGGATGGGTTAGGGTTAGTCCTACCCAGGGGAGGAGGATGAATGGGATGCCTGCTGGCAAATATATTTTCAAATAGGGAAATTCCTCAAACTGGTTGTATACACCTATTGCCTCCACTTCCTGTCCTCCAACTCTCTCCTTTACCCTCTACAATCCAGGTTCCACCTCCTTCATTCCATGGAGACTGCACTCTCAAGTGACCTTTGACCTCCTTCTTGCCAAACCAAATAGACTTTGTACTTCACTTCATTCTAATCCTCCTTGGCCTCTAGGCTGCCTTCGACCCCGTGGAGCTCTCCTTTCTTCTGAAAACACTATCTAACCTTGGTTTGTTTGTCACAGTCATCACTTGATCCTCATCTTGCCTCTCTGGTTGATCCTTTTCAGTCTCTTTCGAGGATCCTCTGGGAACCCTGCCTCCTCTCCACAATGACTCCCAGGGCTCCTGCTCCTGACATGCCCTGTGTATGGGAGGCCACAGGCAACGTTCCCCTTGATCTCTCTACCAGACTACCAAGTGAAACAAGTGGAGACCCTGCTGCCTTCCCACCATGACATCTACAATGGGCAGGGATTGTCTCTATCTGTTGCCGAATTGTACATTCCAAGCACTTAGTACAGTGCTCTGCACATAGTAAGTGCTCAATAAATACTATTGAATCAATGTGTCTCCATCTACTGGACCACCAGGCTGCCTCCCCAGGATCTCACACCAGTTCTCTGTGTCACTGAGGAGCACCACCCTGGCAAGAAAGAGAAAAGCAGCTGCAGCCTGGCACCGCCACAGAATCTAGGGAAGACTGTGGCAGCTGCTGCTGGAGCTGTCACTGAGGCCATGGTTGTGACTGTGGGCTGTAAGCTGCGAGGAGCCAGAAATTCTGCTTCTCTAGCCACAGTGCCCTAATGCACTTTGTTTTTATTTTGTGGATCTGCCCTTGTCTTTACGTTGTCTTAGTGTTTTGTGTCATCTCTCCTTATGTGTCTGTCAGAGCCCCTGAGGACCAGGAACCATGTCTAATTCCCACCTATGAATTCTTTCTCAGTGCTTAGTTCAGTGCTTTGCACACAGTAAGCACTTAATGAATACTATTACTACTATTACTCTTTCACTGGCTCTACCTCTGCATTCCACTCCCTAATGATGGGTGTCCCTCAGAGTTCTCTTCTGGGTCCCCTTCTATTCTCAATTTAAAGTGGCTCCTTTGGGGAGCTTACCTGCTCCCCTTGCTTTAACTACTACCTCTATGTGGATGACTCCCAAATCTACCTCATTAACCCTGACCACTCCTTTTCTGTGCAGTCTTCTGCCTCCAGGACATCTCTACATGGATGATATCCTGCTGGCATCTCAGGCTCAATATGTCCAAAGATGAACTCCTCATCTTCCCTCCCAAATTCTCTCCTCCATCTAACTTTGCCAACACAGTTGACAACTCCACCATGCTCCCCATCTCTGAAGCCCCAAACCTTGGTATTATTCTTGATTTCTCTCTCTTTTTTAACCCCCATATTCAGTCTGTTGACAAATTCTGTCAGTTTTCTTTTCAGAACATCTTCAGAATCTGTTTTTCCTCTTCATCCAAATGGTCCAGACCCTAATCATGTTCTGGCTCGATTTCTGCATCAGCCTCCTCATGGATCTTTCTGCCTCAAGTCTCTCTCTTCTCCAGTCTTCTTCACTCTGCTGCTGGGAAAAATTTTGAAACACTGTTCTGCACACCTCTCCCTTCTCCTTTGATGGTTTTCTATTCCCCTCCACATCAAGTGGAAACTCCTGACCATTTAAGGTTCTCCATCAGCTCTCTCTGTTACTTATCTACTCTTCATTCTTCTCAAGCTACCCTATTCACTGTGCCTCATAAATCTCTCCCACCTCGGACCTCTTGCCCATGTCCTTCCCCCAGCCTGGAATTCTTTCCCCCTTCAAACTCGACAGACCACCGCCCTCTCCATTTTTAAAGCCCTTCTGAAATCACATCACACCCAGGAGGGCTTCCCTGAGCAATTTCTAATCTCCCCAATTTAAATCCCCCCAACTGCCAATTCAGCACTTTTGTGCCACTCATACATTCTTAACATCCTCTAGCACTTATATTCCTCTTGACTGTAAGCTTCTTGTGGGCAAGGAACACGTCTACCAGCTCTGTTATATTGTGCTCTCCATTATAATTATATTATATAATATATAGAGAACCCTTTTTCCTTATTCCTATCTGGAACTTATTTTAGTGATTATCTCCCTTGCTAGATTGTAAACTCCTGGAGGGCAGGGATGATTTCTACAAATTCTGCTGTATTCTCCCAATTGCTTAATTTAATGCTTTGTACACAGTAACTGCTCAATAAAAATATAGATTGACTGGTCAAGAGGAGGAGAAAGAGGTAGGAAGAGGGACATGAGCAGAGAAGAGAAAGTACTGTTATATTTTTTCGAAATGCTCAGACATTTCCTCCGAGGGGCACAACGTCCTTGGCAAAGGATTCTGGGAATGGCTGCTTTCAGGGCTCTGAGTGGTGAGGGAGGCACTTTGAGCTCCCTCACTGCCCAGGAGGCAGGAATCTCTGGACTCTGGGGTTCCATGGTTCCAGGCCCCAGGCAGACCCTCTCGATCCACCATCCCTGTCATCCCCTTAACAGCCATCCCCAGAGGGCCAGCATGGCTCCTAGAAGGTCTCTCACGTGTGGGAGCAACCACCCGAAGTCCTGGTTGTTGACACCCAGCAGGTATGGGATGCGCAGGAAATCTCCCCGAGCCAGCAGCTCCTCAGGGCTCACGGGGAAAACCACTCCGTCCACCACAGGAGACACAAACCAGATGATCTAGAGGCAGACAAGCAGTGGCATCATGCAGTCAACCAAGAGCCAAGGGTCTGGGTGGGAAAAAGCCTCAGAGTATGGTAAGTAGATGACCACTTCAGGCCAAGGTCAAGAATTTGGGAGCTTGTCCTGCACCTGAGAAGCCTAGTGTGGGACCTATCGGATTCTGGCTTTTGGTCAGGCCTAAGAGCGGTGGTATCATGAAAATGGTAAAGAGAAGAGGAGGGAAGATGGCATAGGCTGCTCAGCCTCCTCCTCCTTCTCTTTTCCTTTGGTGGCAGCAGCAACAGTTCCTACTACTACTACTACCACTGGTACCTCCACTGACCTGGCTCATTTAGGCCATTTCTAGCCCTGACAGCAACTCCCATAAATGAGGCCAGGATGGACCACTTCAGCCGGGGCGATGGTGGTGGCGGCAGCAGCCGCAGCTGGAGCTGTTTCTGTCATTGCAATAGGGGAATAAGAGGGCAGGGAACAGCCTCTTCATGCTTTTTCCAGGCCATTCCATCCCGCCAGCTGCTGCTACCAGTGCCACTAAAGATTTTGCTCCCTCTTCTGCTCTACTGTGGAGGGAGGGATCAGTGACAATGGCGCCAAGTGTGGCTCAATGGAAAGAGCTCGGGCTTGAGAGTCAGAGGTCGTGGGTTCTAATCCCGGCTCTGCCACTTGTCAGCTGTGTGACCTTGGGCAAGTCACTTGACTTCTCTGGGCCTCAGCGACCTCATCTGGAAAATGGGGATGAAGACTGTGAGCCCCACTTGGGACAACCTGATTCCCTTGTATCTACCCCAGTGCTTAGAACAGTGCTTGGCACATAGTAAGCACTTAACAAATACCAACATTATTATTATCTCCCCTCTTCTTTTCCAATCTGCCCCTTCATCATTTTTCTTTCTTTCCCTCCCTGTCTTTGTACCCACACTCTTTTCAGCCCCAGGCACTGAAAGCCCTGCTCCCAACCTGCCTAAGGTCATCAGAAAGAAATCTGGTGGCCTTACCACACAGATCTACATGGGAGACGGACCCTTTGAGTAGGGTTCCTCTGCCCTCTACTGGACACATACCAGTCAGATGCATAACATGCGGATGCTGCAGGGAGCGGCAAGGCATAGTGGATAGAGCAGGGGTCTGGGAGTCAGAAGGTCAAGGGTTCTAATCCTGGCTCCATCACCTGTCTGTTGTGTGGCCTTGGGCAAGTCACTTCACTTCTCTGTGCCTCAGTTACCTCATCTATAAAAGGGCCCAATTGAGATTGTGAGCCCCACGTGGGACAGGGACTGCATCCAATCCGATTTTCTTGTGTCCATCCTAGCACTTAGTACAGTGCCTGACATATAGTAAGCACTTAACAAATACCACAATTATTATTATTGTTATCAGGCAGGGGCTGGTCTGCAGCAGTTGGAATTGGTCTGTGGATCCAAACTCCATCAGTAGTGACTCCAGGAACCCCGGGTAGAATGGGAGCTGAGCAACTTCTCCATCTCAGGTTGGGCGGCCACTGATGTCCCTCAAGAACATCAGATACGCAAACGTATGTGACATCACCTGCATTATTCCAGGCATGCAGCGTGATGTAATCATGTCCTACAAGTCATTTGGTGGAAGTCTGTCCAAGTCCACCTGAACCTAAAGCGTTTCTCTGGAAGGACTCTTACACTGTTCCCGCCCTCCTGCCCCCTTGCTCCAGAATATTCCCTTCCCAGGTCCCTTGGAACATAGGTGCTGCTTCCAAGCTGCAGGACCTGAGGCAAATATACTGGACATAAACATGTCCAGTGGCATATCAGTACCAGACAGAGAGCAGTGTGGCTCAGTGGAAAGAGCCTGGTCTTGGGAGTCAGAGGTCATGGGTTCTAATCCTGCCTCTGCCACTTATCAGCTATGTGACTTGGGGCAACTCACTTAACTTCTCTGGGCCTCAGTTACCTCATCTGTAAAATGGGGATGAAGACCATGAGCCCCACGTGGGACAACCTGATTACCTTGTATCAGCCCCAGTGCTTAGAACAGTGCTTGGCACATAGTAAGTGCTTAACAAATACCATAGTTATTATTATTAGAAAGAGGACAGACCAGGTGAAAATACTACTACTACTACTACTAATAGTTATGGTATTTGTTAAGCACTTACTATGTGCCAAACACTGTTCTAAGTGTTGGGGTAGGTACAAGTTAATCAGGTTGGACACAGTCCCTGTCCCACATGGGGCTCACCCTCTTAATCACCTTTTACCGATGGGGTAATTGAGGCCCAGAGAAATTAAGTGACTTGCCCAAGGTCACGCAGACATGTGGCAGAGCCAGGATTAGAACCCAGGTCCTTCTGACTCAGGCCCTGCTCTGTCCACTAGGCCATGCTGCTTCTCAAATGATAGTATTTGTTATGTGCTTACTATGTGTCAAAACTGTTCTAAGTGCTGGGGTAGATACAAGCTAATCAGGTTGGAAAAGCAGGCTTTTCAGTATAAAACCAGAGGTAGGGCCATGCCACTCCACTCCCATGACAGCCCTGGACCCATTTCCCTCCCAGAACCTGAGCTCAATGGGGTTGGGAAGATCTTGGACCTGCCAGCTTAGAGTTGTGTCTTTTCCTGTCCTGAGGTCGATCTATAGGTCTGGGGAAGAAATGATCCTGCAGGAAAATGACAGTTTAAAACTTTACAACTTCCAGGAATAATTAAGGGAGGAATCAAGAAAGACTCACCTTATTGGGATCTGGGTCTACGTCTATTCTGAAGAATTTCTGTGAGGGAAGAGATAAGGAAAAGGTGAGCCATAAAAAGGCTTTTTGGAGGAAGACAGTGAACACTTCAGTTAGGTCTGGTTTTGATCACACCAGTGAGTAGCCGAGAAAGCGTGAGCGAGAGAGCCAGCGAGCCACATTTATCAATTCAGGGAGACTTTATAAAACCTGAAGGATCAAAATAAGAGCAATGGGAGGATTGTGGCTGTTACACTGTTGTGTTGTACTCTCCCAAGTGCTTAGTACAATGCACTGCACATAGTAAGTGCTCAATAAATATGATTGATTTGGCCTGTCTTCTGCTTGGTGTCCCCAGTGAGTTGTAGGCTCCAGGTAGGGCTGGAAGGAAGTTGGAATCAATCTGAACTTGGCTCCAGAATGTGAAAAAGTCCCAGAACAAGTGCTCCAGGGCAGTGGGGGCAGTGGGCAGGTTGGGGGGGGGGTGCTTTATTTATTGGGGGCTGCAGTGATGGCGACAGTGCTAGACCACAGAGAGGCTGCATCACCTGGCCCTAGGCTCAGCCCTTGCTACCTGTTGTTTCTTTGACTACCATCTGCTGCAACAACCCCACTCCCATTTTGCCTTGCCCTGAGTCCCCGGGCTGTGTCTCTCACTCTTTTTCAGTGGTTGGCCCGCCCCCTCTTTCAACATTCCTGCTGAAAGCCCACTTGCTTACCACCTTGGCCACCCCCTCTCCTCACCCTTTCCCCACCCCCAAAAGCCTACCTCTGGGGTGGCAGTGGCCACCAGCATTCTGGGTAGAAATTGTTTTTTCTTTCAGCATTGGCAGCAGGGGACAAAGAAAATACCACAATTACTTGGGTTGGAGCCAAAGCAAAGTCAATTTACTGATTTTTAACCCAGTAGGGAAGGAGTCCCCCAAGGAGAGGGTGTGGGGAAAGCCTACGAAAGCTCTCTGTGGCAAGGAAGCAGCCAGATTCAGTCAATGGTCAGATTACTACCCTTGGAGGTTTAAGGAGGAGAGTAGAGGGGAAATCTCCAGCCATCCTGAGGAGGGATTGATCCAGAGACAAAGGATTTCCCCCTCAGAGATAGGACCATATCTTCAAGCCAGTCCAGTCCCTAGACCTGGTTGGATCTCAGCTCTTCACCTACCATCTTCCTTGATGCCTTCACAAGCTGTCTTTCAGGTTTCTCTCTCAGACATTGCACCAGGTCACTGGAACTGCTGTTGTCACATCCAGCTACCTTAGCTATCTTCTGCATTTAAATCAAACAAGAGAAATAAACCTGTTACTCTCTTCCACCTTTTCCTTCTTTCCCCAGCTTCTGTGGGTCAAATGGTCAAATGAGCTTTCCTTTAAGTATAGGTTTGAACTGGGTGAGAAACAAATTCTCTTACTCCCTGTAAAGAGTCTCCTAGGGCTGTCCCCCTAGAAGGAATATGGGACAAGCTAACCCTTGCCTATGCTGGGAAAGACCAAAATGGAAGAGTGGGGATGGCTGAGGATTAATGAATTTGGAGAAGTTAGTAGCAGCCCCCAACTCCCTCACCTCAGCTGCTCTCATATCCCTCACTCAGCCCCAGGCTGTAGGATCTGTCCCTTAGGTCCTTACCCCTTTTATGAATCCAAGTCTTGCACTGAACCCTGATCCTGGAGGACACTAGAGTAATGTTTGTAAACCAGCGGGATCTCTAGTCTTGTATTAGTCACTGAGCATGTGAGAAATAGACCCTTAAGACGCCAAGGCTGGAAGTGGAGCATTGCTAAACATCACCATTCTTCCAACTGTCTGGGTTGTGGTGGGACAGGGTTTTCCAGAGCAGCTGATTTCAGGGGTCCATTTTCTAGACAAAGCTTCTTTGGATCATTAACTATTTTCTTTTCCCTGGGGCCAGGTTAGTCTGGTTAGCATTGTGTCACAGGTATCATCTGAGTGCTCCTCTGTGTCTGGTCTCAAGTAGCCTGACTCACTTAACCTTGCAAGGTCCTAATCTCTCTGGACCACAGGTTTCCCTGCTGGGTTGACATCCTTCTGGAATTGTTGGGTGACTGCTTTCCCTCACACTCCATGGGGACTCAAAACCTCAGGGCTTGCTGATCCAAAATATATCCCAACCCCCTGTTCCACAGCACTTACTTTGGCGAGCTCCAGAGGCCGGTATGTTATGAAGGGTTTGATCAGTGCAGTTCCACTCTGGGAAATGGCTCGGTGGAATAGGCCTCTGGATAAAGGGGAAAGCATCTGTGGGAACCCGGACAAAAGAGGGGGCAGGTGAGAGGTTGCCCTGGAAGCAGGGATGATGATCAGAAGACTTAGTTGGAGATCTGGTTGAAGGCCAGAATTCCTTCTGAGAACCCGAGGTCCTAGTTTACGGTGTCTTTGTGGAGGTCCGATGGAAGCCAGACCCAACTAGTCGGGCGGTCACCACCCTTTCAGCTCTGAACATCTACCAAACTGGAATTCTCTCTTCTCCTCACCACATTGCTGGGCACTAGATCCAACCAAATCCACCAGCACATCATTCCTATTTTTGCCCCACCTTCTCCTGTCCTTTCTCTTTCCCTCTTCCTTCCCCACTGATACTTGCTTTAACACAAGCGGTTTTGTTTTTGATAACTGGCAAATTATTATAGAAGTTTAGCTGATTGTGCTGCATGTAGATGTCTTGCCTGTGGTGGGGAGGTCTGGAGAAAGGGAGAGGTGAGTTATTTAAAAAGCAGAACTTCTAAATTCCAAATATGGTCAAATTCTCTCCCTGTCTCTGCCTTCCTTCTTTGTCACCTCTGCCTCAGCCTCTTCTCATTTCCTGCATCTCTCATCGCCTCCTTTTACACCCATGTTACTTGTCCAGGTTGGGAGGTAGCATGGCCTATGGAAAGAATATGAAACTAGCAACCAGGAGGACTGGATTCTAATCCTAGCTCTGCTGTTAGCTTGCTATGGGACACAACACTTGACCTCTTTGGGTCTCCGTTTCCACATCTGTAAAATGGGGGTGAGATACCTCCTCTCCCTTCATCCTAGACTGTGAGCCCCACTTGGGCCAAGAACTGTTTTCAGAACTCGAGAAAAATTCTCTTTCTCAAGAATTCCTAGCACCCCAACTTACAAGAGCAGAAATGGAGATTCCGCCTGCCGACTGCCCAAAAGCTGTCACACACCCAGGGTCCCCGCCAAAGCCTTCAATGTTCTCCTGGATCCACTGCAAAGCTGCCACCTGGTCCAGGAGTCCCCAGTTTCCACGAGCATGGACATCCCCAGTACTGAAAGCAAGAATGCCCAGAAGACCATCATCACTACCTTTCATAGTTTAATAACTGAGCACTAACAGAGAACCTGATGTCAACCTAGGTACTGTGAGTTTGACAAAGTCTTTTGGGGAACCATAGAGAAACAGCGTGGCCTAGTGGGAAGGACACAGGAGTGGGAGTCAAGAGACCTGGTTTCTAGCCCTGATTTTGCCACTTAACTGCTGTGAGACTTTAGGCAAGTCACTTCATTTCTTCTGTGCCTTAGTGTCCTCATCTATAAAATGGGGGTGAAATACCTGTTCTCCCTTCCCCTTAGGCTGTGAGTCTCAAGTGGGACAGGGACCATGCTGGACCTGATGATCTTGTGTCTAGCCCAGCTCTTAGTACAGTGTTTGACACACAGTAAGTGCTTAACAAATACAGTTATCACTATGGTTGTTCTTATCTAGGCTCAACCCATCCTGTACATGTGCAGTTTGTTCAGCCCTCTCCATGAAATGCCTAGTTCAGATCCCACCCTGAATTCCATCCTGATTGTACCATACACTTCTCCATCTCACCAACTACACTGGATATTTTACCAGATCTCTCCAGGGCTAGTGACCCCAGCAATCCAGTTAGTTTACTCTATGTGAGGGCTCAGCCTCCCTAGAAATGACAGAGGGCAGGTCCCCTCTGCTGGTGACCCAGCAAAGCAGGATTGATGTGATGGTCTCTCCCACCCACTCTCCCAGCCTGGCACAAGCCTCTTCTGGCCTGCTGGGCTGCTCCCTCACTGGCCCTCCATTTCCAATGAAAGTGTGGGGGTGGCATTGGCACTGGGGATGGGGAGAAAATTGAGCTGGTTCTTGGGCAGACTGGATTTAGCCATGGGCTGTACTCGGTCAATTTTGGTTCCATTCTAACAGCTGGCCACACTACCTCGGTGGAGCTGCCCTTGATCTCTATCCCTAGGCTGTCCCCTGAAATACCTCTGGAACCAGCCCACTAGCCAGCTAATTTTTAAGGATCCAGATTATATTTTTGTCAATTCTTGTTGGGAACCATGTCTTTGGCAGATTCTGTGCAGGGTCTAGTTCACTTTTAGAACACAACTAAATGCAGTTCAGGTGGGAACCCTTGAAGATCCAAGAAGCCTCTCTGCCTCCAAGTAGGATGATGCTTATCCCGGCTCTCACCTGAGGAAGCCGAAGACTCCCAGCCTGTACTGGATTATCACAACAACCACATCCTCAAAGGCTGATAACCAGGCCCCATCATATGTGGAAGCTGCTCCTACCAGGAAAGCCCCTCCGGGGAACCAGACCATCACCTGCAATGAGAAGAAGCAGAGAGAGCTATTCCTGGGAGAAAAATGACTTAGAATCCCTTCTTGGGAAATGTGGCATTCCCATTCCCCATGAGCTCTTTCTTTTCCTTCCCCAGCCATCAGTCTGTCCCACTCTTTCTGCAGCATGACTGTTTCTTACCTTCTCTTCTCACTCCCTATTCCCTGGAGCAGAGGTTTACTATGTATCAAACACTGTTCTAACCACTGGGGTAGATAAAGGTAATTAGGTTCATTCATTCATTCATTCAATAGTATTTATTGAGTGCTTACTATGTGCAGAGCACTGTACTAAGCGCTTGGAATGTACAAATCGGCAACAGATAGAGACAGTCCCTGCCCATTGACGGGCTTACAGTCTAATCGGGGGAGACAGACAGACAAAAACAATAGCAATAAATAGAATCAAGGGGATGAACATCTCATTAAAACAATAGCAATAAATAGAATCAAGGTGATATACATTTCATTAACAAAATAAATAGGGTAATGAAATATATACAATTGAGCGAACAAGCACAGTGCTGAGGGGAGGGGAAGGGAGAGGGGGAGGAGCAGAGGGAAAGGGGGGAAAAGAGGGCTTTCATTCAATAGTATTTATTGAGCGCTTACTATGTGCAGAGCACTGTACTAAGCGCTTGGAATGAACAAGTCGGCAACAGATAGAGACAGTCCCTGCCGTTTGACGGGCTTACAGTCTAATCGGGGGAGACGGACAGACAAGAACAATGGCAATAAATAGAGTCAAGGGGAAGAACATCTTGTAAAAACAATGGCAACTAAATTGCTGACGGGAGGTGAAGGAGGGGTAGAGGGGGAGCAGAGGGAGCAGAGGGAAAAGGGGAAGCTCAGTCTGAGAAGACCTCTTGGAGGAGGTGAGCTCTAAGTAGGGTTTTGAAGAGGGGAAGAGAATTAGTTTAGTGAAGGTGAGGAGGGAGGGCATTCCAGGACAGCGGGAAGACATGGCCCAGGGGTCGACGGCGGGATAGGCGAGAACAGGGGACGGTGAGGAGGTGGGCGGCAGAGGAGCGGAGAGTGCGGGGTGGGCAGTAGAAAGAGAGAAGGGAGGAGAGGTAGGAGGGGGCAAGGTGATGGAGAGCCCTGAAGCCTAGAGTGAGAAGTTTTTGTTTCATGCAGAGGTTGATAGGCAACCACGGTAGGTTTTTAAGAAGGTGAGTGACATGCCCAGAGCGTTTCTGCAGGAAGATGAGCCGGGCAGCAGAATGAAGAATAGACTGGAGTGGGGAGAGACAGGAGGAAAGGAGATCAGAGAGAAGGCTGACATAGTAATCCAGCCGGGATATTATGAGAGCCTGTAACAGTAAAATAGCCATTTGGGTGGAGAGGAAAGGGCGGATCTTGGCAATATTATAAAGGTGAGACCGGCAGGTTTTGGTGATGGATTGGATGTGTGGGGTGAATGAGAGAGCCGAGTCAAAGATGACCCCGAGGTTGTGGGCTTGAGAGACGGGAAGGATGGTCTTGCCATCCACTGTGATAGGGAAGTTAGGAAGAGGACAGGGCTTTGGAGGGAAGATGAGGAGCTGAGTTTTGGCCATGTTGAGCTTTAGGTGGCGGGCAGACATCCAGGTAGAGACATCCTGGAGGAGGAGGAGATACGAGCCTGAAGGGAAGGGGAGAGAACAGAGACAGAGATGTAGATCTGTGTGTCATCTGCATAGAGATGATAGTTGAAGCCGTGAGAGCAAATGAGTTCACCAAGGGAGTGAGTGTATATGGAGAACAGAACAGGGCCAAGAACTGACCATTGAGGAACCCCAACAGTTAGGGGATGGGAGGGGGAGGAGGAGCCTGCGAAGGAGACTGAGAATGAATGGCCAGAGAGATAGGAGGAGAACCAGAAGAGGACGGAATCCGTGAAGCCAAGGTGAGATAAGGTGTGGAGGAGAAGGGGATGGTCTACAGTGTTAAAGGCAGCTGAGAGGTCGAGGAGGATTAGGATAGAGTAGGAGCCATTGGATTTGGCAAGAAGGAGGCCACGGGTGACCTTAGAGAGAGCAGTCTTGGTACAGTGGAGGGGACGGAAGCCAGATTGGAAGGGGTCTAGGAGAGAATTGGAGTTAAGGAATTCTAGGCAGTGAGTGTAGACAACTCGTTCGAGGAGCTTGGAAAGGAAGTGTAGTAGGGAGATAGGGTGATAACTGGAAGGGGAAGTGGGGTCGAGAGAGGATTTTTTTAGGATGGGGGCAACATGGGCATGTTTGAAGGCAGAAGGGAAGAAGCCATTGGAGGGAGAGCGGAGGTCTCTGTGGGGGAGTAATACAGATTTGCAGGGAGAGAGAGTGTGAGAGAGGAGGCACGTGAGAAGGTTATGGTCTGAGAGAGGGATTTCAGAGTTGGTGAGGGAGGAGACAGTGCAGCGGTAGGAGATAAGGAGATCGAGGGTGTGACCGAGTCAGTGAGGGGGCGAAGTATGGTGGAGCAGGAGGTTGGCAGAGTCGAGGAGCGATAGCAGGGGGGTGGCAGAGGAGTCACTGGTTACATCCATGTGAATGTTGAAGTCTCTGAGGATCAGAGTGGGCAGAGAGAAGGAGAAGGAAGGTGAGAAAGGGGTCTAGGTGGTTGAAGAAGTCGGTGGTGGGACCAGGAGAGCGGTAGATGACAGCTACAAGTATCTGGAGGGGGTGGTAGAAGCAAATGATATGGGCTTCAAAGGAGGGGAAGGAGAGGGAAGGGGCAGGAGGGATATTGCGGAAGCGGCAACGGGGTGAGAGAAGGAAGCCGACGCCTCCTCCCTTTCTGGTGAGTCTGGGGGAGTGGGAGAAGGAGAGGCCTCCGCTGGAGAGAGCAGCAGCGGAGGCCGTGTCGTCAGCAGTGAGCCAGGTTTCCGTAAGGGTGAGGAGGAGGAGAGAGCGGGAAAGGAAAAGGTCAAGGATGAAAGGTAGTTTGCCTGTAATGGAGCGGGGGTTCCAAGGCCACACTTGAAAGTAGCTGTGGGTGCAAGGGCCGGGGGGGAGCGGGGGGAGGGGAGGGTTTGGATGGGAACGAGGTGGCGGGGCCCTGGACGGGGAGCAGGGGTGGAGGGGCCCTGGACGGGGAGCAGGGGTGGAGGGGTGGAGGTGGGACAGGAGGACAGGGATGGGGCGTGGGTGGGGAAGAGGGAAGGGGGGAGGGTGGGAGGAGGGGGTTTGGTGGGGAGGAGCGTAGGGGGAGGGGGAAGAGGGGTGGCGCTGGTAAAGCGGTGTTCTAGGGCAGAGGAGGCGGGGGGAGGGGGGGAGGAGGCAGGTGAGAGCGGGAAAGGGCTGGTAGAGAGAGGGGAAGGGGAAGGAGAGGATTGGGAGGGGCAGATGGGGGGTGTGTGTGGAAGGACATGGTGAGGCCAGAGAGGTAGGTGGCAGCACTGACAACATGCGAAAGCGGTAATATAGTGGCATGTTACAATAAAATAGTATTAATAAGCGGGTGATGACCAGGATCGGGGGTCGACTTGACTAAGGGTCGACATGATCAAAATCAAAGTCAAAAGGCCAGTGGCAAGGAGAGTCCCGGGGCTCATGTCCAAATGTCTCTGAGGCGGCGGCAGGGGCCCTGAGGGTGCCTGGGGTGGGTTGCAGGCGTAGGCGGCGGCTAAGGTAAAGTAACACGGTGAGAACAAGGACATCGTCGCCCGGGGCGGGGGCAGGGGAGATCAATCATTTCACGGGGGAAGAGGGGGTGAGGGCTTCCCAAAATGGCCGCTTCTGGGCGGAGTGGGGGGAGGGCGGTTGGGGAGTACAATGTCCCCGGGCCCGAGCAGGGGAGCACAATGTCCCCGGGCCCGAGCAGGGGAGCACAATGTCCCCAGGCCCAAGCAGGGGAGCACAAAGTCCCCAGGAGCACAATGGGAGCTGGTGGCTGGGGGTCTGCGGGGGTGGGTGGTGGGGGGAGATACTTAGTGTCAGAGTCCTTGAGCGGGGGTGCAGAGGTCCGGGTTCCAGGGCTGACTGTAAGCTCAGGGGCAGGTCCTAGAGGACTGATAGCGTGGCTCCAAGGAAGCGGAGGTCTCGACACAGAGACCTCGACACAGAGAAGCGGAGGTTGGACACAGTCCCTGTCCCACATGGGGCTCACAGTCCAAATAGGAAGGAGAGCAGGAGAACTGAGGCACAGAGAAGTTGAGTGACTTCCCCAAGGTCACACAGCAAGCAATTGGCAGATCTGGGATTAGAACCCAGGTCCTCTGACTCCCAGGCCCATGCTCTTTCTACTAATCCCTGCTGCTTCACCCTGAATAACTTTTTGAAGAAGGAAATGATTGGGGTGGAGGTGGGGGAGTTCCCCTCTGGCACCCTCCAAACTTTCTCTTTCTAAGGGGAAACTGCCTCTCTCCTCCCTCAAAGCTCTGTCTCCCAAGCCCTAGGCTTTTAATTTTACAGGGGAGGTTCTGGGAGACAGGCTAGGCAACAAGCTCATTTCAGGATTAGAGACAGAACACAGGAGCCTGGACTCTCAAATAGGTATGCTAATCACAGATCACACTTCCATCCTGCAGGGTAACTGCTGTGGGGTTACTGTAATATATTTCACCTGTCTGAGGGGGATTGGTCCAGGCCTGGCACCCCAAAGTACAGCCCCGTTCCTGGGATGGGGAAAGATGACATTCCCCTCAAGGAGCTGGTAGCCTTTTGCATCTGTAGAGCTGGCTGCTACCTCTGACCTCCAGGCCCCAGTCTTTCAATTCCACAGATGAGACCCCCGCCCCTGACAGACCGAGGTCGGTGAATCACCGGTGGCAAATGGGGTAACAAGCCCCTGCTCAGACCAGAAGCAGCCCAGGAGCCCTGACCCTCAGCCCAGAGCCCTAACCACTAGACCATACTCTCATCTCACAGAGCAACTCCTACGGTTTCCGAGTTGGGTCAGAAAGAGGTGGCGGAGGCGCAGTCGGCACCTGACACTGAGGGGAGAGCTGGACCCCAAGCTAAGGCTGCTGGGAACCTTTGGAACCGGGCTTACGGGCAACTTGCTCCTTCTGTTTGCATGGGCCGGAGAGTACACATTTAGGTACAGACAATCCTCTCCAAACTTCAGCCAGACATAGTTCCTCCTGTTTGTGAAAATCATGGATGCAATCTGTCCCCAGGACTCTTGTAGACACCTGAAAGATAAAGAGAGGAAACCTTCTGTGGAAACAGTAGAATTCTCTCACTAAAATGTTTTGAGAGGCCAGCCATAGAGCCAGTCAGGCCCTCAAATGAATGCAAAATTAGGCCACATGCTGGAATCAATCAGTGGCATTTATTGAACACTTATTGTAGGCCAAGCACTGTACTAAGCACTTGGGAGCGTACAATACAATACAGTTGGTAGACACATTCCCTGTCCACAAAGAGCTCCCAGTCTAGAAAAGGAGACAGACATGAAAATAAATGACAGATAGGTACATAAGTGCTGTGGGGCTGAGGGTGGGATGAATGTCAAGCACTTATAGGGTACAGATCCAAGTGCTTAGGCGATGCAGAAGGGAGAGTGAGTCTGGGGAAAGAGGACTTAATCAGGGAGGGTCAGGATAGATTCTGACCCAGACCTTCACGTTTTTCAGCACTTCTGTATATGTCTACAAATTACCTAATTCTAATTATTTCTTTACATTAATGTCTGTCTCCCCCTCAAGACTGTAAACTCATTGTGGGCAGGGAATGTGTCTGACTCTGTTGTGTTGCATTCTCCCCAGCGCTTAGTACAGTGCTCTGCACACTGTAAACATTCAAAAAATAGCATTGATTGATTGATTCCAGCAAGCTGTGTACCCACTGCCAGCTGCTCTGAAAACCCTACTTAAAACTCACCTCCTCCAAGAGGCCTTCCCAGACTGAGCTCCTCTTCTCCCTCTACTCCCTCTGCCACCCCCCCTTTACCTCTCCGCAGCTAAACCCTCTTTTTCCCCTTTTCCCTCTGCTCCTCCACCTCTCCCTTCCCATCCCCACAGCACTGTACTTGTCCGCTCAACTGTATATATTTCCATTACCCTATTTATTTTGTTAATGAATTGTACATCGCCTTGATTCTATTTAGTTGCCATTGTTTTTACGAGATGTTCTTCCCCTTGACTCTATTTATTGCCATTGTTCTTGTCTGTCCATCTCCCCCGATTAGACTTTAAGCCCGTCAAACGGCAGGGACTGTCTCTGTCTGTTGCCGACTTGTTCATTCCAAGCGCTTAGTACAGTGCTCTGCACATAGTAAGCGCTCAATAAATACTATTGAATGAATGAAAGGAAATGTTTAACCAACTTCCACCAGTTATACCAGAAAGACCTGGGCATTGCTTATCTATCTTCCCATGCTGCATTCAAAGCTGTTCACTGCCTCCCCAAATTGTTCTGGGTAAACAACTGATACCAAAGATTAGAGCAAGCCCTGTCTTACAGCCTAGCAGGCACATGATCAATCAGGGTCTTTGCCATGCCAGGAAGCATCAGTGTAACTGATGCCTAGGGACAGACAGAGGTGAAAATGTGAGCTTAGTGGCCCAAGGGCACATCAATCAATGGTATTTAATAAGCACTTACTGTATGCAGAGTACTGTACTAAGCACTTGGGAGAGTATAGTATAAAAGACAGGTTCCCTTATGTTGGTATTTGTTAAGCGCTTACTATGTGCCGAGCACTGTTCTAAGCGCTGGGGTAGACATAGGGGAATCAGGTTGTCCCACTTAACCCCACCCAAATTTAGGGGACAGTTTTCCTGGGGCCCACTCCCAAAGGGGTCAGAGTGGAATGCCGAGATCACATCCTCTCTCAGAGGAACAGGGTTTTATTGCAGATGAGGCCAGAACTACCAATTCAGGCCCCACTGAGGCTTGCAAGGGATCCATCAATCCTCTTGGAAATATTCCAGTTCTACTGATGGAGGATGTTTCTCAGCCCCAAAGAAACAAGCTTCCCGTGGGCCAATTGGGAAGAGTTTGGTCTGGATTAGGGTCAGGAGACAGCTATCCCTGGGTCACTGTCACAAAACCCCCCTAGACGCTGATTTCGTGATCCCTGAAGGCTCTGTCCGGCTGGGCTGGGCTGGGGTGACAGCAGCCTAGGGTGAAGCCAGCTCTGTATCAGCTGGTCTCTCAAGGTCTTGTCCACGTTCTGAGCCTACAAGAGGACCATGGTTTGAAGTGAGGTGCTTACGAGTTGGGGTAGGTGGTTGCCTGCCTCACTCCTTCCCAAGGCTCAGGAGGCTGCGGAGGAGCAAATCTCAGGGACCCCAGAGGGGGCTTGGCAAAAGGGACTCCCAGATAAACATTGACGGGTATTCCTCTGATGCAGTTGGTCTTGCCCTGGAGCACCCCATACTGTGTCACTACCACAGGTGGGGTAACTTGTCCTGTGTCACCTATGGAGGAAAAGAGAAGAATCGGGAGATGAGTCTGGAGGAGGCAGGAAGGGCTTCCGTCTCTTTCGCTCATCATGGAATCTCACAGGCCATCAACTGGAAGAGCCCTGGGACTCTTTCATCCTGACCCCTGACCCCACCCAGAGGCTACTTATTCAGCCAAACCGATGTAAGTTTCAGACACCGTCAACCCCTACTTTTCACTTCCAAAAAAGGATTTATCCTTTAATCTTGTGAAATGGCAAGCACCAGTCCCAGCCTCTGCTCCTGTTGGGAGCATTTTACAATATAACTAGTAGAGGATGAAAAAATATCTGGGGAAGACTTTCAGAGGCTGTTCTTATTCCTCACACCTTTGCAAATCTTTTCTGGCATATTAGTAGCTTAGTTAGTCATTGCCCATCTTGGAAGGCTCACCCACCCCTGCTGGGGAAGCTCCATCTCTTAGTTATTGCTGCCTCTGCCCTTGAATTGTGCTACTGAGGCAGATGCCATTATGAAGTCTTCTCGAATACATGACAGATGGTTCTGTATATAAAGTAGCTGAAGCCATCTCTCTGAGTCACTGTCAAATACTCTGGCTCAGAGATGGCTCCCAAATGGTGATTGGCTGGGAGGAGCTGGGGGCAGGGACAAAGGAGACCAGGAAGGAGGAGGAGGAGGAGGAGGAGGAGGAGGAAGGGAAGAATGAAGAGACATCTGGATGGTCATACCCCAAGAGCTTGTAGACACTGGGATAGATGGGGCAGAACCAGCCCTCACTGGGGGCCTGGGAACCTGGGAACCTGGCTGCGGAGGGGACAGTGGGAGCACTGACAGGGGATGAGGAGAAGGGCGAGGCGGGAGTCAGGGCAGGGACAAGGGCAGAACATCCAGGGCCCAACCAGTCTTTTCTGCTAGTTGGCAATTAGGAAAGCAGTGACTCTCAAAGAAGGAAAAAAAAAATTAAAATATCAAGACCTGCTAAACAAAGGGATTTGAGAGTCTTACCCCCAATCACCAGAGCTGGGGCACAGATGACAAAGGCCAAGCCCAAGAGCCACAGCATCTTCCAGGCATCCATCTAAGAGATTCAGTGCTTCTCAATGGACCTGAAGCTCTTGGAGTGAAAGGTGAGAGCTGAACTGGGGTAGAACCAGAAAGGGGCTGGCTTTTATATGGCCTCACACACGGTCATGGCTAGATAACATGAAGTCAGCCCAACTGATCTTTGAAACTCCGCCCCCAAGAAGCTGCACCACCTCTTCCCAGTCAAGAGGTAGGCAGCTGTCAGACGTTCCTCATAGCAGGAGCCTCTAAATTGCCACTCCAAATGGGCTCTAGATGGCCAGCAAGTTCTTCAGACTTCACCTGTTGGATTTTTTACAAGGCTTGATTAAATGGAGCATTTCTTTGCCTACAAACATCAGATTTTTGACAATCTCTTAGAATCAGAGATTTCAAGGATTAGAAGGGACCTCGTGAGGTCAGAAGTCATCTAGCCTATCTTCCCATTTCCAGGCAGGGCCCCACTTAAACCTCCCTAGAATCACAACAAAAATCTCTGCAGTGCGGAAAGATTTCCAGAGACAGGAGGCTCCATCAGTGCCAGGGACGGGGGCCAGCCCATGGTGTTTGGATACCCTGGGCAGATTTTTAAAAATCTCCCCATCCAATTAGGCCATGGCCTAAGGTGCTGCAACTGATGTCACCTTGGGACATATGCAAGCTAGATCCGAGACCTAAAATATGCCTTCTGTACAATTTGCAAAGTTCTCAGCAAAGTTCTATGTGAACACAGACAAATATGCTTTTCTATTCAGTTGTACATTCTTAGAGAAGCAGCATGGCCTAGTGGCTAGAGCATGGGCCTGGGATTTAGAAGGAACCTGGGATCTAATCCCTGCTCTGCCACTTGTCTGCTGCGTGACTTTGGGCAAATCACTTAACTTCTCTGTGCCTCAGTGACATCATCTATAAAATGGGGATTAAGATTGTGAGCCCCATGTGGGACAGGGACTGTGCCCAACTTGATTACCTTGTTCCTACCCATTCATTCACATTTATTGAGCGCTTACTGTATGCAGAGCACTGTACTAAGTGGTTGGGAGAGTACACTATAAAAATAAACAGAAACATTCACTGCCCACAGTGAGCTGACAGCCTTGTCACTTAGTAGAGTGTCTGGCACATAGTAAGTGCTTAACAAATACCAAAATTATTATTGCTCAACAAATGAAACTACCCTAAGGAAATGGCACCCCAGGCTGTAGCCTGGTTGACCCACATGCGCTTGGGCTGGCCCTGCCACTAATGACCCTCACTGTCAAAAAGGTTTTCCTTATGTCCAACCTGAATCCATCATGCTGTGGTAAAGCCCTGGTCCTCTGGTCTTCTTTCCAGTGAGCAGCTAGTCCTCCTCCGCTGCAGTGTGACAACTTGTTTTATGTTGGGAGGAAGTGATTAAGCTGCATTTCAGACTGGGGGGTTGGAGGGAGGGCAGCCACCCAGAGTTGGGGGTTTTAACATACAAGGAAAGACTATGAGATGTACAGTATTTAACATTCAGAATCTGGAATCACAGTTAAAACTCACTCTGGGGATTAACATTTTAGGGAACAGCTGGAATGGAGAAGTGTTGGGCAGCCGACCTGAAGATAGATATGGAGTGAAGGCTGAACAAATAAAGGAACACTGGTTTTTAAGAGTTTTTAAAAGTAATTCTGTTTGAATGAAGTGCTTTCAATGGAAAACGCCATATCAAATAAAGAAAACCTTTTTCTTTTCCTCACCATTCTTAACAAACCAAGTTTCTTTAACCTTTCCTCCACCCTCCTGCTTTTCAGGCCTAAAATCATCAGTCCATTCCCTGCCTCCAGGCAGCACTGGGCCTCCACCTTTCCAAGTGGGTAAGTGTGGCTCTCTCTATTAAAATACAAAAGCTATGTCAACAGAACAGGAAAGAATCCCCAACTCTGTTTATATTCTGAGGCAACTGGAAACAGACAGACCTGGGACCTGCTTGGTATGAAGCTATAAGGAAAAGAGTAGCTCTTTTGGAGCAGAAGCTTTGAGAGGATCAGGAGACTAAAGAAGCAAAACTGTAAACAACCACTAAATCAGGGGAAGCAGCATAGCCTAGTGGCAATAGCACGGGCTTGGGAGTCAGAGGTCATGGGTTCTAATTCCACCTCTATGGCTTGTCTGCTTTGTGACCTTGGGCCAGTCACTTCACTTCTCGGTGCCTTAGTTACCTCATCTGTAAAATGGGGATTAAGACTGTTAGCCCCATGTGGGTCAGGGACTGTGTCCAACCTGATTACCTTGTTTCTACCCCACTGCTTAGAACAGTGCTTGGCACATAGTAAGTGCTTAACAAACACCATAATTATTATTAAGTGGGGACAGTCTTTGTGTGTGTATGGTGTGATAGGGACTGTTAGTTATGCATGGGCTTTTCCAGATATGCGCACGTTCGGCACACACACACACAACACACACAATCATCCTCAATGGCATCATTTTTGAATGTTATAAGGGAGGTGAAAAACACAGCTGGAGAACAAACAACCAGGCTAGGAAAAGATAAAAGATGAAGCTTTCAAACTACCTCCCTGCCCCTGCCTCCACCCAACAGCTGTTCAAAGCCCTGCAAATCCTGCCACTGAGACTAACTTTATTGAGAAATCTTCCCTGCCCCTTCATGCAAGTCCTAGGGGGTTCATCAGTGGGTGATCACAAGGGTTGTCCTGCTCTCTGCCAGGTTAAAAGCCATCACTTTCCCACATCAAGTCGAGTATTCTTAGGTGACCACAGCATTCTTGAAAGAAACCAGGATTCGCATTCACCTCCTACCAGAATTGCTTGAGTTCATGATAACATGCAGCATGTCTTAGGGGCAAAAGCACAGGCTTGAGAGTCAGAAGACATGGGTTCTAATCCAGGCTGCACCACTTGTCTGCAGTGTCATCTTGGGCAAATTATTTCACTTCTCTGTGCCTCAGTTACCTCATCTGTAAAATAGGGATTAAGACTGTGAGCCCCATGTGGGATAGGGACTGTGTCCAACCTGATTACCTTGTATCTACCCCAGTGCTTAGAACAGTGCTTGGCATATAGTAAGTGCTCTACAAATACCATAACAATAATGATATTCTGTCATCAAGAGCAGCCCTACCCCCACCCTCCTTGCTCACGTGCGCATGCATGTGCGCGCGCACACACACACACACACGTACATCAACTGGAGGAAAGGCAGAGAGGGAGAAAGGGAAATTCTTGCCAAGCAATGTCTTATGAGGGCAGAGTTTCCAGCTGTAGTCCTCAATACCCAGATTCTTTTAGAACTATATTTCCCATAAATATTTTGGAACAAAGATAGATACCAGGCACTAGCATCAGTCATTGTAAAGTACAAGCCCACCCCAACTCGGTTTATTGTTCCGGTGGGCTGGAAAGCAGTTTAGGCCTTTTATTTTATCCAATATTTCAAAGTATTTAGTAATATCTTTGTTACCATGTTGATATCTTTGCTAAACCATGTTCCCCTCCTCACCCCAAACCAAAGAAATCCTAGATCCTGCCTACAAGGTTGGATTTTCAGGGGCTTGATTCAATTTGACCCAGGCTCTCTCTGGCCAAAGTCTAGCCTGAGGCCAACAGGCAATAAAAAATTGGAAGTCTGACATACCAGAACCTCAAAGGAAAAAAAAAAATTAAGCCAGCATGAAGGAGGGATAGAAGGAACAGAAGGAGGAAGAAGAGGAAGAGGCGGAGGAGGAAAAGAAAAAGGAAGAGAGAGGTGTGTGACTAGATTGTTCATACTAAAGAGAAGTTGTATGCATGAGAGCCTTCAGTCACAGCTCATACCATCTTGAATAACAGAAGATCCACACAAGAGAGAAATCCTAGGAATATAACAGATGCAGGAAAGCCTTTGGTCTTTGTTTGAACCTCATTTGAGTTTGGAGATTTCCCAGCAACAAGAAGATGTACAAATGCAATGAGTGTGGGAAAACTTTTCCTCTTAGCTCCTACCTCATTTGACATTGCAGAATCCAAATGGGGATGAAACCCTATAAATGTCGTGTGAGAGAGCATTGGTTCAGAGCTCACAGCTGGTTTAACACCAAAGCATTTACATTGGAGAAAAGGCCAAAGCTAGTAGTGACTGTGGGAGAGGTTTCCCTCAGAGCTGCAGCCTTAATAAACTTCAGAGAATTCACCTGAGCGTGAGGAGCCTAAAACTGCTCTTCTTGTACACAGTCCTTGACTCACGTTTTCTTCATTTTTTTTGATTAATAATAATGATAATGATGATAATAATAATGCTTTTGTTAAGTACTTAACATTTGCCAAGCACTGTATTAAGTGCTGGACTAGATACAAGATAATCAGGTCCAGCTTGGGGCTCACAGTCTAAATAGGAGGGGGAAGAGGCATTGAATCTCCATTTTGCACATGAAAGAATTGAGGCACAGAGACATTAAGTGACTTGCACAAGATCACATGGCAGGAACGTGGTGAAGCAGAGATTAGAACCCTGGTCCTCTGACTCCTAGGTCCAGACTCTTTCCACTTAGGCCACTCTGCTTCCACCTGTTTGTTTCATCTTTCCTTGTGTGTCTATTGCCAGCCCCTGCTCCACTTACTCTTAAATTGTGAGTCTAGAAATAGAATGTGTCTAATTCTCACCTGTGTATTTTTCCCAACACTTAGTATGGTGCTTTGCACACATTGGGCACTTAACAAATATGATTACTGCTATTAATAGGATAGGAAGAAGAGTCACTTCTCTTGCACTACAACCCAACTCACATGCTTTGCTTCTCCCAAGCCAAACTACTTAGTTATACTTTTGTCTCTCTCACCCTCAAACTCCTGTTTACTTCCTCCCTTCTCCCTGTCACTCCCTCTTCCTTCACATCTGGAAGTCCACTGCTCTCCCCATCTTCAAAGTCCTACTAAAATCACATCTCCTCCTTGATTAATCTCATGTCTCATTCATTCAATTGCATTTATGGAGCACTTACTATGTGCAGAGCACTGTACTAAGCCCTTGGAAAGAACACTGGGGCATGGAGTGCAATGAGCGAGTATAGGTGGTCAGGGGTGCCATAAAACAAAGTGCATATACAGTCTCAACTCACATTGGCCAGTTACAGGTGGACCTGGGACTAGAACCCAGGTCAGACACAAAGACAATCCCCATAGATATGGCAGACACAATCGTAAAGGTTAATGAAGTCAGGGAACATATCTACCAACTCTGATTCATTATACTCTCCCAAGTGCCCTCTGCACAGTAAACTCTCAATAAATGATTGAGTGGTTGATTGATATTTAGGGAATACTGAGTAGGACATGGTAGGTGTCTTTAAGGACAGGGCAAAAAGGCAAGACAGAAAGATTGAAAAGTAGAGACAGACACAGAGTGACTGATTAAAAGAGAAAGTTACTGAGGGGAACAGAGTGAGGTGGAGAGAGAAAGGGGGGGAGAGGAAGAGAGAGAGAAAATGAGGGGGAAAGAGAAAGTGAGGGAGAAAGAGGGGAAGGAAAAAGAGAGAGGAAGAGATAGAAAGAGATAAGAAAGAGGGGTGGCAGAGATAAGTGGGACAGAAGGTGGGAAAAGGGAACATAACCACAGTCACATCTACCCCAGTGCTTGGCACATAGCACTTAAATACCACAATGATACACTTGCACATACCCTCACAAACATTCATCCTAGTGCCATTGCTTCTTCTACAGCTGAGACCTTTGTCCTTATGATGTTGTGGCCGCAGCTGCTGTTGATTGTTTTGAGGCAGTATCTGGGGCAGTTGCCTTGAAAGTTTCAGGAAATGCCAGTCAGGAGTTGCCAGGACAGCTGTGTTGGCAGAGGAGGAGAAAGAGGAGGAGGAGGAGGAGGAGAAGAGGAAGAAGAAGGAGGAGGAGAGGAGGAAAAAGAGGCTGCTTCTTCTTCTTTGCCTCTGTATTGCTGTTCACATTTCTTTCTGCCACCCCTGACTGATAAAAGATATTACAGCATTCTCAATGGCCATTTCTCCAGTAGCCATTTCTCCAAATTTTAACATCTTTGTGACCATCCTGCCCGATTTGAATCAATCAGTGGTATTTATAGAAAGCTTATTCTGTGCAAATAACTGTAATAATAATAATAATGTTGGCATTTGTTAGGTACTTACTATGTGCCAAGCACTGTTCTAAGCGCTGGGGTAGATACAGGGTAATCAGCTTGTCCCACATGAGGCCCACAGTTTTAATCCCTATTTTACAGATGAGGTAACTGAGACATGGAGAAATTAAGTGACTTGCCCAAAGTCACACAGCTGACAGATGGTGTAGCTGGGATTAGAACCCATGACCTCTGACTCCTAAACCCATAATCTTTCCATTGAGCCATGCTGATTTTCTTCTAAACTCTGAGGGAGAGTAGGATAGAGTTAGTAGACAACATCTCTGCCCTGAAGGATATTACAATCTAGCAATGAAGACAGACACTAAAATAAGTTACAGATAAGAGAAAAAAGGAGGCAGGTTGAGATATATGTCAACCCAATAGAAAGAGCACGGGACTGGGAGTAAGGGTCCAAGGTTCTAATCCAGCTCCATCATGTGTTTACTGTGTGACCTTGCACAAGTCACTTAACTTGGCAGTGCCTCAGCTTTCTCATCTGTAGAATGGGAATTAAATACTTGTTCACTCTCTCCCTTAGAATGTGAGTACTATGTGGGACAGGGACTGTGTCCAATCTGATGGTCGTGTATCCATCGCAGCACTTAATACAGTGATTGGCACATAATTTGCTTAAATGTCATTATTATTTTTATTGAATGTGTAAGATATATACAGAAGTGCTACTGAAAATTGTAAGTACACTAGTGTGTATGTAGGTGACCCACAAGTGTTGAAGTGGCCTGTGGGGAGATTATAAATTAATCAGGAAGATTTCCTGGAGGAGATATGATTTCAGAAAGACCTTGAATCTGGGAAGGTCAATGATCTGTCAGATTGCAGAGGGAGGGAGATCCAGACAGGGAGATCTTGAATAATGGACAGGTGAACATTTTAGTCTGGGACACCTGAATTTCCCCTCCTGGGGATGAAGCAGACCAGTTTTTCCTCTATCAACACACCAGCAGGTAAACAAAGAGCCTCTTCCAGTCCCCACCCTCCATCCAGTCTCTACACAGCCTGGTCACAGAGGCTGGACAGTAAGGATCCAAGCTATAGAACCTAGAGTAAAGTGAGACTCTGAAGTGGTGGGAAAAGAGAAAGAGAGAAAAAGAAAGGACAGAAAAATTGCAGGAGCCTTGTGATTGATGAGGAAATACAAACTGGGATGCATTTTTCCCATTGCATTTTTTGATTCTAGGTTGCTAAATGACTGACTTTCCCATCACTAAAGATGGCACCACCATTCTTCCCGTCTCACAAGCCCATCACCTTGGCATTATCTTTGACTCTTCTCTCTGATTCAACCCATATATTCAATCCGTTACCAAATCCTGTCACTTCCCCCTTCACAACATCTCTAAAATCTGCCCTTTCCTCTCCATCCAAACCACTACCATGTTAATATAGTCACTCATCCTCTCCTGCCTAGATTACTGCATCAGCCTTCTTGCTGACCTCTTATTTTACAGATGAGGAAACTGAGGTCCAGAGGGGTTAAGTGATTTGCCCAAGATCATCCAGCAGCCCAGTGGCAAAACAGGAATCAGAACCTGGCTCTCCTGACTCTCAATCCAGTGCACTTCCCACTAAGCCATGCTGCCTCCCAAAGGTAGGGTTAATCTAGGAAGGCCTAGAGCTCCAGATCAAAAGCAGTGGAGAGCAAGTGTTCCTGGAATGGAGGCCGTTCACATGGGAGCAGCCTGCTGACCTCAAGACAAACATTGCAGCCAGGCACCTGCCACCACTTTAAAGAAGCAGGGGGCTGCAGCTACAACCCCAACCCCGGGATCCCTCCAGCCACAACCACCAGCGTGGCAGCTGCCCATCTTTATGGACATTCAAATATTTTTACGGGCTTTATGGGCACGGACAATTATAAGTCATTTTAGGGACTATCTGTAAATGAATGGTTGGCTGGTGACCCCTCCAAGGGAGGAAAGTGGCCAGCTACCCCCATCTCTGCTTGGGCCCCAAGTTGCTCCACAGGGGCTTGGCTCTGTAGCCCCATCACCCGAAGACAAGGTGGGTGGGGGTGGGGGGGGGAGAAATTCTCTTCTGTCCAAACCCAGAAGCATGCTTGGCTAATGCCTTTCCACATGTGAAGGCAAAATTCAAAGAGCAGCAGCAGCCAGGGCAGGACTAACAGGTTATGCTATTTCTTTAGGGGGGTGGAAAGAGGCTTCACCTTGAGGTCCACATCTGTAATTGTAGCTCTGACGACCTCATGTGACATAAGAATGTAACATAGGAACAGAAGAACAGAAGCGATGTTATTACTGGGTCAGACCAGTCCACCCGGCTCAGGGCTCTGTCTCCCAACAGTGGCACCTAAGGACACTAAGAGGGAGTATTAAGAAGGGTGAAGGTTGCCTTTCTCAACAGCCATCTCCATTTTAAGGACATACCTTCTAACACCCACAACTTTTCCCAGGGGTGTCCACGGATCTATCTACACCCTGTCTGTGTTGTCTGACTTCTCTAACATTTCCATCTACAGCCTTACAGGAGCAGCGTGGTCTAGTGGAAAGAGTCCAAGCCTGGGAGTCGGAGGACCTGTCTTCTAATCATTCATTCATTCAATAGTATTTATTCAGCATTTACTATGTGCAGAGCACTGTACTAAGCGCTTGGAATGTACAAATCAGCAACAGATAGAGACAGTCCCTGCCCATTGACGGGCTTACAGTCTAATCGGGGGAGACAGACAAAAACAGTAGCAATAAATAGAATCAGGGGATGTACATCTCATTAACAAAATAAATAGGGTAATAAAAATATATACAAATGAGCAGATGAGCACAGTGCTGAGGGGAGGGGAAGGGAGAGGGGGAGGAGAAGAGGGAAAGGTGGGGAAAAGGGGGCTTAGCTGAGGGAAGGTGAAGGCGGGGTAGAGAGGCAGCAGAGGGAGCAGAGGGAAAAGGGGAAGCTCAGTCTGGGAAGGCCTCTTGGAGGAAGTGAGCTCTCAGTAGGGCTTTGAAGAGGGGAAGAGAATTAGTTTGGCGGAGGTGAGGAGGGAGGGCATTCCAGGACAGCGGGAGGACATGGGCCAGGGGTCGATGGCGGGATAGGTGAGAGCGGGGGATGGTGAGGAGGTGGGTGGCAGAGGAGCGGACCCTACAGGGTGGGCAGTAGAAAGAGAGAAGGCAGGAGAGGTAGGAGGGGGCAAAGTGATGGAGAGCCTTGTAGCCTAGAGTGAAAAGTTTTTGTTTCGTGCAGAGGTTGATAGGCAACCACTGGAGGTTTTTGAGAAGGACAGTAACATGCCCAGAGCGTTTCTGCAGGAAGATGAGCTGGGCAGCGGAATGAAGAATAGACTGGAGTGGGGAGAGACAGGAGGAAGGGAGATCAGAGAGAAGGCTGACACAACAATCCAGCCGGGATGTTATGAGAGCCTGTAACAGTAAGACAGCCATTTGGGTGGAGAGGAAAGGGCGGATCTTGGCGATATTATAAAGGTGAGATGGCAGGTCTTGGTGACGGATTGGATGTGTGGGGTGAATGAGAGAGCCGAGTCAAAGATGACACCAAGGTTGCGGGCTTGAAAGACGGGAAGGATGGTCGTACCATCCACAGTGATAGGGAAGTCAGGAAGAGGACAGGGCTTTGGAGGGAAGATGAGGAGCTCAGTTTTGGACATGTTGAGTTTTAGGTGGTGGGCAGACATCCAGGTAGAGACGTCCTGGAGGCAGGAGGAGATACGAGCCTGAAGGGAGGGGGAGATGACAGGGGCAGAGATGTAGATTTGTGTGTCATCTGCATAGAGATGATAAGTTGAAGCCGTGAGAGCGAATGAGTTCACCAAGGGAGTGAGTATAGATGGAGAACAGAAGAGTGCCAAGAACTGACCCTTGAGGAACCCCAACAGTTAGAGGATGGGAGGGGGAGGAGGAGCCCGCGAAGGAGACCGAGAATGAACGGCCAGAAAAAATAAGAGGAGAATCAGGAGAGGATGGATTCCGTGAAGCCAAGGTGAAATAAAGTGTGGAGGAGAAGGGGATGGTCGACAGTGTCAAAGGCAGCTGAGAGGTCAAGGAGGATTAGGATAGAGTAAGAGCCATTGGATTTGGCAAGAAGGAGGTCATGGGTGACCTTTGAGAGAGTAGTCTCTGTAGAGTGGAGGGGACAGAAGCCAGATTGGAGGGGGTCCAGGAGAGAATTGGAGTTAAGGAATTCTAGGCAGCAAGTGTAGATGACTCGTTCTAGGAGCTTGGAAAGGAAGGGTAGTAGGGAGATAGGGCGATAACTGGAAGGGGAAGTGGGGTCGAGAGAGGGTTTTTTTAGGATGGGGGAGACATGGGCATGTTTGAAGGCAGAGGGGAAAAAGCCACTGGAGAGTGAGTGGTTAAAAATAGAAGTTAAGGAGAGGAGGAGGGAAGGGGCGATGGTTTTTATAAGGTGAGGGGGAATGGGGTCCGAAGCATGGGTGGAGGGGGTTGCACTTGCGAGGAGGGAGGAGATCCCCTCTGAGGATACTGCAGGGAAAGATGGGAAAGTAGGGGAGAAAGTTGGGGGGGGGGAAGGCAGAAAGGGGAGGGGTGGCTTTGGGGAGCTCAGACCTAATTGTGTTAATTTTTGTGATGAAGTAGGTGGCCAGATCGTTGGAGGTGAGGGATGGGGGAGGGGGAGGAACAGGGGGCTTGAGGATAGAATTAAAGGTCTGGAACAATTGGAGGTGGTGACGGGCATGGGTGTCAGTGAGGGAAGAAAAGAAGTTTTGCCTGGCGGAGGAGAGGGCAGAGTTAAGGCAGAAAAGGATAAAGTTGCAATGGATAAGTTTGGCTTTGTGCCTTGGACCTTCGCAAGCAATGCTTAGCAGCTCGAGCATTGGAGCATAGGAGGCAGACAGAGGCAGTGACCCAGGGCTGTGGGTTAGTGGAGCGAGAGCGGTGGAGGGAAAGGGGGGCAAGAGAGTTGAGCTGAGTAGAGAGGGTGGAGTTGAAAGCGGTAACCTGATCAACGAGAGTGGGGGGGGGCAAGGTGGGGAGAGACGCTTTTGGAGAGATGGATGGGATCAAGAGAGCGGAGGTCTCTGTGGGGGAGTAGTACAGATTTGCAGGGGGAGAGAGTGTGAGAGAGGAGGCAGGTGAGAAGGTTATGGTCTGAGAGAGGGATTTCAGAGTTGGTGAGGGAGGAGATAGTGCAGCGATAGGAGATGACGAGATCGAGGGTGTGACAAATACCGGCTCTGTCACATGCCTGCTTTGTGACCATGGGCAAATCATTTCACTTCCCTGTGCCTCAGTTACCCCATCTGGAAAATGGGGATTAAGACTGTACAACAGGGACTGTGTCTGACCTGATTATTTTATATCTACTCCTGCACTTGGAACAGTCCTTGATGCATAATAAGTGCTTAACAAATACCATATATTTAACATTCCATCCGGTAAACTGAGGCCACTCTTTAATGATTTGATCCAAACCCCTCTTGAAGCTGCTGATATTTTCAGCCTACATGGCTTCCTGTGGAGATAAATTCCATAGGTTTACTGCCCACTTTGTGAAGAAGTGCTTGCTTCTCTCATACCGTAGTCTCCCAGGTGCTTAGTACAGTACTCTGCACATAGAAAGCACTCAATAAATATGACTGATTGATTAATTGATTTTGTCTGTTTGAGCACCTACTACCATCCAGTTTCAGTTGATGTCTGGAAATTGGGTCTCTCTGTTCTGAAGCCAATTGTGGAGGTGGTGAAGTATCTTGGATAAGAGGAGCAGCAGCAAACAGCCTTATTAAGCTTCCACATACACACGTTGCTCTGCCAGTTCTATTTAAAGCAAAATAAACAGACCCATTCCATGGCCTCCAGGAGCCATCTGTTTTTGTGTTTTTGGAAATCCCTGCCTGGCACCCTCCTTGAGAGCTGTTAGCAGCGCAGAGGGCTGGTTTACCTTGAATAAAGATCATCTGGATTTCATCCAAGAGGCAACAGGGGAGGCACACTTTAGGCAGCAGCCCACAAGCGGTTTGGCAGCCACTGTCCTCTGGTAATGAGCCTGAGTGGCTGATCTAGGAGAGGGAGGAGCTTCTGGTGGCGCCTAAAGAGGTGGCAAGCCGTGGTCATGGCGGCAGGAGGAGATCTGTGGAGGTGGCAGCCAGAGAGCACCCCAGTGATGAGAGCATCGGGCATCCTTTGGGTTCCTAGCTCATGCAGGCTTTGTGTTTGGAAGCATTTTTTCCCAGCCTTCCCCTAAAGGATGATAAGAGCACTCCAGGCCTTCAACGTGCCCTATACTACCAGGAGGCAGCTGGTGCCCCTAATCGTCAGAACCCTGAGCGTCATGAACATTTCTTAGCATCAGACAATGTGATGAACACTGGGATGTGCTCAATCGATCAACAGCATTTATCGATCGCCTAAGCACTTGGGGGAGTATAGTAGAGGTAGAAGATAGAGATGGAGGAAGGGCACGAACAAGAAGACAGAGGCAGGGAGACTGGAATGAGGGGCATTGGAGTAGATTGAGAAGAACAAAGACCGAGAACTTGGGGTGCAGTGGGAGAGATGGATCAATAAGAGGGAGAGAGGTGATTGAGGGCCTTAAAGCCAATGGTCAGGAGTTTCTCCTTGAGGTGGATAGGAATGGGCAACCCCTGGAGGTTTTTGAGGAGTGGGGAGATGTGCAGTATGATATTGTTAATAATAATGACTATGGTATTTGTTAGGAGTTTACTATGTGCTGGGCAGCACAATCAGATCAGGCACAGTCCCTGTCCCATATGGGGCTCACAGTCTAAGGATGAGGGAGAACCTGTATTGAATCCCTATTTTACAGATGAAGAAACTGAGGCACAGAGAAGCTAAATGACTTGTCCCAGTCACACAGCACATACGTGGCAGAATCGGGATTAGAACTCAGGTCTCCTCAATCTCAGACTCATGCTCTTTCCCCTTGGCCGTGCTGCTTCAATTTAACTGCCACTTAACTGGAAGAGAGGGCCAAAAAATCACTTTTACTAAACTAGAGATAGAAGACATGATCTCTGTCTACAAGGAGTTTGCAGTCTAATGGGAGAGACGGACATAGACCTGAATAATTTACAAATTGCTTCAACCCAATAGGAAGGATGCAAGCCGTGGAAGCAGGCTACCTCTACAAAATGTAGAACATCAGGAAGGCTGTAGCATGGCCTAGTAGAAAAAACCTGGATCTGGGAGTCAGCTCTAATCCCAGTTCTGCCACTTGTCTGCTGTGTGACCTTGGGCAAGTCACTTCACTTCTCTGTGTCTCAGTCTTCTCTGTGTCTCAGTTCCCTCATCTGTAAAATGGGGATTCAATACCTGTTCTTTCTTCTACTTAGACTGTGAACCCCATTTGGAACCTGATTAACTTGTATCTACCCCAGGGCTTAGTACAGTGCTTAGCACATAGTAAATCCTTAATAAATACCACAATTAATAATCATTGTGGCTGAACCTTGAGAAGCCTGGAAACTCTGCTCCTCAGCTGTGTGACTGTGGGCAAGTCACTTAACTTCTCTATGCCTCAGTTACCTCATCTGTAAAATGGGGATTAACTGTGAGCCTCACGTGGGACGACCTGATTACCCTGTATCTCCCCCAGCACTTAGAACAGTGCTCTGCACAATAGTAAATGCTTAACAAATACCAACATTATTATTATTATTACAGCTCTTTCAATTTAATTTTCATATTTATCTCTGTCTTTGTCTATTATGATCCTTTTGTGTTCTTATTGTTTTATCTCTCCTTATATGTCTATTGCCAGTCCCCTTTCCTCCTTTATACTTAGACCATAAGCCCTTTGAGGGCCAGGGAGTGTCCTACTCTCACCTGTGTATTTTTATCTCAGCACTTAGTACAGTGTTTTGCACACAGTAAATGCTCAAGAAATGCTATTTCTACTATTAGTAGAGGATACAATATGTAAAAAAAAAGTCCAATGGGGGTTCATTCAGAAGGGTTGAGGTGATGCAGAAGAGCTGAGATCGTAATTGGGAAGATGCCACTTTTCTACGTGCACTGCCTCATAACCTTAGTCTACCTCAGCTTTCCCAGCATCTCTGGCCATCTCACCCCATCCAAGTCAAACTGACCAAAATTTCTTCATTTTAGTAGGAATGGTATTTATTGAGAACTCTTTGGTTGCAATTTTTGCACCCAAAACAGAAGCAGCCTGGCTTAGTGGAAAAGAGCACGAGCTTGGGAGTCAAAGGTCATGGGTTCTAATCCCGGCTCCTCCACTTGTCAGCTTTGTGACTTTGGGCAAGTCACTTAACTTCTCTGGGCCTCAGTTACTTCATCTGTAAAATGGGGATTAAGACTGTGAGCCCCACGTGGGACAACCTGTTGACCTTGTATCTACCCCAGTGCTTAGAACAGTGCTTGGCACATAGTAAGTGCTTAACAAATACCAACATTATAATTATTATTACTTGTACTAAGCACTTGGGAAAATACAACAAAAAGAAATAACATGTTTCCTTTCCTCAAGGAGTTTACACTCTAATGGGAGAGACAAAGATACCTTTTTTTTTTACAAATAGACTAACCTGAATAAATAATTGAATGTACAGTTGAATAAACATAAATACATGAGTGCTGAGGATGGGTACACATAAATATATAAATGCTCGAATTGGTTGGCGGCCTCTAATGAGTTGGGAAGCTGGGAATGAATTGGGGAAGTCAGGTTAGAGGAGGTGGGCTTTCAGAAGAACTTTGCATATGGGGAGAGCTGTAGGGTGCCAGATTTGGAAAGGAAGGCTGTTCTTGGTCAGGGGAGCAGTGTGAGCAAGGGAGTGGAAGCAGTAGAATTGAGAGTGATGTACATTTAGAAGATTCGCTTAGGAGGCTCCTCAAGAAATTCCAGTGGTTACCCAACCACCTCCACATCAAACAAAAACTCCGCACCATAGGCTTTGAAGCACTCAATCACCTTGCCCCCTCCTACCTCACCTCATTACTCTCCTAATACAACACAGCCCACACACTTTGCTCCTCTAATGCTAACCTTCTCACTGTACCTTAGTATCGTCTACCTCACTGCCGACCTCTCGCCCACGTCCTGCCTCTGGCCTGGAATGCCCTTCTTCCTCATGTCTGACAATTACTCTCCCCCTCTTTAAAGTTTTATTGAAAGCACATCTCCAAGAGGCCATCCAAGACTAAGCCCTCCTTTCCTCTTCTTCCACTCCCTACGTTGCCCTGACTTGCTCCCTTTATTCATCCCCCCTCCCAGACCCACTGCACTTATGTACATATCTGTTATTCATTTATTTATATTAATATCTGTCTCCCCCTCTAGATTGTAAGATCATTGTGGGCAGGGAATGTGTCTGTTTATTGTTATATCATACTCTCCCAAGTGGTTAGTATAGTGCTCTGCATACAGTAAGTGCTCAATAAATACAATTGAATGAATGAATGAATGAAAGGAGAGCAAAATGGGAAACTGATGAAGACAGTAGATATGTGAGATGGGGAAAGATGGAGAGACATGAAGTCAATTATGAAGAGTCTTTGTGAAGCAGCATGACCTCGTGGATAGAGCATGGTCCTGGGAGTCAGAAGGATTTGGGTTCTAATCCCAGCTCCTCCACCTGTCTGTGGTGTGACCTTGGGCAAGTCACTTCACTTCTCTGTTCCTCAGTTATGTCATCTGTAAAATGAGGATTAAGAGTGTGAGCTCCACGTGGGACAGGAACTGTGCCCAACCTGATTAACTTTTATCTACCCCAACTCTTAGAACACTACGTGCACATAGTAAGCGCTTAACAAATACCATAAAAAAGTTTTTGTTTGAGGTGGAGGGAAATAATAATGTTGGTATTTGTTAAGTGCTTACTATGTGCAGAGCGCTGTTCTAAGCGCTGGGGGAGACACAGGGGAATCAGGTTGTCCCACGTGGGGCTCACAGTCTTAATCCCCATTTTACAGATGAGGTAACTGAGGCCCAGAGAAGTGAAGGGACTTGCCCACAGTCACACAGCTGACAAGTGGCAGAGCCGGGAATCGAACCCATGACCTCTGTCTCCGAAGCCCAGGCTCTTTCCACTGAGCCATGCAAATAGGAAACCACTGAGGGGTTTTGAGGAGTTGGAGGCATGTGTACTGAAGGTCACTTCAAAAGATGGTTCAAGAAGCAGAGTGAAGTAATAATAATAATAATAATAATATTGGTATTTGTTAAGCGCTTACTATGTGCCGAGCACTGTTCTAAGCGCTGGGGTAGACACAGGGGAATCAGGTTGTCCCACGTGGGGCTCACAGTCTTAATCCCCATTTTACAGATGAGGGAACTGAGGCACAGAGAAGTTAAGTGACTTGCCCACAGTCACACAGCTGACAAGTGGCAGAGCTGGGATTCGAACTCATGAGTCCTGACTCCAAAGCCCGTGCACTTTCCACTGAGCCACGCTGCTTCTCTAAGTAAGTAAGTAAGTACTTAGCAGCCACGCTGCTTCTCTAAGTAAGAGTGGAGGGAGGAGAGATCAGAGGTAGGGAAACTAGCGAAAAGGCTGATACAGTCTAGCCTTGATAGGACAAGATCTTGGACTAGGGTGGTAACTGTTTAGGTGGAAAGGAAGGAGTGGATCCTGGATATGTTGGGTTGAAAGAACCACCCCCACTTTATGGTAGATTGTATGTGAAAGTTGACAGTGAGGAGCCAAGATTGAGGGTTCCTGGGACAGGGAGAATGACAATGTTGGGAAAATTAGGTGTGGGTTTAGGAGGTAAGATGAGTAGTTCCATTTCAGACATGCTGTATTTGAGGTCCTGGTGGGACATCCTACTGGAGATGTCATGGAGGCAAGAGGAAAAGCAGGATTGTAGGTTAGATGAAAGGTCATGATTAGAGAGGCAGATTTATGAGTTATCCCCATAGGCAGTTCCTGAAGTTTTTTCTTATGAGAAACCTGGGGTGGGTATACGATACAGGTGCAAATTGCCTAAGCTATGATAAACTGGTTTACCACTGTTCATGGGTACTTGTATTTGATTGTCCTCCATTCAGCTGAAGGGGTTGATTTACAACACTCTCAAGACCTGCATCCTCTGGTTCCTGCAGATAGGATCTGATCAGTTGGAAGATCTGCCAATCTTTTGATGCAGCGAAATCATATTGGGATACAGAGCAAGAAAGAGAGAATGTTTCTCAAAAATCAAAACAATAATAATAGTAAAAAAAGTTGTGCTATTTGTTAAGCACTTACTATGCACCAAGCACCGTACTAAGTCCTGGGATAGATACAAGATAATCAGGTCTCACATGGGGCACACGGAGTAAGTAGGAGGGAGAACAGTATCTTTCCCCATCCCCAGCCACGTTGCCCTGCCACACTCCTCTCCTCCC
The DNA here is from genome assembly GCF_004115215.2 of Ornithorhynchus anatinus. Lineage (NCBI taxonomy): Eukaryota > Metazoa > Chordata > Mammalia > Monotremata > Ornithorhynchidae > Ornithorhynchus > Ornithorhynchus anatinus. The sequence goes on along the minus strand of NC_041749.1, from coordinate 79,899,176 downwards.
AGCTGGGTACAGAGAGCCCCCAGCAGGTAATCTTGGAGGACTTCATCAGATAAATGGGTTGTGGTTCAAAGTGATGATAATCCTTCATGGAACCACTTGAGGGCAAAAGGAGAGGAGGTGTGTGTCAGGAGCAGAGAAAAGCAGGGAGACTGGAAGGTCAGACAGGTAATTTAATTTAGCCCTGGATTTTTGAACATAATATAAAAAATAATTACACCAATACCTATACTGCAATCCTCTCAAATTCTTTTCAGATGTCAGTTCTTCCCCAGCCTCAGCCTTACTGCCCCACCATACTCATCTTGAGTGAGTGTCACAAACCCCCTGTCCAGGCCACCACAGCTGCCCCAGGACAGAGAGGCAGAACAGGAGCCACCATGCTGCTTGCTGGGTGGGGAGGTCATGGCCACCACCACTACTTAGATGGAGAGGAGTAGGGGGAAAAACTGAAGCGACTCCTTGGGAGGGGTTGGGCCCACCTGGGGCTTTCCCCTCCATAACCCACAGCCCCCCCAGTCACCACCCCTCCAGGAGAGGAGGCAGATCGGGGCTCTGGGAGGGGCGGAGTCTATGGAGGGGACCAGAAAGGCCACTGCGGGAGGGGTAGAAGTCGAGCTCACCTCAATGTCCCACCTCCATCTTCCCTGGTTCCACCCCCTCGTCTAACAGAATTTAAACCACTTAGACAATGGATGAGGCAGTGAGAAATTGTGGCAGTTTATCTGGTAATCTTGGAGGACTTCACCAGATAAGTGGGTTGTAGTTCAAGATGATGATAATCCTTCATGGAACCACCTGAGGGCAAAAGGAGAGGAGGTGTGCGTCAGGAGCAGAGAAAAGCAGGGAGACTGGAAGGTCAGGCATTTAGGTAATTTAGTTTAGCCCTGGATTTTTGAACATAGTAAAAAATAATAATTTCACTAATACCTATACTGAAAACCTCTCAAAATGTTTTCAGCTGTCAACAAAAAAAGAGTATCCACATTTCTTAGAACCGGAGTACGGTGAAGTCATCAGCCGCAACATCAAATCATAGTTCTAAGGCATTTAAATTCAATGAGTTCCTGCCTTCCTGAAGATTATGCTTTTAACATCCTCATGAAATCTAATGAATGAATGTCAAACTCCTGATTCTTAAATTTGAGTGGAAGGGAAACGGATTTGAACCTCTTGACTGGACAGTTCCTCTGAGGGGCATGACACCTTGGTAAAGAATTCTGGGAATGGCTGCTCTCAGGGCTCTGAGTGGTGAGGGAAGCCCTTTTAGCTCCACGACTGTCCAGGGGGCATGCGTCTCTGGTCTCTGGGGTGTCATGGTCCCAGGCTGATCCCCTCGATCCATTGCCCCTCTCAGACCTAAAACAGCTATCCCCAGGGGACCAGCATGGCTCCTGAAGGGTCTCTCACATGTGGGAGCAACGGCCGGAAGTCCTGGTTGTTGACACCTAGCAGGTAAGGGAAATCTCCCCGACTGCCTTCCCAGTCTGGGTCAACTATACCCTCTCATCTGTATGCTTTGGGCATTTTGATATTCACACCACCCTCAGCACCACAGCACTTACACACATATCCACAAATGATTTATTTATATTAGTGTCAGTCTCCCCCTCTAGACTGTAAGGTCGTTGCAGGCAGGGACCATGTCTACCATCTGTTGTACTCTCCCAAGCGCTTAGCACAGTGCTCTACACATAGTAAGTGTTCAGTAAATACCATGGATGCTGATCATGATGACACTCTTCACACAGTAAGCACTCAATAAATCCCATTCAATTGTATTTATTAAGCACTTGCTGAGTGCAGAGCACTGTATGGATTGACCGGTTGATTGAGCCAGCAGCTCCATGGGGCTCGCTGGGGAAACCTCTCCATCCAACACGGGAGACACAAACCAGATGATCTGGAGGCAGACACTGTGCAGTTACTCAAGAGCTAAGGAGAGGGACCTGGCGGGCAGAGGAGCACCGCAGATCTGTGTGGGAGAAGACTGGGAATAACCCAGTGTGTGGGCTTGCTCTGCCCTCTGCTGGACACACTCTGCCACCAAAGGGAGATATATCGTTCAGGCTGCTGGTGGACGTGGGGTTTTGAATTTCGTTTCAGGCCAAATGTTTGTCAGAGTTAGGACTGCAGGTGTTTGAGAAAGAGGGCTTTCTAATGCAGACTACTCACACGCTTTAGCACGAAAGCTAATCTGCAACAAATAAAGCAAGTCTCTCCTTGCTCTGCTCTTCCTCCCTTTAGTCTGTAAACTCCTGGAGCTCAGGGATCATGTCGGCCAACTCTGTTGTATGGTAATAATAATAATAATGGCATGTGTTAAGCGCTTACTATGTGCAAAGCACTGTTCTAAGCGCTGGGGGGATACAAGGTGATCAGGTTGTCCCATGTGGGGCTCACAGTTGTTTAATCCCCATTTTACAGATGAGGTAACTGAGGCACAGAGAAGTTAAGTGACTTGCCCAAAGTCACCCAGATGGCAAGCGGCAGAGCTGGGATTAGAACCCATGACCTCTGACTCCCAAGCCCGGGCTCTTTCCACTGAGCCACCTCCTCCCAAGCACTTGGTACAGTGCTCTGCATAGTAAGCACTCAATAAATACCACAGATTGATTGATTGAATGGTGGACACGTGACTTTTCTCAAACATGATGGTACTGCTGCCCCCTCCTTTTTTAAAACGGTATTTAGTGATAAAAATAATAATGATGATATTCGTTAAGTGCTTACTATGTGCCAGGCACTGGATTAAGCACTGGGGAACATACAGGATAATCAGGTTGGATAAGATCCACTTCCCGCATGGGGCTCACAGTCTTAATCCCCATTTTACAGATGAGGGGACTGAGGCATAGAGAATTTAAGTGACTTGCTCAAGGTCACAGAGCAGACAAGTGGTGGAGCAAGGATAGAACCCAGGTCCCCTGACTCCACTAGGCCTTGCTTCTTCTAACTGGGCCCTTCACAGGTAATGGCAGACGTCATCCAATAGCGGAGGTTAAGTCAGGGTCTTGAAGCTGAGCTGCTTGGGGTGGAGCAGTCGTGGAAAAACACTCTTCTGCAAAATTTTGCTGAAGACGCCATTGATGTTATGTTGTGTGTGGGTGCAATGTGAAATGTAATGATGTCACCCAGAATGGGGGTGGGTGGCCAAATGTCTTCAGCTGGCCTTAGCATCAGCTTTCACCAACTTGGTGGAAGTGACGCTTGGAACTACTTTGAGGATTTTCCAGAGTGGGCAACTGCATTCCATGCTTATGAAGGGCTGACTTGCTGTCAGTTAGCACTTCCATGGCAAGGGCATTGACGAGCATGGCTTACAGTTGTGAAAGTAAACCCCAAACCAAGTGAGTCAGCACCTAAATTACATCAGTGTGTGCCTAACAGGAAATCAGAAGTCAGGCCAAAAATACATTCGATAAACATTTAGGGTGTCCATTTGTCCAGTTTATATCTTCAGCTGGACTGTTTCTTATCATCTGGTAGGATAGAACTTTGGATGTCTTTATGTCCAGTGTTTTCTTTCCTGCGACTTGTTTCGGAGATTGAACATTTCAGGCAGGAGATGCTCAGTTCCACGACATGGGCCGGTTTAACTTTCAGCAAAAGCCAGGTTGGCATGGCATCTATCCTCTGATGCCCACATCCTGCCCTAGCTGTCCAACAGCTAAACTCCAGCCTCCCTCTGGACCCTCCCAGCTCATACCCACTACACTCTTTGAACCTTTCTTGGCCTGCACCTTCCACATCCCCTGAGCCCCTGAAACCATTTCCATCCTCATTCTCCACCCCCAGGGTCCTCCCCATATCTCTTCCCTCTTCCCAGAAGGCTAGCCATGACCTGTAACTGGGCCCACACAGAAGAATTGTTGGTCTTTTTTCCATTTAGTTCACCACGGCCATCTGTACCTTCCTGTTTACAGCCTAAGTCTCACAGGATTGCCAGAGCTGTGCCAACCTGTACACCTCCTTCCTCAAGGTTTCAGTGAACACAGGAGGAATGGGCTGTAAGTCAGAGAGGGGCAGACAAGTGGTTGTGGTGAAACAACTTTTTTAAACGAAGCTGTATGGGTCAGGGCCACCTAGGAGTCTGGAGAGGAGTTCAGGAGAGGGGAAGATGGAATTGGGGTGGAGAAGGGGAGGAGCATGTGGTTGGGGAGCGGGGATGACGACCGTGGTGGGGGAAGAGAACACACACAGGAGCTATAGGTAAAGAAAATTTTAAAGAGCAGCAGGAAGGGTGAGGTGTGTGTGGTGCGAGTGTGGGGTTAGCTATTTGACAGCTAAGACTCAACAATCAATCAATCGGCTGTATTTATTGAGGTTTACTCTGTGCAGAGAGCACTATACTAAGCACTTGGGAGAGTACAAGGAGCTGACAATCTAGCATGACACAGATGTCAGCATGGAATGTCATGCCAACCTAATGTAGACTGAATGTTCAGTTTGTCCCAGCAGCATGACCTACTGGATAGAGCCCGGGCCTGGGAGTCAGAAGGACCTGGGTTCTAATCCCGGCTCCTCCACTTGCCTGCTGGGTGACCTTAGGCCAAGTCACTTCACTCCTCTGTGCCTCAGTTCCCTCATCTGTAAAATGGGGATTAAGACTGTGAACTCTAAGTGGGACAGGGACTGTGTCCAACCTGATTAGCTTGTACCTACCCCAGTGTTTAGAACAGTGTTTGACACAGAGTAAATGCTTAACAAGTACCATTGTCATCATCCAGGTCTTCTTTAGTTTTGCCTCACTCAGATTTTCCCAATCAGTGGGCTAATCTGGCCTTTTACTGTCAGATGCAGTGACACCTTGGTTCTCCAATTACTGAATTCAGTAGGTAAATGAATGTAGATAGAGATAGAAGAGATCGAGGTACAGTGAAAAGGTTGGCATTAGAGGAGCGAAGCATGTGGACTGGGTTGTAGTAGGAGAGTAGCGAGGTGAGGTAGGAGGGGGCTAGGTGATTGAGGGCTTTAAAGGTAAATGAATTCAGGAGGTTGCGAATGAAAGCAGGAAAATTAGTGAAAAGAGTTTTAAAAGAACAAAAATGGCCAGTAGCATTCCGGGCATTTATTTACCTAAGGATTTAAGCTCTTTAAGAGAGTGGATCCATTTGTTTAGAGTAAACCAAAAAGCCAGTCACTGGGCTTTGCTGAAATCAAGGGATGATTTCAATTTTTTTGACTCTTGAGGTGCAGACAGGAAATGAAGATATAATCCAATTTACAAGTCAACCTGTAAGTCAACCTGTAAGTCAAGTCTTGCAAGTCAACCTGTAAACTGCCACCCTCTGCATTACACTGGGCACTGGGGGTGGGGGGCTGGCACCCTCTGATAATTATATTTCCGTAACCCTCTGCATTACACTGGACACTGGGGGTGGGGGACTGGCACCCTCTGATAATTATATTTCTCCTACCATTTAGCGGTTATTATTGTTACCTTTTCCTGGGATTCTACCAACAGTGGATCTAGCATTGACTGCTGGTCTTTTTCCATTCAAAACTTGTGAAATGAGATCAGACTGCAAGCAGATGTTTCCCCAGGTAAATTGGTGAACACCAACACTTTCATTTCCTGGTAGGAAATATCTGATTAAAACTGTGGCTCATTCTACAGCCACGTAATTAGAGTTGTCAACTAACAAAGAGATTGATTTGACTTCACTCAAAGCTTTTGCAACTTGTACCGTTTGTTGCCCAACAGAAAAAGAACATTCATAATTAGTCTGGTTTTTGTTCAGGAGATAGTAACAGTCTTCAAATTATGCTGGTCCTATGGGCCAGGAAAACTATGATTTCATTTAACTGAATGTAGTTTTATCAGATGCAAATGATTGTTCCATGTGGCCCTCATGGGTGTTACTGAGATAAACCGTCATTTTCTCACTTGAGCCTCTAGTGATCACAGCTTGCCGAGTCTGGTAGTTTTGAACAATGGCTTAAATCAGAAAGCTGCCCATTCCAGCTGATAAACTGCACTTGGTATTTTTCTTCATCTTGAGGACTGTATTTTTTTCAAAGACAAACTTCATCTTTCATACTGACAAAATGAGACCGCCCTCAGACACTTAGTACAGCACTCTGCACAGAGTAAGCACACAATAAATATCATTGATCTTTGGAGTCCCAGCTGAATGGAGTCCTGGCTGATGACCTAGGTGAGAGAGGCATGGCCAGCTGATGAGGGCAACACAGCTTCCTGCTTAGATCTCACTTTCTCCCTTGGGAAGCCACCCTCTCATCCCCCAACTTCCCATCCTGAAAATAACAGAGGCCAAGAGAATTGAGCAGGGAGGGTTTTAGGAGCCCTGAATTAGATTCTTTGGGTACCTTTCTCATCACTCACCTCATAGGAAGGTCCATCCACATTTCATAGAGAGAAGGAAGCTAACTTCCTCGGTTTAGAGAAGAAATAGGCTGTTCCACATTGTCTGTGGCTCTCATTTCCTCCCCTTGCAGCCGGGTCTATGTGATAGCCAGAGGTGAAAGTAAGCCAGGGTCATCTGGAATGCTGCACCAGGAAAATGAAAGTGCCAGCGTGGCTGTTCAGATAAGGATGACCAATCAAACAGTTGTATTTATTGAGCACTTACTGTGAGCGGAGCACTGTACTAAGTGCTTAGGAGAATACAATATAACAATAATAGATTAATTCCCTGCCTACACTGAGCTTACAGTCTAGATGGGGAGATGGATATTAATATAAATAAATTATGGATATGTAAATAAGTACTGTAGGGCTGGGAGGGGGGATGAATAAAGGGAGCAAGTCAGGGTGATGAAGGGAGAGGAAGAAAAGGAAAAGAGGGCTTAGTCAGGGAAGGCCTCTTGGAGGAGATGTGTCTTCAGTAAGACTTTGAAGAGGGGGAGAGTAATTGTCTGTTGGATATGAAGAGGGAGGGCGTTCCAAGCCAGAGGCAGGATGTGGGTGAGAGGTTGGAGGTGAGACAGAATAGATTGAGGTATAGTGAAAATGTTGGTATTAGAGGAACGAAGCCTGTGGGCTGGGCTGTAGTAGGAGAGTAGCAAGGTGAGGTAGGAGGGGACAAGGTGATTGAGGGTTTAAAGAAGATGGTGAGCAGTTTCTGTTTGATGCAGAGGTGCTTCAGAGTGGATGTGCTCCACCCCTCCCCTCGCCCTTTGGTGCTGAAACACCCTCTACTGTGACTGAGGATGGGGGCTGGCCTGCCTGACTGGGGGCTTTGGAATGGGGGAACTCCACAGGGATGCAGGGTCTGGGCTGCTCCTTTCTGGCCTGGGGGCCCTTGGAGTTGTGTGAACAACAGAGTGGACTTAGTGCCGACCCTGTTCCAGGTCGTGCTGTAGAGCCTGGGCTGCAGTGGGTTAGGCAGCCAGTTAGCTACCAGCAGCTCTGTCGGGTCCAGTAGTGAGAATGACACGCCTCTGGGTGGTAGTGCAGGGAGCGCAGGGAGTGTGGGGTGCTACTCTTGGGTGGGGAAGAGGGGAAAGCTGGCCTGCACTCTCAATGCTCCAGCTCTGGGCCTCAGTTTCCTCATTTGTAAAGTGGGGATTCAATACCTCTTCCTGCTTAGACTGTGAGCCCTATGTGGGATCTTTTTACCTTCTATCTACCCCAGTGCTTAGCAGAAGGATGCCTTAAGGAACAGTGTGATGGTTTTCTTCCTTGACTTCCATCTTAGTAGGAGAGATATATCATCCAACATCCCTCACTTTCCCCCCATAAATCCCTAACTTTCCTTGTAGTAACCCATGATGCATTTTCCATTCATGAATTTATCTAAATTGTTCTTGAACCTACTGACATTTTTTGCCTGCATAACTCCCTGGGCTTTATGACCTGCTGGGTGGAAAAGTTTTTTTTTTTTTGAACCTGTAATCTCCAAACTTCAGTGTTCTGTCATAGGATTTGTTTAACAATTTATGTTAGGCCTGTGTACTCCCTTCATGATTTTGAAAACTTCAGTCATAACTCCACTTAGTACAGGGCTTGGGCTTGGCTCAGAGTAAATACTCAACAAATACCACTGTCATCATGAAGGCTGAGAGAGGATATCGTCAGAGTTGTAGGTTTTCATTTTATCCTCACTTAGGAGCTACTCCATCTCCATCATTTCCTTCCTATGAGGCAGTGACCAGAACTGCATGCAGTATTCTAGGTGGATGTACTGTGGCTTTATTTAGTGGCAAAACTTTGCTTTTTGTTTTGTTTTTTTTATTTCCTTCCTGATGATGTCTAGCATGTTATTGGCCCTTTTGGTTGGTGCCACATGCTGGACTGATGATTTAAAAGAATTAAAAGAACAGATACTACTATTACTACTACTTGTAGTAGTAAATTACAGATAAATTAGTTAAGGATGACTGCCCTGAGGCAGGGTAGTCGAAATTAATCGGGGAATGCTACCTGGAGGCATGTCTCCTTCAAGAGGCTTCCCCTGAGTAAGCCCTCTTTTCCTTTTCTTCCACTCCCTTCCACGTCTCCCTGACTTGCTCCCATTATTCATCCCTCATCCCAGTCCCACAACACTTACATACATATCTGTAATTTATCTGTATTTATCCCACCTCCTTTTCCCCCTATTTATAACCCCTGGCCCTTCTACCAATGTCTTGCCTCTCCTCCCCTGCCAGGAGCCCCTTCTGGAGTCATCTCATCCCCTCAGTCAGCCAGTCAACAGAATTTATAGTAATATAATAATAGCAATGGTATTTAAGTACTCACAATGTGCCAAGCACTGTAATAATCGCTTGGCACTAATAATCTTGGGGTAGATTCAAGATAATCAATGTGGACCCAGTCCTGGTTACACATGGGGCTCACAGTCTGAGAAGGAGGGAGAACAGGTATTTAATCCCCATTTTACAGATGAGGAAATTGAGGCACAGTTGAGGAAATTGAGAAATTGAGGCACAAATGACTTGGCCCATTTTTCCCTAGGTGCATATTCCTTGCCTTTGGTCACACTGACGTTCATCTATCATTTTAGGGGTCCATTTACTCAGCTTTCTGTTTGTTTCCAGCTGCGTGGCCTTTCACCACTCAGAAAAGCTTTGTGTCTTCTGCAACTGTGGAGATTTCACAGTACATTCTTTCAGCTCATTTATGATAATGTTGAACAAAAGAAGTCTTAGCACTGATCCATGGTGGACCCCATTATTTGCCTTTCCTCATCCTAAGAGGAGTCCATTTAACCCTACCCTCTGTTTCCTATCTTTTGGCCAGTTTTCTATCCAAGAGAGACAGTCTTTCCAATCCCATGACTACTCAGGTTTTGAAGAAGTCTTTGGTGAGGTAGCTTAAGAATATTATAAAAACCTAAGTACTTTACATTCACCCAGTTATGATGCTCTTCAAAGAACTCCAGAATATTACTAAAGCATGATTTCTTCTAATTATGGGTAGGGTAAGAGAAATCATATTGTTTTTCTCCCAGTAGGTCATGCTCTGCTAAGCTCTTCCTGACCCAAAACTTCATTACTAATTCTACCAATTCAACAAATACAGAAGTAAAATTTGTCAGTCTATATTCTGGAACCCAGATTCCTATAGGTGAGAGTCATATTGGCAATTTATCAGTCTCCCAGTACAGTGGCTGCTTGTAATCAATCAGTGGAATTTGAGCACTTACTGTGTGCAGAACACTGTACTAAGCACTTGGGAGAGTATACAACAGAGTTGGTAGACACATTCCCTGCCCACAATGAGTTTACAGTCTAGAGAAGATAATGATAGGTTTCACATTTGCTAGGAGTTTTGCTACTTTCCCTCCAGGTTTTTTTAGAACTCTTCGGTGGAGACCACCCAGTCTCGTTACTGGCTTACTGTCTAGTTTATCAATTTGGTCTAAAACATCTTGTGATCCCATCACAATTTGATCCCGCTCCTCTAGCCTGAGGGCCTCAAAAAACAATTTGGGAGTGGGGCCCCTTCCAACCTTTCCTTCAATAAAGGCCAAGTTAAATCATTTAGCCTTTTGGTGATCTCCTTTTTAACCCCAAGTGCACCTTTAACACTACAATCCCCACTGATTTCCTAGTTAGCTTCTTGCTTTTGATGTATTTGAAAAATCTTTTATTATTAGCCTTAATGTCCTTTGCCCTCATCACACTCCCTGTCAACCTGGCTAATTTCCCTGTTTGCGTCAAATTGGCTGCTCTGTGGACTTTCCTGTCCTCCCCACTTGGGTCACCTTTTCTGTTTTTAAAAAGCTAACCATATATCTGCCAACTACCTCTTTTATTCTACCCATTCACCATGCAGGGTTTCTGTTTGGTCACCTGGAGTTTTTGTTGTGTTGTTGTTCTGGGCCTCTAATACCTTGTTATTTTAAATAACCTCCAGGTTTTTAGCAAGTTTCTCATTTGTTTTTAAAACTACCCTATTCAGTTTCCTGGAATGTTTCCTGGAATGTTTTTATTTAAAAAGTTTGGAATTTCCCTCTAAATGCATTTGTCCCTAGGGTGAAAGAGAACTAGAGCAAACAGCCCGGGCCCATGCTTTGGACTACACGTACTAATCACAATCAGTAACTTTCTTTCAGTGATATGAATGTTATAATTATCCGGGTAGATGCTATCAGTATTTGGCTTGCAAACTGAAGCTGTCCCTGAAGTTTGGTGTATCCAAGATTTCACCTGAGAGTAAGGGAGTCTCATCTCAGTGTTTAGCACATAGAAAGAACTTAAATACCATAATTACTATTAAATCCTGCACTCCAAAGAACATCCCCATTCCTGGGATAGGGGAAGGTGACATTCCCCTCAAGGTGCTGGTAGCTTTTCTCATCTATAGAGCCGGCTGGTACCTCTGACCCCCAGACCCCAGTCTTTCAATTCCACAGATGAGACCCCCCACCCCCGACAGACCAAGGTCGGTGAATCTCTGGTGGCAGATGGGATTACAAGCCTCTGCTCAGCCCAGGAGTAGCCCAGGAGCCCTGACTCTCAGCCCAGAGCCCTAGCAGCTAGGCAGTTCTTCCACCGCACAGAGCAATGGATCTGGGATCCACCTCGGGATCCCAGGTGGGTCAGAAAGAGGTGGCGGAAGAGCAGTCAGCCACCGGCGCTGAGGGGAGATCTAGACCCCAAGCCAAGGCCTGAGCCTGCAGGGATGGGAGAAGGTGGCTGAGAATCTTCTCACGGCCAAACCTCCTCAGGGGACTCAGCAGAGAAAGAACTGGACTTTTTCCAAGTGGGTTGGTCCCCTCATTTTTATGGAAAGTTCCTTGAGCACACAGACCGTGTCTGCTAATTTTCAGCATACTGTATTTTTACCCAGAGGCTTAGTAGAGTGCTTGGCCCTCTGTGGTGTGTTTAATAAGTCACTGGGAAGGGGATGATGGTGATGTTTCAACAACAACAAAAACCCAAGACGAATGCAGGAGCTGGTGGCTATGACTTGGAATAGACCATCCCTGATGGCTAGCCCACGGTCCTGAGCCCGGGGGTGGGGAGGATTGGAGGAGAAAGACATAGATCTCTTTTTCTCTCACTAAAGAATCCCTCAGTGGAGCTAGCCCCATACTCCCATCCTGATTCCCATTTAGACAGTGATCTAGGAGCTGAGGTTGAGACTCTTTCTGGAACGGGAACAGTCTCTCAGTGGACTTGGGCACCCACTGGAAGTCAGTTTGCTACGAGCCTGAAACTTCTCCCTTGCCTGAACATGGATTTTATTTGTCAGTTCCCAGCTCAGACATTTATAATCTCTGTGAGTTACAGCTCCTTCTTCCCTTCTTGATACTTCCAGATTGCTTCAGGAAGAGTCTTCATCCAAAACTCCATCTTGGCACCTCTCAGTTTCTTCCCGATCTTTGGGGTCAAGTTTAGTTCCAGGTATGATTCGGTCAGGTCAAAGAGGGGCCAGTGGAACAGCCCTTTTCCATTAGGGTCTCTGGAAACCAGACAAAGTAGGGGAAGGGTTTCTTTCGCGCCTCCCTCACCTTCATGATCATCCCTGGGCCCTGAGTGAATATCGTTGGGGTTGCCCTGCTCAGGTGTTACTGAGTAGCCAAGGTCACAAGTTCCCGTTGCCTCAGTCAGCCACTCAGGCAGACATACCAGGTCTTCCTGGCCCTTCTGGGTTAGCTAAAGGGAAGAGCATCAGAGCCAGGGCTTTAACCCTGCTGGTCCAGTGATCAGATACTGCACACCCCCCACCCCAAATTCCCCATACTAACAAGACCTGGGGAGCGACCCATCTCCCTGCCTTACCCGGTCCTAGCAAAGTTCGCCCAGTATTGCATCATGGTTTTGCTCAGCTGTTTCTCCTCCTCCCTGGCCCCTGGAAAAGCTGGAAATGGGAACACAGAGTCCAGGATCACTAGAGGAAGGGAATCTCATCAGCCTGTCCAGCCCTTAAGGGCTCTATGGAGTCTGTAGGGGCAGCTCCATCATTCAGTGAGACAGCCTGGGTGGTGTGTTCAGGTAGTCCAGGGGGACCCTAAATCTCCCTCCAGAATCCCAAGGGCCCTCTATTCTGGAGAAAGTCTGTGCTTTGCTTTTCCAGACCAAAGAACCCAATACAGTGGCCGGGCACCCTGTGGGAGCTTTAGCAACATGAATGGGGGATGACGACGACACCATATATTTAGAAGGGTGTTTCCCCCAGTCAACCCATAATGACACCTCTTTACCAAATAAGAAGCTCTCATTGGCCATGAAGGGACCTCCAAAGACAAAGGTGATTTCATCTCCATGATCAGCTTTCACATAATCAGGTTTGATTTTGCTGATCAAACTTGATCGATGCTGAAATTCATAAAAGTAGACTGCTGCACCGGCATCTAATGGGAAACAGAAGCCTAAAGTTAACAGTTCAGGAAGCCACTGAGCTGGCTTCCAGGCTAGACAGGAAATCTTTACTTAGTGTGCAGATGTAAAGGAAATTCAGGAAGTGTCACTTCAGAACCCAGAGCAAAATCACTCCCATGGCTCCAGGAAGCTGGTTATTTCTCTTGGAGAGAAATACAATCACCCCCTCTAGACTGTAAGCTCATTATGGGCAGGGAACATTTGTGCTAATTCTGTTGTACTGTACTCTCCCAAGCGCTTAGTACAGTGATCTGCACATAGTAAGCACTCAATAAAAACAGTTGACTGGGATAAATTTTTCAGAATTGCCACCGCAGCAGCTCAGGCCCTGGAGAATTCCTTATTTACTCGCCTGATTGTGCCACCTTTTTCAGAATTTTTGTAACATTAAAACAGGGTGCACCTATTATACAGGTCATAAAAGAATTAAGTCTAGCAATTAGGGGAGGAGGAGAGAAATGAAGAGAAAAAAGGAGGAAGAAAGAAAGGCAGAAGGAAGAGAAAGGTAAGAGGGCACTTGAGACTGGTTTCTTAAGTGCTGGATTTATAATATTAATAATAATGATAATAATAGTGTTTGTTAAGTGCTTACCATGTATCAAGCACTGTTCTAAGAATGGGGGGAGATACAATTAATCACACTGGACACAGTCCCTGTCCCACATGGGGCCCACAGTTTAAGTTAGAGGGAGAACAAGTATTGAATCCCCATTTTACAGATGAGGAAACTGAGGCACATAGAATTTAAGTGGCTTGCCCAAGATCACACAGAGGGAAAAATAGAGCCGAGGTTAGAACCCAGGTTCTTTGACTCCCAGGCCCCAGTTCCTTCCACTATGCCAAGCTGTGTCTCAGTCAAACAATTAACTCCCACTCCCTGCTGCTATGAGATAGAAGTACCAGTCTATTGCTGCTTTTGATTATGCACCCCCATTCTCTTCCCCCCCCCCAAAAAAACACCCAAAAGCCCATCTTTTATTACCTTCTCAAAAATCAGGGTGAGCAATTATGTGCTGGAGGCAATTATGCGAGTAAATGTGCCTGATTCTGACCAGGAAGCTGGGCCAGCTGTTGCCTAAACTGAGTCTCATTTTAAATAAGGAGATATGCGCAACAAAGATTCATATTTAGTGAGCCTCTGGGATTAGAAATCCAACCAAGTTTTGGCATTAAATAATTAAGCGAAGGCAAGGAAAGAATTGTCACTTTCAAAGATATTCTCCCTGGGGAGAGATGGTACAATCTTGGTTGCTGAAGACAGGAGGAATAACCAATCTGCAAGGTAATTAATACCAACAGTACACAAATGAGTCAATTTAGGGATTCTTCACTTTTCATTAGCTGGGGAAACCTCCCTGGTCCCAACTTCTTGAGGGCAGGGATCATATCTATACAATATTTTTGTATTGTACTCTCCCAAATACTTGCTATGGTGCTCTGCACAAAGTAAGCACCAAATAAATCCTATTGATTGATTCCCCTGGCTTCTTCTCTTCCAATTCAGCCCTCACTTAAGATCTACTTGTCCTGGCATCTGCTCACCAAACCAGAGAAGTTACTAGCCAAGGGTGAGATGGCCTTGACTCTTTGAAATTTATTCCTATTTAGAGGCCCTGAAGTCTTGGTGGGTTGGCACTAAGGATCACATATGGAAAAAGTGGGCTGGGTGGCTCACCTCTATGGTACTGGGCCGTTTTGAAAGACATTATTACGAAGAATCTATCTCCCATCAAGTCCAGAAAGGCATCTCGCAGAGCAAGTGGGTCCTTTTCAATCCCCAGATACTCATCAGCTAACAAATGCACCAACTCAGAGGGAATGTCCTGAAAGAAACAAATTGGAGAATAGGTAGACTGTCCTCCTCTGGGAAATTCTGGGATTGAATCTAGGACAGGTGACAGAGGGAAGGTGGGACACTTCTTTCCCTGGAGACCTTTCAGAACAGAAGACACTTCTTCTGGCTATGGTTCAGCTCCCCCCCAACCCATTATTATTATTATTTTTATGGTATTTGTAAAGTGCTTACTATGTGCCAGGCACTGTACTAAGCACTGGGGTAGATACAAGTTTGTCAGGAGCTCACGATCTTAATTCCCATTTTACAGATGAGGTAATTGAGGCACCGAGAAGTGAAGTGATTTGCCCAAGGTCACACAGCAGACAAGTGGCAGAGCTGGGATGAGAACCTGGGTCCTTCTGACACCCAGATGCATGCTCTATCCACTAGGCCACCCTTCTTCTCTAATATTACTGCTCTCCCTTATTACTGGCCCCTAGGGGAGGAGCTATTGATGCTTTTGGGTGAAATATAGGGGGGCGAAGAGAGTAGGTGATCAGCTGTCCCAATTTAGATGAGCAACTGGGGGTCTTTCTAGTTTTCTGTTTTGGATTTTTGGAACACACTGGTGCTGGTTACAACTCAGACGATGGGAGGGGCCATGCAGGGAGAAGAGAGTCCACACTGCTCCCTCTCTGTTAAAGCTGAGACAGGGGGTGGGGGAAGAGGAGGCCTGAGAGGAGGGAGAATAGAAGGGAGGCAGGTTGCAGCTGTCTGACCCCAAGGGCCTGCTGGCCTAGGACTTTGGTGGCCATCCCGAGTATCAGATGTGGGTAGGAACAGGATCTTGGGAACTTCCTTGCTTCTCTCCCTGGTTTCCACCTCCATCCAGGCTGTGGCAAGTGAATTCACCCACCAGGGCTTATGGGATGGATGTTCTGCCGCTGTACTCTGAGCAGTGGAGCCCTCACTGTGGGAGAGGGGGAGGAGGAGGGAGAGGAAGATGAGGAGGAGGAAGGAGAAGTGTGTTTGGAAAAACATGGTGGGGGGGAGTCCGAGAAGTGTGTTTGGAAAAACATGGTTGGGGGAAGGGGGAGTCCCAGAGCATAGTAATAATTAATGGTGGTATTTCTTAAGTGCTCACTATATGCCAAGCACTATACTAAGTGCTGGGGTAGATACAGGATAATCAGGTTCCACATAGGGCTCACAGAGTAGGATGGAGAACAAGTATTAAAATCCCCATTTTGCAGATGAGGAAACTGAGGCACCGATAAGGGAAGTGACTTTCCCAAGGTCACAGAGCAGGCAAGTGGCAGAGCTCCTATTCTAGGTTGCTTCTCAGACAGGTGGATGAGAAGTATAATCTTCTGCTCCTCTTTTGCTCTCTTCTTCTTCCTCCTCTCTCCCTCCCCACTCTGTGACCCAGTGGGCTTGTTCTCTCTGGGCCCTGCCCTCATTCTGCCTAAGGAGACTAGATTTCTGGTCACCTCAGAGGAGAGGCTCTCACTAGAGAAACAGGGCTGGCTGACCCTGTAGAGCAAAGATAGTGAGCAGATTTAGGGAGGGAGAGAGCATGACTTTGAGGTGGGCTAGACCAAGGAGGATGGGAGCAGAAGAAGCGGTAGTGAAGATAAGAATTTTGATGGAGGGCTCGGAGGGAGCATATAGATTTTGATAGTCTACAAATATGTTTATACTTTAAGGAATTAATTCAAGCTTTTGGCTCATTTGGCTTCTCGTTTACTCTGGCAGGCCAATTGGGAGCCAATTGAAATTTCTCCTGGTATCTCTCTGATCCTGCTGAGTCTGAGTCAAGGATTCCCATACACACTCAGAGCCATAATAATAATAATGATAATAGTAATGGTATTTAGCACTTACTATGTGCCAAGCACTGTAATAAGTGCTGACCAAATGACACTCTGCTCTCTGATCCCACTACACTAATAATATTGATAATAATAACTGTGGTGTTTAAGTGCTTACTGTGTGCTAAGGGCTGGGGTAGATACAAATAATCAAGTCAAGCACAGTCTCTATCCCACATGGGGCTCACAGTCTAAGTGGGAGGGAGAACAGGTATTGAATCCCGATGAGGAAACTGAGGTATGGAGAAGTTAAGTGACTTGCCCAAGGTCACGCAGAAGACCACTGGCAGGGATGGGATCAGAACCCAGGTCCCCTGACTCCCAGGCACATGCTTTTCCACCAGGCTATACTGCTAGCTATCATTAGGCTCCCACGTGGGCTCTACTAACTCCACTTCACATACTGGGAAACCAAAGCTCAGATAGGGTAAAGGGCTTGCTCAAGCCTATTCGGTTGGTCACCAGCAAAGCCTGTTATCCGGGATTCCAGTCTGTGTCTTTTTTTAAACCAGGAACACAACTGTATCCAATGAAAGTACAAGATTGGAGTCTCTGATGGCTTCTGTACTCTGAGTCCGAGACTGTATATATATATACACACACATATATATACATATATATGCATCTTCCTACTCACAGAAGATGCCACTGATGGTGAAATTTGTGTGTGTGTGTGTTTCTGCCTGTCTGTCTCTCTCTGGAAAGGCCAATGTGAGACCCATAGTCCTGACTACACCCGAGGACACACTAAGACTACCCAGGGCCAGTGTTGTGCTTTCATGTCTGTTGTGAGTCTAGGGGTACCACTGCAATATCTGGAACAGATGAAAAGCTCTGAAGAAGCGAACTGTAGTTTTTATGCTCTTGAGAGGAGAAAATTAAACTGTGAATGGGGAAACAAATACAGCAAATTGACAAGGACTAGTTCCGGGTGTGTGTGTGTGTGTGTGTGTGTGTGTGTGTGTCTTACCATTATGGCTCTTACAGACTTTATTGTAGATAGAATAGTTTCTCTAGTCATTCCCTCTTTCAGTCCAGAAAAGTTCATGGTCTGCATGGGGAAAAAAACATCAGATGGAATGATAGTTTGGCAGCTTTGTCCAATACAGTAAATGCTTGAAAGACAGTGTCCAAACTCATTCCAGCACTTAGAACAGTGCTTGGCACATAGTAAGCGCTTAACAAATACTATCATCACAGTCATCATCATTCATTCATTCAATCAATCGTATTTATTGATTGCTTACTGTGTGCAGAGCACTGTACTAAGCGCTTAGAAAGTACAATTCAGCAATAAAGAGAGACAATCCCTGACCACAACGGGCTTACAGTCTAGAAGATGGGAAACGATCTCTCCATGCTCCTAACCCACTCCTGGGTGGCTGCTGCCACTATGCAGCCATCTTGAGAGTTGTGTTTTTGTTTCTTCATATAGTATTTGTTAATTGCTTACTATGTGCCAGACACTGTACTGAGCACTAGGGTACATACAAGCTAATCAGGTTAGACACAGTCTCTGTCCCACATGGGGCTTATAGTCTTAATCCTTATTTTACAGATGAGGTAACTGAGGCACAGAGAAGTTAACTGACTTGACCAAGGTCACAAAGCAGGCAAATAGAGGAGCCGGAATTAGAACCCAGGTCCTTCTGAGTCCTAGGTCTGTGCTTAAGCCACTAGGCCGTGCTGCTTTGTGTCTCCCCCACTTCCTCACCTATCATGAAGCAACCAGGAAATGGCCACATTTTTCCATACTTCCCTGATCAATCAAGTAGCTCCGTCCTCACCCATACTTCTTTTTCCCTCTCTTTGAAGCCAGTATCATCTGCCTCTACCAACCACTCCAGGTATTTGCTACATAAACCACTATCCCCCAGGCCCACCTCCAACTTTCTGAACAATTTGGATCCCTTTCCCACACTCCTCCTCTCTTTCTCCATCCCTACACTGATCGTTGGGGACTTAAATATCTACATGTATGTTCCTAATGACCTTTCTGCTGCCTGCTTTCTCTCACTCAGTTCCAATGACCTCCTGCTCCACTCCACCTCATCCACACAATCAATCTCATCATCTCTACTCATTGTATAATCCCCAACCTAACCAACTCTGAAATTCCACTCTCCAACTATAACCTCCTGACCTGCCTTCACTCCCACACACTCACTCCTTGCAAATCTATCCTCTTCCCCAAGAGAGACCTCCAGTCTTTTGACCCACTTCAATTTTCGAAAGTTATCATGGCTCATGTAGTCTCCCTACCCAACCTACCTTCTCTTCATGCACAAATAGACACCCTCGACACCACCCTCTCCACTGAATTCAACTTCCTCCTTCTCCTGTCCCTCCACCGATCTCGCACCACTAACCCACAATCCTGGATCACCTCTACAGTACTGTCCCTCCACTCCTGTGCTCGAGCCATGGAAATCCAGACACCAGGCCGACCTTGTCCATCTCAAACTAATCCTTGTCTGTTTTAACTCTGCCCTCTCCTCTGCCGGCAACAATTTTATTCTTATGGGCATACATGCCTATTTGCCCACGGCAGCTGTTTTAGACTTAACTCCCTCTTAAAATCCCCTATCCCTCTGCATCCCCATCGCTTGCCCCCAATGACCTGGCCACATACTTCATTGATAAAACTGAGGCCATCAGGCATGATCTCCCTAAAATCTCCCCTGCTCTTCTCCATTCACTCCTGACTCCTGCCCTTTTTTTGACTCTCCCACCTTTCCCAGCGGTATCTCAAGAGATTTCCTGCTTCCCCTCAAAGTCCATCCCCAGGTACCATCTCCCTCCTACCATTCCTCTCCAAACCCCTCCTAACACCTGTTGCCTCCACCTTCTCTCCTCAATTCTCTCCTTGGCCCCTTTTAATCTGGCTTCCACCCCCTTCACTCCACAGAAACTGCCCTCTTTAAGGTCACCAATGTTCTCCTTCTTACCACATTCAATGGGCTCTAGTCCATCTTACTCGTCCTCAAGCTCTCAGTTGCCTTTGACACTGTGGACCACCCCCTTCTGGAAACACTATCTAACCTTGGCTTCAGTGATACTGTCCTCTCCTGTTTCTCCTCCTATCTCTATGGTTGATCCTTCTCAGTCTTTTGGAAAGCTTCTCCTCTGCCTCCCACCCTTTAACTGTGGAGTCCCTCAAGGCTCAATTCTCATCCCCTTCTATTATCCATCTACACTCACTACCTTGGAGAACTTATTTGCTCCCACAGCTTCAGTTAACAACTCTGTGGGGATGATTCCCAAATCTATCTCGCCAGCCCTGACCTCTCTCCCTTTCTGCAGTTTCTCATTTCCTTCTGCCTTGTGGACAGGTCTCCTTGGAAGTCCCACCAACACCTCTGACTTACGATGCCCAAGGCAGAACTTCTCATCTCCTCACCCAAACCCTGTCTTCCCCCTGACTTCCCCATCACTGTAGACAGCAGCCTAGTGGCAAGGGAATGGGCTTGGGAGTCAGAGACCGTGTGTTTGAATCCTGACTTTGCCACTTGTCTGCATAGAGCATAGGCCTGGGAGTCAGAAAGTCATGGTTTCTAATCCCAGTTGTGCCACGTGTCTGCTGTGTGAGGATGGGCAAGTCACTTTACTTCTCTATGCTCCAGTTACCTCCTCTGTAAAGTGGGTACTGAGACTGCGAGCTCCACATGGGACAGGGACTGTGTCCAACTCAATTTGCTGGTATCCACCTCAGCGCTTAGTACAGTGCTTGGCACATAGTAAGCATTTAACAAATGCTACAATTATTATTATTAACATTATTCTCTGTGCCTCAGTTACCTCATCTGTAAAATGGGGACTAAGACTGTGAACCCCATGTGGGTCAGGGACTGTGTCCAACCTGATTACCTTGTATCTATCCCAGTGTTTAGAAGAGTGCTTGGCACATAGTAAGCACTTAACAAATACCATAATTATTAATATTATTATTATCACCACATACTCCCTCTCACCAGCCCATAAACTTGGCATTATCCTCGACTCATCTCTCTCATTCAAATCACCTAGTCAGTCTGTCACGGTTTCCTGTTGGTTCTACCTTTACTATATTATTATTATTAGTATGGTATTTCATTCATTCAATCATATTTATTGAGTGCTTACTGTGTACAGAGTGGAAAAGTCATCAGGAACATACACGTAGATATTTAAGTCCCCAAGGATCAGTGTAGGGAGAAGAGGAATGTGAAAAAGAGAGGAGGAATGTGAGAAAGGGAGCCAAATTGTTTAGAAAGTTGGAGGTGGGCCTGTTAAAGACTCACTATGTGTTACGCACTATTCTAAGCACTCGGAAGATACAAGATCATCAGGTTGAACATAGCTCCTGTCCCACTTGGGGCTCACAGTCTAAGATCTGTCTTTTCCTTTCCATTCAAACTGCTACCTAACTGATCCAAGCACTTACCCCATCCTGCCTTGACTAACTTGCTGATCTCCCTGCCGCATGTCTCTCTCCTTCCAGTCCACACTTCACTCTGCTGCCAGATCATTTTTCCAAAAAACTGTTCAGTCCATATCCCCCCACTTCTCACAAACCTCCAGTGGTTGTCCAACTGCCTCCACATCAAACTGAAATTCCTAAAACTTTAAGACACTCAGCTCTCCTCCTCCTACCTTTCCTTGCCCATTCCTACTACAACTCAGCCCACATGCTTCTCTCCTCTAACGCCAACTTACGCACTGTACCTCGCTCTCATCTATCTCGCCTCTGACACTTGGCCCATCTCCTGCTTCTGAACTGGAACTTACTCCCCTTTCATATCCTACAGACCACCACTCTCTCCACCTTCATAACCTTACTAAAATTACATCTCTTCCAAGAGGCCTTTCCTGACTAAGCCCTCATTTTGCCTATCAGTCGATCTATCAATCATATTTATTGAGTGCTTACTGCATTTATGTACACAGCCGTAATTTATTCTGTCTCTCCCTCTAGATTGTAAACTCCTTGTGGGCAGGGAGCATGTCTACCAACTCTATCATATTGTCCTCTCCTAAATGCTTAGTATAGTGCTCTACTGTAAGCACTCAATAAATATTATTGATTGATGGATTGATGAATCCCAGTTGGATCCTGGGGAAATCAAGTCTGCTCTATGTAGGCCCCTGGGTTTCCTTTTTGAAAGCAGCAAAGCACATCTCAGGGTTTGTAGAATGACTTTTTTTCCTCGTAAGACTCTTTGGATTATCTGTGATTTTCTATTATCCATGCAATGACAACACCGGCACCCCTGGCATGGATCATTGAGAATGTCCATGTTTAATGTAGTGCAAGCCAAATAATTGCTTTTAAAATAATAGTCCAGCCCAAATATTATATTAGTTCCTATGTACATATATGTCACAAATATCAAAGACTGTCTTGGTTTTAGGGTTTTGCAACAATTGTGAGGAACACCTTCAAAGATTACCATGGGGAAAACATTAAGGAGGACTTACCTTTGGCAATAACCAGCCAAACTCGTGGTTATTGATACCAATTAAATAGGGGATTCTGTGGAATTCTTGCCTACGCAAGAGCTCTTCTGGGGCCTTAGGGAAAAAGATACCATCCACCGAGACAGGTACAATAGGGAGATGCTGAGAAAAGAGAAAAACAAAAATGAAAATGTGCTACTTGGATAGGGTTTGAGTCAATCATCTTTATAGAGTGGCTGTTGGGTGGAGAGTACTTTATTTAGAGCTTGGGAGAGTGCAGTAGAGCTAGAAGTCACAAACTTTGCCATCCATCAATTATTATCCTTTATAAAATATTTCTTATGGTATGCATTTAGTCCTTTCTATGTGCCAAAGCCATGCACTAAGCACTGGGTTGGATAATCGGATCAGGTATAGCCCCTATTCCGCCATCTAAGAAGTAGGGAGAAAAATATCACACTCCCATTTTACAAATGAGGGATCTGAGGTCTAGAATGACTTGTCTGAAGTCACTCAGCAGGCCAGTGGCAGAGCTGGGAGTAGAACCCAGGTCTTTTGTCTCCTAGTCTCATGATTTTTCCACTGTCATGCTGCCTCCCTGTTCAGTGTGACAGAGACAGCATGTCATGGAAAAATCCTCCTAGAGATGCTTGGATATTCTAATTCAGAGGTTTTCAACCAGGGGTAATAGTCCTCTAGAGGGTATCTCCAAATATCTGCTGCTGCCA
Source organism: Ornithorhynchus anatinus (assembly GCF_004115215.2). Classification (NCBI taxonomy): domain Eukaryota; kingdom Metazoa; phylum Chordata; class Mammalia; order Monotremata; family Ornithorhynchidae; genus Ornithorhynchus; species Ornithorhynchus anatinus. The sequence continues at coordinate 79,876,569 of NC_041749.1, read as the reverse complement.
CTTCTGAGATAATTTATGAGAGCTCCCTGAGGAACCTAGGACTCCAGGAGCCCATTAGGAAGCAAAGCAAAAGCAGCATCTGGAGCACAGAAACTGTGCTTACCAGCTCCCAGCCACCTCCACTAGCATTACAAAAATGGTGGGCCGACCCAAGTGGGGCTGCATGACCTAGTGTAAAGAGCCCTGGTCTGGGAGTCAGATGATCTGGGTTCTAATCCTGGCTCCACCACTTACCTGCTGTGTGATCTTGGGCACATCATAACTTCTCTGGGGCTCAGTCCCCTCATCTGCAAAATGGGGATTCAATACCTATCCTCTCTCCTCCTTAGACTTTGTACCCCATGCGGGACCTGATTACCTTTTATCTACCCCAGTTCTTTGTACAATGTTTGGCATATAGTAAGTGCTTATCAAACACCACAATTATTATTATTATTAGAAGCATGAATTCTGGGGAATCAGCAGGTAGCAGCAAGAAATCTTTCTTCCTCTGCTCCACCTGCTGCTTCTCTGACCCCTCAGCTCTGGCGAGTTTTAGTTCATGTGTGTTATTTCACAATTATTACTTAATATCACTTAATATCACAATTAGTACGTTTAATATGTGCCAAGCACTTCAGGTCCCATATGGGGCTCACAGTCTAAGCCAGAGGGAGAACAGATATTGAATACCCATTTTACACATGAGGAAACTGAGGTACAGAGAAATGAAGTAACTTATCTAGGGTCACACAGCAGGCAAGTGGCAGCGCCGGGATCAGAACTCAAGTCCTCTGACTCTCAAGCCTGTATTCTTTCCACTAGGCCACGCTGCTTCCCTGTACCAAGCGTGTGGGAGTGTACAATTAAAGTAAATATCTGATCCCCATGCTCAAATCACTTCCAATCTAATTGGGAGAAACAGGCAGTCACAAACTGTACAAATATAGTGAGCCCAGAAGGAAAAACACAGAAACGCCTGGTCATAAAAAAAGAATGAAAAGAAAAATGGAGATAGAAATTAACCAATACATACATAAGTACTTAGAGTGGCTACGGGAATGATACGACCAGGGAGGTAGAGGTGTGGATTGCTCAGAATCAAGAGCAACTTTACAGGGAAGGAACCCTAGGTGGCAGAACACCTCACCTACCTGTTGTTGTTGAACTGTCAAAACCACCTCCTTCGCTGCCTTCTTCCTCAGGCACTCAACTGTCTCAGCCATACTAGCTGCTTCACATCCAGTCAGATTAGCAATAATCTGGAATTGTTTATCTCAAGTCACAGTTAGAAGGTACAACATGGAGCAGATCTTGAAATTGTCATAATGTGTATACCATAATGTGTATACCCGTGAACCCTCTGCACACATGGCCCACAGATACGTAAAGAATCTCAGGAACAAGCTTTCAAAAAGGCAACCCCAGCTTCGTACAAGTGGTTGAAATGCTCACAGAACAAGTCAGGAGCAAATTTCTCATACCATTCCACTGCCCCATTCATCTTTGCTCCCGACAAGGAGATGCTATGGGAGGGGCAACTTGGTGCATTTGAAATCTTAGATGACATAGTCGTCACTGATCAATCAATCAAACATATTTATTGAGCTCTTGCTGTGTGTAGAGCACTGGACTAAGCGCTTGATCTCCCACCAGCAAGTGTACATGTGTGAGAAGGTGGAAGTTGGGGGAGGGGGAGCAGAGCCAGAAAAGTACCAGAAGGAGGCTTGGATTAGGGCCTTGACCCAAGAGATTATAAGTAAGGTGGATCAAGCAAGCCCTAAACAAAGACAGGAAACAAATAGAGGGTACAATCAGGCAAGCAGAGATAACATGATACTTCTAGACTCTGGCCAACTGTTGGTCAGCTTCAGTTGATTGTTGATAGAAAACTGTAGTAGCGAGAGATGAATTTAATTCTGACTTTACTGGTCAAGCCTCAGCTCTAGAGACTGGTAGGGAAGGACTGAATGCATCAGCTGGTTGAAAGGAATGATTACAGTGAGTAGGAGTTTGACGGTGGATCTCACCAATCCTCTCTGCCTCCCCTTCAGGAATCCTTAAATTGGTCCACCCTGTTCATTTGGGTTTATAGCCTACCTCGTTCCCCACTTTTCAACAACCGCGCACACACACATGACAGAAAGTTGTAGATACAAGGCTATTTGGGACAACTGCTCCTGACAATCACAAATACTCACATTGGCAACAGGTTCAGGGTGAGCAGTAACTAGGCCAGGGAAGATGGAGACCCCACTCTGAGAGATGGCTCTGTGGAACAAGCCCTTGGACAAAGGGGACAAAACCTGTGGGGCTCAGAAAAGAGAGTCCATGAGATACAGCCCTGCGGACTGAGTCCAGGTCAGGGACAAGGTCGGGCGACCGTTTCACCAGATCTGAGGCTGGGAGGGAACCAAGGTCCAGTAAACCTACAAGTGCGCTAACACTGACTCCTCCTGCAGACTCTCCAAAGATGGTCACAGAGCTGGGGTCTCCTCCAAAAGAAGCAATGTTGTCTCGGACCCACTGCAGGGCGGCCACTTGGTCCAGAAATCCCCAGTTGCCATGTGCTTGCTCATCCCCTGTGCTGAAAGCCAGAGAATTGATCAGCATCAAACAGCCTAGGTCCCTGCCCTACATTAGCTGTTAGGCCAAGGGGCTCACTAAAGGCAGTGCCAGCTAGGTGATTCACAGGGCCAAGAGACTCCTGGAGAGGTCTCACCTGAAGAACCCCAGGATCCCGAGTCTGTACTGGATCGATACCATCACCACATCCTCGTAGGCAGACAGCACTGAACCGTCAAACAGCGAAGCCCCTCCCATCATCAATCCTCCTCCGTGGATCCAGACCATCACCTAGTACAGAATTATCCCCTCAGAGACCCTCCTCCATTCAGATATTGGAACAGCTTGGATTTCCTTTAGGGAATCTTGGTTATGCCATTTAATCACTTTCTGGGTGAATTACTTTTATACTGTATTACAGTATAGCATACGTAGAAGACACACCCCTCAGTTCGAGGCCTCATCCCCAAATCTTGGAATCTTATTTACAATCTGGCATATAAAATCGGCAACCTCCATTTTATGTTTCAAAATATTGAAAGTGAGGACATTTCCTGTGGAAGGATATACAGCATCAACTTTCCTTGAATGCTGTTCCATGAAACCCAATAAACCCAGCACAAGAGGTAAGACAGTGGAGACAGAAGCTGGTAGGGTGAGAAGGGAGAGGCAGGGTAGAATAACAACAATAATAATAATATTTTAAGCACCTACTATATGCTCTTCAAGCACTTGATATTCACCCCAGCCTCAGCCCCACAGCACTTACATAACATATCCATACTTTATTTTACTGTCTGCTTTCCCCTCTAGAGTGTAAGCTCCTTGAAAGCAGGGAATATTTCCACAAACTCTGATGTATTGTGCCCTCCCAAGTGCTTTAGTACAGTGCTCTGCACAAAGAGCTCAATAAATACTCAATTGACTCATTGATATGCCAAGCGACATACTAAGTCCTAGGGTAGATATAAGATAATCACTTTGGACATAGTCCCCATGCCACATAGAGCTCACAATCTAAGAAAGAGGGAGAGCAAGCAATCCCCACTTTATAGATGAGGAAACTGAGGCACAGAATGTAGGGGATTGGCTTCCCAGAACAAATGGAGCCTACAGGTAACTTGTCCTTTCTTTCTGCACAGCGGGCCGGGGTGTAAACATTGAGGAATAGGCAATCTTCTGAAGTTGGCAGCAAGTACTCTTTTATATCCATAAGCTCTTTCAATCTTCCCATCATCTCCAAGTCCTGTAAGCAGCTGGACAATAGAAAAGAACCCTCAGATGTGATGGCCCTGGGCATTTGCCAGCCCCAAATTCTAGGCCCAGGACATATCCCACTTAGGTCCAAGCTGCACTATCCCTCCACACAAATAAGATGTTTGCTCTGAACTTCTAAAGACTCATGGCTCCTCTCCTATGGAGAGCAATGACCATAAAAACTCTCTTTGGAGAAAATAAGAAGAAGGTAAGATTTATCAAAGTCCATTTAAGGCTGATTTCTGATTTTTTTTAAACCCTAGAAATATGGGAAAGGACTAATCTGCATGGCTCACTGTCCTACCCCTCCTAGCCCAGCCAGTTTTGGATGGAGCTGAGTAGACAGCAGACTCTTACATCGGTGGGAAGGTTGTGGCGTCTCTAACTCCATCCCAGGACTCAGCAGGCTGTGGGGGAGAGAATCTCAGGGGCCCCACCGGGGGCCTGGCAAATGGGATTCCCAGGAAAACATCCACACGACGGTCTGTTCCCTTCACAGCTACTTGTTTCCCCTGAAGGGTCCCTTGTGGGGTCACTAATTCCGGCTGCCCAGTCACACATCCTGCTGAGCACAGAAAGCAAATTAGATGGGAGGGAAAAGCACCAGAAAAAGAAAAGACACCCAGTGAGTAGGTTGGCTTGGAGCAAATGAGCTATATGGAGCAGGTGAGCTGGAGGGGGGGCGGGCGGTGGCGGCGGGCAGGGTGAGAAGAGAGTGGAGAGAGCTTATTGAGTGCCTTAAAGCCAATGGTCAGGCGTTTCTTCTTGATGAACTGGATATGCCTGGATTTTTATTTTTAAATGCCCAGCCATTTTTCACTTCAGCTCTCATGCCTCAGAGGCAGTGCCCACGATTAACAGGGGGCCTGGAAGGAGAATGCAATGGCAGGGACTGGGGGTTCTACCTGGAAAAGTGGTCAGCTAAAAAGAGCAGGAAGATGGGGCTCCCTCTCTCTCATCAGATCAAGCAATTCCAGGCTCAGCCTGGCACCAAAACTCTCTCAGCATTTCTATAGGTTATCCTGACCACGCTCCCAGACGATGAGGATGAGGAGCCAGAACAGATGAGGTCTAAGAGGTTAGGACGCTCCCTCCCTTCCCCCCCAACTCTGCAATGAAATCAGTGGCATCAAGGGGCCCAGGTCTGATTCCATCCAGCATTGTATGAGTCGAGGGGCCTGGGGGAAGAGGTCTGCAAAGGGGTATCCGTTATTTAATGAGCATATTCTTCAGTGGTCTCAGTGAAGGGTCTCTTCATGGTGGCAGGAGGAACGTGTAAACAAACAGGAGGCACTTGAGAGGTGGAGCTTAGGAGGAAAAACTGGGGCTCCACGTTCCTCTCCCCACCCCCTTCCTCAGACATCAATCAGCACAGTCCTTCTCCAGTCCTGGAGGATTGACAAGCAGTGTGACTTAGTGGAGAGAGCACAGGCTTGGGAGTCAGAGGTCGTGGGTTCTAATCCTGGATCCACCACTTGCCAGCTGTGTGACCTTGGGCAAGTCATTTAACTTCTCTGTGCTTCAGTTACCATGTCTATAAATTGGGGATGAAGACTGTGAGCCCCACTTGGGACAACCTGATTACCTTGTATCTACCCTAGTGCTTAGAACAGTACTTGGCACACAGTAAACACTTAAACACCAACATTATTATTTCCCCTTTGCCCTTGCTTTTCTATGCAGCTTTAATAGCAGAGAGGTGTGTGAGCAGGGGAGCTTGGGGTTGGGACAGGGGCGGGGCTGTAATTCTATTTACAGAGGCAGTAGCCGGAACTCTGGATGCTCTAGAACTATTCAGGGGCTATTTTCATAGTAGTTGGGCAAAATCATTAGTAGACAGTGAACTGAAAAATAAAAAAAAAAAACCTTTTTTCTGTGGCCAGGCTTCTATGGACCTGTATGTTTCTAGGTGGCTTCAGGAAGGGCAATAGGCCAAAGGAAAAAAAAAAGCAAAGGAGGAGCTCCAATCAATGGGGACCAAGGTCAATCCAAACAGGGAGTAACTTTCGAAGGGGACAATGTTCAAGGAAAGGCACTGTCAGGTGAACTGAGGACTCTCTAGAAAGTTTCAGAAGTGCCCCGCCCATCTCCCACATCTCCTACCTTTCTCTATGGCCAGAGAGAATTCTCTTTCCTTTCTTCCATGTTATCACCAGGTTAAAAATAAGACTGACAATCAATCGATTGTATTTATGTATTAGTTTTTAAAATGGAATTTTTTAAGTGCTTATTATGTGTCGAGCACTGTCCTAAGCACTGGGGTAGTTACAAATCAAATCAATTTATTGAACATTCAAGGTGTGTAAAGCACTACTAAGCACTTGGGAAAGCACAATATAACAGAGTTGGTAGACATGTTCCCTGTCTAAAAGGAGCTTACAGTCTATAGGCCAAATGCTTTTCTCCCCTCCCTCTTATTCTGTGACCCCCTTGTGGGACAGGGATTGTGTCCGACCTGATGATCTTGTATCTACCCCAGCACTTAGTACAGTGCTTGGCACATGGTAAGTGCTAAACAAATATCACCAGTACTATTTGTAGTAGTAGTAGTAGTATCAGAACCCCTCTCTGTACCCAGGCTGACACAACCCCCTGATCAGTAGAAACAATCAATCACCAAAGCAAGGCCTAATGACTGTTACCTCCCCTGCCCCCATCCTGTTTGAGACAAGGGATGAAAGTTGGGAATCTCACCTTCAGCTGGGATCAGGAGAAGGCAAGCAGCCCAAACCAGGACCTGCAGCAGGAAAATCTGTCTCTGAGACATCTCTGTTTCTCCAGATTCCGTCAGTGACTCCCTCCCGGGATCTGGTATTTCTCACCCCAAGTTTCGGGTAAACCTGTATCTCCAGCTGGCCTCTGAGGTGATATGATTCAGGGATCAGTGAGGCAATAGAGTTTAACCCTGTTCTGGGTGAAAGTATCAAGACCTCCAATACATGCAATACCACTGGGCCTGCCCAGAGAAGTTAACACTTGCATCAACAGAGAGCAACAGCAGAGAACCAGAATAAACTGTTTCACTTTTGCAGCTATTCTCTAATGAATTCAATTTTGCTTCCTGAACACGAGTGAATGGGTTATTTCAACTTCTCTGTGTCTGTGGGAAGGAGGGAAAAATTAATTTGTCTTCACCTGAAATTCTAGAACCCTTTGGCTTCCAGCCCATGGGAAGGACAGAATTTTCACTCAGTGAGTCATCAGACAAGTGAGGTTTAGCCACCAAGGATAAATGAAAACTCCCTCTAAGGGAGTCTCCCCTTCTTCCTCAGCAAGCCGGTGCTTGGAATATGTATGGGCCAGTGTGCAATTGTCTCACATTGCTGTCACACAATTCCCAGTCTCTTCTCTAGTCCAAAGCCTCTGTCCTTCTTGTAACTACTTGCTGTTTATGATTTTGTTATAAATAATAATAATATTGGTATTTGTTAAGCACTTACTATGTGCAGAGCACTGTTCTAAGTGCTGGGGTAGATACAGGGTAATCAAGTTGTCCCACGTGAGGCTCACAGTCAATCCCCATTTTACAGATGAGGTAACTGAGGCACAGAGAAGTGAAGTGACTTACCCACAGTCACACAGCTGACAAGTGACAGAGCCGGGATTTGAACCCATGACCTCTGACTCCAAAGCCCGTACTCTTTTCACATAAATAGGGGTAGGCATGATCAATCTTAGTTTGCAGTTCCTTTCTTTTAGTCAGGAAAAATGAGAGCAAGGGAGAGGAGTGGGTGAAGTTAAAGTCCTCCAGAAATTTAAGGCTTCCACACTACATATCCCAGAAGGCTAAATTGAGTTGGTGCTAAGCATGCTTGATGTCGGACATGGACATCCAAGTATTTGAAAATGACCAAGAGCAAGCTACTCCAAGCTAGGAGGTAGGCTGATCAGTTTATCCAGTACAGTGACAATTCTGGGACATATGTGTGCTTGTCTAACATTTTCTAGGAATGCCACCTCAAATCTGGGGAATCCAGGACATTTAGGCAGCTTACACTTACGTAGAAGTTTCACTGCTAATTCATAGTTATCAAAAACAGACCTTCAGCGAATTCCTCCTGAACGCCTTTACCTTATACTTTTGTTGTGTCCTTGCAATCACTCACTGCTACATATTGAGTGCCTGCTAAATTGTAGAGCACTCTAAGTGCTTGGAAACAGCACGGCCTGGGAGTTTAATCCTAGCTCCACTGCTGGCCTGCTGTGTGACCTTGGACAAGTTAATTTGTAGAGTCCTTGGCACATAGTGAGCACTTAACAAATACTGCAATTATTACTGATTACTAGTACATCAGAAGCAAGCACATGTTCCCTGCCTTCAAGAAACTTACAACTAATGGGGGAGACAGACAAAAAGTATTTACAAAGAATGGGAGTGGGAGAAAGAACAAGGATATAATAGGTAGCAGTAAAAATAAATCAGGATAAAAAATCAGACTAAACAGTTGAATATAAAGTTGACTATCCACATAAATATGTAAATCTGACTGCTGAGAAGAGGTATAAATACATGAATGCATTGGCTATTGTAATGATCAGAGAAGCAGCATGGTGTAGTAGACAGAGCACAGGCATGGATGTCAAAAGGTCATGGGTTCTAATCCCCACTCCACCACTTGTCCGATGTGTGACCTTGGGCAAGTCACTTCGCTTCTCTGAGTCTCAGTTACTTCATCTGTAAAATGGGGATTTAGACTGTGAGCCCCATGTGGGATAGGGACTGTGTCCAACCCGATTTGCTTGTTTAGTACAGTGCCTGGCACATAGTAAATGCTTAAATACCACAACTATTATTATTATGAAATTTGGAGGCTTGGGAATTCATCAGAGAAGGTTTCCTTGAGGAGGTGGTATTTTAGAGGCCTTCCGAAACTAAGTCCTCATTTCCCCTATCTGCCCTCCCCTCTGCATCGACTATGCAGTTGGCTATATACCTCTTTAGCACTTTGAAACTCATCCCAAACCCAAGCACTTGGGTACATATCCTTATATACTCTGCTATTTCCCCTATCTCTAATCTATTTTAATGTCTGTCTTCCTTTGTAGACTGTAAACTCTTTGAGGGCAGGGATCATGTCTAACACTCTACTGTACTATACTTTCCAAAGCACTTAGTACATTGTTCAGCACACTGTAAGTGTTCAATAAATACTACTGAGAGACTGTAAGCTTGTTGTGCATGGGGAATGTGTCTGTTATATTGTGCTGTACTCTCCTAAGTGCTTAGTACAGTGCCCTGTACACAGTAAGCACTCAGTAAATACAGTTGATTGATTGCTTTAGAAGGTTTTGAAGACAGGGAGGTCTGTAATCTGGTGGATTGGTATAAATAGGGAGTATCAGATGGAGGAACAGTGTGAGCCAGAGGTCTGAAGCAGAAGAGGCAAGAAGAGGGTTCTTTTTTTTTTAATGATATTTGTTAAGCAATTACTATGTGCCAGGCACCATTCTAAATGCTGGGGTAGATACAAGTTGGATGCATTCCCCATTCCACATGGAGCTCACAGTCTTAATCCCCACTTTACAGATGAGTTAACTGAGGCACAGAGAATTAAAGTGACTTGCTCAAGCTCACATAGCAGACAAGTGGCAGAGCTGTTCATTTAGATGGTGGGAGCTTGGGAGAATTGAAGTGTGAGCTGGAGAATAGCAGGTGAGGAAAACCGTTATGTTATATGGAGAAGGAAGTAATATGTAAGGAAGTACAATCTGTTAGATTATAAATTTTCTGAGGGAAGGGAATGGTGTCTACAAACTCGATTGCACTCTCCCAATATCTTAGTACTGTGGTCTCTGCACAGAGTAAGTGGTCAATAAATACCGTTTGGGAGGCAGAGGGTTCACCAAATTTAAGGTTGAAGTCCCAAGAATTAGAGAAGGAAATGAGATTAGGAAGGAGAGGAAGGTGTCTAAATCAGTCACTAGTGCACAGGCGGGCCAGGGGGATTTAGAACAGTGATCCGCACTCAGTAGTCACTCAAATATTAGCCAGGACAATTGGTGACAGATGACTCTATTTACACAACAGGCATCAGGTGAGCCAGAAAATGTCTATGGCACTTAAGTTAATAAGGGGGAGTGATGGAGTCATACTTAGCCAAATAATGTAGGAGAGGTGGTCGGATGGAAGGCTCCTAGGAAATGTAGGATGAAATTACATGAAATCAGTGTGGTCTAGCAGAAAGAGCATGCCGGGGCCTGAGAGTCTAATCCCGGCTCTGCCACTTGCCTGTTGTGTGACCTTTGGCAAGTCATTTAGCCAAACTGTTCCTCAGTTTCCTCATCTGGAAAACAGGGATAAAATACCTGGTCTCTCTCTCCCTAGAATCTGAACCCCATGTAGGACAGGGTCTGTGTCTGAGGTTGTCCTGTCAAATAAAATAAAATAATAATAAATTTAAAGTGCTTACTACATGGCAAGCACTACATAAGCACTGGGGAAGATACAAGGTAATCAATCAGTTGGCCACTTTCACTATTCAACATGGGGCTCCCAGTCTAAGTAGGAGGAAGAGCAGGTATTAAATCCCCATTTAAAGATGAGAAAATTGAGGCATAGAGAAGTCATATCTACCCAGTGCTTAGTGCAGTGCTTGGCACCTAGTAAGCTCTTAAATACTGCAGTTATTATTTTACACAGCATTTCGTAAAATCTCAGGCCTTGACCCATATCAGTGTTTAGTTCTGGGAAGGAGACCAAGAGCACAGGGCTTGGTATGGTGGTACATTCTACAATAAACTAATAATTGCACAAGACTTTAACATGTAACAGACGCAAACCCACTAAATAACTCCTCTCCTTTCATCTAAAAATAATTGTATTTGTCAAGGGCTTACTATGTGCCAAACACGGTAAGCTTTGAAGTAGAAAAAATGCAATCAAATCAGACACAGTCCTTGTTTCACACGGGGCTTCCAATTGAAGTAGAAGAGAGCATCATCATCATCAGTGGTATTTCTTAAGTGCTTACTGTGTGTGCAGAGCACTGTACTAAGTGCTTGGGAGAGCACGGTATTAAATCCCCATTTTACAGAAGAGAAAACTGAGGCACTGAAAAATTAAGCGATTGCCCAAGGTCATACAGCAGGTAAATGGCAGAGCCAGTATTAGAACTCAGGTCCTCTGACTACCAGGCCCCTGCTCTTTCCACTAGTCATGCTACTTCTCACAGGAATTAGCATTTAAACTTTTTAAAAAAATGTTGCCATATTCCAGGCAGTTTTTTTAAAAAAATATGGTATTGGTTAAGCGCTTTTTCTACGTGCCAGGCACTGTACTAAGTGCCAGGGTAAATGCAAGCTATTCAGGTTGCACCCAATCCATGTCCCACAGGGGGCTCACAGTATTGATCCTCATTTTACAGATGAGGTAATTGAGACACAGAGAAGTTAAGTGACTTTGCCCAAGGCCACACAACAGACAAGTAGTGCAGCCGGAATTAAAACCCAGGGCCTTCTGACTCCCAGGCCCGTGCTCTATCCACTAAGCTATGCTGTTTCTCAAGCATTACACTGACCATTCATTCATTCATTCAATAGTATTTACTGAGCACTTACTTTGTGCAGAGCACTGTACTTAGTGCTTGAAAGGTATAATTTGGCAACAGAGACAATCCCTGCCCATTGACGGGCTTACAGTCTAGTCGGGGAGACAGACAAAAACAATAGCAATAAATAGAATCAAGGGGATGTACACTTCATTAACAAAATAAATAGGGCAATAAAGATATATACAAATGTGCAAATGAGCACAGTGCTGAGGGGAGGGGAAGGAGCAGAGGGAAAGGGGGGAAAGGGGCTTAGCAGAGGGGAGGTGAAGGAGGGGGCAGAGAGGCAGCAGAGGGAGCAGAGGGAAAAAGGGAAAAATAAAGTATCTAGGTCGATGCAGGTCATGCTGAGATTACAGAACCTCATGTCCTGTCCATCCTCTGATGGCCATCCAATGAAATACCTTCATACTGTCACTCTTTAGGCTACCACTTTCTTTTATCTCCTAAACCCTTTGCCCACCCAAGGATGATAATTCTAACCTAATGATAGTGTAATTTAAATACATGTATTTCAATAAAATATAATTCCTTTTCAAGTATTGGCTCTGCAGAGCCAAGTATTAGTATACTTTCAAACTTTTTCAAAATATTTTTTTGATTTGGTCTTTCCTTGACAGTCAAGACATTGTGTTCCTGACCTGATCTTTCAACTGGAGAACTTTGCACCTATTTAGGAAAACAAAACATTTTAATTGTTATTTTATAGTGTAACTGCAAATACCCAAACTTACTCATGTTTAACTCTTTGTTAGCCTTATGGATAGAGACATTTAATAGCTCTTAACTATGCGTTATATCATTCAAATTTTTTTTCCACTTTTTTATTTAATCACATCAGTAATCCCTCCTCTGCCCCTTGCTTGCTATGTGACCTTGGGCAAATTACTTAACTTCTGGGCCTCCATTACCTCATCTGTAAAATGAGGATTAAGACTGTAAGCCCCTTGTGGGACATGGACTGAGTCCAAACTGCTTAGTTTGTATTTACCCCAGCACTTAGAAGAACAGTGTCTGACACATAGTAAGCACCTTACAAATACCATTAAAAAAATAGCAGTATGGGCTGATGGAAAAAGCATGGACCTGGGAGTCAAAGGATCTTGGTTCTAATCCTGTTTTCACCACTTGTCTGATGGGTGACCTTGGGTAAGGCATTTATCTTCTCTGTGTCTCAGTTTCCTCATCTGCAAAAAAGAAATTAAATGCCTGTTCTCCTTCTTTCTTAGACTGTGACCCCCATGTGGGACAGGGACTGTTTCCAACCTTATTAATTTCCATCTTGTTTCCTACTGTATTCTCCCAAACATTTAGTACAGTGCTCTGCACACAGTAAGCATGCAATAAATACCAATGAATGATTGATTGGTCTACACCAGCACTTAGAACAGTGCATGACACACAGTTTGATCTTAACAAATACCAGAATTATTATTAGTAGTATTTATTGAGCTCCTCTGGGCCAAGCACTGTACTAAGCACTTGGGAAGGTACAACATAACAGAGTTGGCAGACATGTTCCCCGCTCACAATGAGCTTACTAGGGAGGAAGTGACCTGGAGGGAAGAAACAATTAATCAGGAAAAATCTCCTGAGCATGTGGGCTTTCAGAGGGTTTGGAAGATGGGGAGAACTGGTCTGGTGGATTTAAAGTGGGTAGGCAGCAGAGTCGAAGCCAAAGTTTATCAGCTCTTTCCCCCATTACAGCCCAGTTATGCTCCTCTCAAGACAAACTACTCTATCTGCCTTGTTCTTGTCTCTCCCATCAGTGATTTCTTGCTTATGCCTTTCTTTCTGTCTGGAGCTCCCTCCCTCTTCACATCTGGCAGACCACCCTTTTCCCCATATTCAAAGCCCTACTAAAATTCCATCTCCTCCAGGAGGCCTTCCCTGCTTAATCATTTGCCCTCCCCCCCCCCCCATATTCCCCCGTGCAACTGCCACTAGCACTTCCACTTCACCTAAGCCCTTGGACACTCACATCTCTCCATAACACTTATTTTCAAATCTTTTACAGTCTATTGCTTCCTCCTAAATGTAATTTCTTTTAGTGTCTGTCTCCCCCACTAGACTATAAACTCCTTGAGGGCAGGGATCATGACTACTAATTCTACTGTACTCTTCCAAGGGCTTAGGCTTAGTTCTCCAGTGGAAAGATCAGGTCAGCTACAAAATTCCCTGACTCGGTCAAGGCAGGATCAGCTGTGTTTCACACACAGGCAGTGCTCAGTCAATACCATTGATTGGGAGAGTTGAGAATGAGGTACAGTGAGGTGCCCCTCTCAGGGTCACACCTGGAGAGTTCCCAGTACTCTACCAGTCTCAACTAAAGGAGGGAGAGTCAGGCAGAGACAAACCCATTCCATTCCTAGCTTGGGCAGTGACTAGCAAGTGGAAGGCAATCTGCTACAAGTCAAAACTCACCTGTACTGGGAAGCAGCGGCATGGGAGAGAGTCAAGGGCAGAGACTCAAATTTTCTGCATGGAAGGAGGCAATGGTAAACCATTTCCATATTTTTACCAAGAAAACTCTATGGATAACAATTGTGGATGGAAGTGGGGCTTTCTGGGAGAGATGTGTCCATGGTGTCGCTATGGGTTGGAGATGACTCAACAGCAGAAGACAAGATAGTGAAGTGAGCATGGGAGGAACAGAGATCTGGGATGTAATAGGAGAAGAAAGAGGATTGCAGAGGGAGAGAGTGGATTGAGTGCTTTAATGCCAATGGTCAAAAGTTTCTGTGTGAGGTGAGCATGGGAGGAACAGAGATCTGGGATGTAATAGGAGAAGAGAGAGGATTGCAGAGGGAGAGAGTGGACGGAATGCTTTAATGCCAATGGTCAAAAGTTTCTGTGTGGTGCAAAGATGGATAACCATTGGAGGAGTGGAAAAATGAGTGCAGTGTGGCAGAACAACAGTTTTGAGAAGGACTTTCTCCAGGTACCTTTCCTCCCCTCCTGATGGAATTTCAGATAATCCTCAACTAATCAATGTACTAAGCGCTTGGGATAGTTCAGTACAAGAGAGTTAGCAAACAAGATCCCTGCCCACAAAGAGCTTAGTCTACAGGGAGGGACCGGGAGGCCCTGCTCCTAGCAAATCGTATTCTGGAGAATTATCACCTCAGGGCATTTCAGGAGGAAGGTAGAAGGAGCACAGTCACTCCTTCTCTACCCCAACCTCCTCAATTTCCCCTCGGATGCTCTATATGTCTCCCTATGTGGATAATAGTAATTGTGGTGTTTGTGAAGTGCTTACTATGTGCCAGGCACTGTACTAAGCGCTGGAGTGGGCTTTAGTAAATTGGGTTGGACAGAGTCCCTGTCCCATGTGGGGCACACAGTCTCAATCCCATTTCACAAATGCAGTAACAGGCACAGAGAAGTGAAGTGATTTTCTCAAGGCCACACAGCAGAGCAGGATTAGAACCCATGACCTTCTGACTTCCAGGCCCATGCTCTATCCACTATGCCATGCTGGATCCCCTCTTATCAGGAGCTGTGGGGCCCTGGGACAACCGGCCCTATCTTAGGGCTGGCCTTGATACCAGGCGAGCCAAACAGCTGCTGAATAGTGAGCAACTAGAAAACAGAAAACACTGGGCAACTAGAAAAAGGAAGGAGCAGAGGATGCAGTAAAACAAAGCCTTACATACATCACAACTGAAAACTAGGCCACCACTGCAGGAGACAGACCAAACTGGCACACTGCAATCAGGAAAGGAATGGCTCTGAAGGCAGAAACTGGGAGATCATCATGAGACAAAGAGGTAAACACAAAAACAGAGCTAGACATCATAAAAGACCAATACAAGGGACAAACTTTATGGGTGCACATTGTTTGGGACTGCCAGTCCTTCATCAGCCTTTAATAACACCCAGAGGTAAGCTTCACTGTCCCTGGAGTTATCCTTGAAGGCAAAATACCACTACAAACATTGCAACATCCTTGTACTTGATTATTTTTCCATGGTTGTTTTTTTTTTACAACTTAATTGTGTGGCTGTATTTGTGTGTTAGCTCTCTGCTTCATCTAAAACGTAGACTATAGCTGACAAAGTTTTTTTTTCCTCTCCACAGTACCTAGATTTGCCTCTGTTGGAGATTAACCTCATAGACCCAATGTTGAAGAACAAAAATGATTTTAAAATAACAACAGCGTGAGTAGAGAATAGGGTGTAAATGTACATATTTTAAGCCAAGACAAAATTCTAGGCTTAGGTTTTTCTTAGGGAAGTCACAAGATCTAACCTAGTAATTTGTGGTTTGAACTCCCTGCTTTCTGTACAGGCATATATTGTTCTTTTTGCTCAGAAGAAAAGAACATTAGTCCAAATATGAGATGACCCAGTAGATTATAATGGCTCTCTGAAGCCACGGTAGATTTAATATAAACACAGCCTTTTTCAAAAGTGTTGACTTAACAGTAGCACTGTGATTGTCCGCTCATCTGTATATATTTTTATTACCCTATTTATTTTGTTAATGAGATGTACATCCCCTTGATTCCATTTATTGCTATTGTTTTAATGAGATGTACATCCCCTTGATTCTATTTATTGCCTTTGTTTTTGTCTGTCTCCCCCAATTAGACTGTAAGTCCCTCAGTGGGCAGGGACTGTCTCTATCTGTTGCTGATTTGTACATTCCAAGCGCTTAGTACAGTGCTCTGCATATAGTAAGCACTCAATAAATACTATTGAATGAATTATTGGGGGTGAGGTTGGCACAAAGCAGATCCCTGGCCAATTGTTGCCCAGAGAACTGTGAGCTGCACTTGGTAGTTCCTGGGCATGGAAATGGGGAGCCATTCTATTCCCAATTTTGGAGGTTAATTCTTGGGGATTGTCTGGTTGGAGGGGTAGGGAATAGCTTCCGGAGCTACCTAAGCCTATAGGGGAAAGTTACTGAGAATTAAAAACCCATGGCTCCACTTTTTTCCCCTCACACCTGCCCTTGTCCCAGAGTTAGCTATACCCTAGGGGCCCCAGAATGCAATCTGGTACTCCTGGACCAAAGAATAAGCTGATTTGCATACAGACATGCTAAATAAATACACTTCCAACACAACTTGCTCTTTGAATATCATGTGCACTATAATCTATTGCTCTAACTTTTGGAGGGGAGGCAGGGAGGGGCACTCAATTCAGTACCTGCTACAAGGGATCCCAAGGCATCCTCTATAAACCGAAACTCCTTTCTTGGTGCCTAGAGCCCATTCCAAGCCTGGGAGCAATTTGTTGATGTGAAAGGAGTGACAGAGAGTACCCAAGTGTCTCCCAACCAAGATAAACTCCATGTAGTCCCCTTTAAATTAGAACTAGACACTTTACAGAATAAAGTTCCCTCATCTGCAAAATGGAGATTCAATACCTGTTCTCCCTCCTACTTAGATTATAAATCCCTTGTGCCTGATTATCCTGAATCTGTCCCAGTGTTTAGCACAGTGCTTTATACATTGTAAGTGCTTAACAAATATTATTATTATTATTGTAATTGTTTAACCTTCAACCCCAGAAGCTCAGAGCTACGGCCCTCTTAGCCTGTTCATAGGCCAGTTCCTGGCATTAACTAGCTTGTTTTGCTCAGAAAACCAAAAGTTAGAGCAATAGATTATAGTACACATGACATTTAAAGTGCAATTTAAGTGTTGGGAGTGTATTTAAGAGTAGCCTTTGAGATTCTTTTTGACTCCCAAACTTCAGAACTTTGAGCAGTAGTAGTTATTTCATGTCAGCAAGGAAGAGGGCAACTTTTGTGCTGCCTGGTAATTGAGTTTGGAGCTGTTACTGATAATCTGAGCTTTGATTTGCTAATTGGGAAGAACTAGTCTGATGGCAGAGAACAACCGAGGAAGGAAAAGTGAAGAGGGAGAGATGTGAAGAGGATGAGATTGACAGGGAGGGGGAGGCAGGAAGGAGGAAAGAGGGGATAAGGAGGGAGAAAGAGAAAAATGGAGGGTGGGGGGTAGGGAAAGGAGAGAGGATGGGGGAGAAGAGGAGAAAAAGGAGTAGAAGGAGAGGAGGGTTAAGTCTACAAGAGTGGCAAGTCAGGTACAAACAGGAAATTCGGACCAGCCAAGAAGGAGTTGGAATAGTACCTTGCAAGAGATGCCAAATCTAATAATAAAGGATTCTTTATATATAACAAAAGCAGGAAACTGGATAGGGAATCAGCGTGGCCCTTTGATGACCGTTGGGATAGGGGTGCACTTAGGGATGAGGAGGAGGTAGCTGAGAGTCTCCTTACTTCAGACTTTATTGAGGAAAACGTTTGATATATTGCCTCACCTAAATGATATTTTGCAGTAAACAGATAAGAGTGACTGGATCAAATTGTGGCGGCTACACAGGATGCTGTAGATCCAATTGATAAACCAGAAGTAAGCAATTCACTAGGAACGGATGACCTCCCCCTCAAGATTCCTGAAGGGATTTGGAAGAGATGTTGCAGAACTGTTGAGTGCAGGCAACTTATTATCGTACACTGCCACCATATCAGAGGAATGATGACTGATCAATTGTAAGGTCCTCGAGGGATCGTGTCTATTTACTCTTTTGTACTCTCCCAAGCACTTAGTACAATGTTCTGCATAGAGTATGTGCTCAAGTACAATTGGCTGATTGATCAATGTAACTCCAGACCTACAAGAAAGGTTCTTGTGGTGATCCTGGGAATTATAAAAAGTAAGTCTCACATCTAGTGAGTCTTATTAGAACATGCCTGCTAATTCTACCTTATTCTCGCAAGCACTTAGAACAGTGCTCTGCATCTAGTAAGTGCTCAATAAATACCATTGATTGATTCCCCTTAGTTTATGCACTCGTTACCACGGTTAAATTACCGTATCAGCCTCCTCAGTTGTCTCCCCAGTTCCAACCTCTCCTTGCTCCATACTCCATGGTCCATACTCCACCCCCACCTTCAGCCTCTCCCCCTTCCCTCAGCTCATTCTCCATGCTGCAGTATGAACCATCTTCTTCAAACATCACTCAGTACACACTTCTCCACTTCTCAAAAGCCACCAATGGCTGACCATATCCTTCCCCACTATCAATCAATGATATTTCTTGAATGCTTACTGTGTGCAGAGCACTGTACTAAGCGCTTGGGAGAGTATAATATAACAATATAACAGACACATTTCTTGACCACAATGAGTTTACAGCCTAGCGGGGGAGACAGGCATTAATATAAATGAATAAAATTACAGATATGTACATAAGGGCTGGGGAGTGGGATGAATAAAGGGAGCAATGCAGAGGAAATAGAAGAAAAGGAAAAGAGGGTTTAGTCAGGGAAGAGTTCTTGGAGATGTGCCTTCAATGAGGCTTTGAATGGGGGGAGAGTAAGAGAGTAATCATCAGATATGAAGAGGGAGGGTGTACCAAGCCAGAGGCAGGATGTAATATTAATAATGATGGCATTTGTTAAGCTCTTACAATGTGCCAGGCACTGTACTAAGCACTGGGGTGGATACAAGCAAATTGAGTTGGACACTGTCCCTGTCCCATAGTCTTAATCCCCATTTTACAGATGAGGTAACTGAGGTGCAGAGAAGTTAAGTGACTTGCCCAAGGCTACACAGCAGACAAGTGGAAGAATCGGGATTAGAACCCATGACCTTCTGACTCCCAGGGCCGTGCTCTATCCATTATGCCATGCTGCTTCCCACCACGCCATGGATCCAGCTCCAGCCTCCCCTTCTTCCCTCAGGGGGCTGCCCTATCCCTCTACTTCTCTGTGTTTCAGTCTGTCTTTATCCCTCAAATCCAGCCAGGGCCTGGGGGTCGGGACACCAGGGGGCCTGAGCTAAAAGACCCCAGGGCTAGTAGAACTCTGAAACCATCAATTGAAGCAGCGTAGCCTAGCAGATAGAGCACGGCCCTGGGAGTCAGAAGGACCT
The DNA here is from genome assembly GCF_004115215.2 of Ornithorhynchus anatinus. NCBI lineage: Eukaryota > Metazoa > Chordata > Mammalia > Monotremata > Ornithorhynchidae > Ornithorhynchus > Ornithorhynchus anatinus. Next base: position 79,857,315 of record NC_041749.1, on the reverse strand, counting down.
GGGTTCTAATCCCAGTTGTGCTATGGGTCTGCTGTGTGTCCTTGGGCAAGTCACTTCATTTCTCTGGGCCTCAGTTCCCTTATGTATAAAATGAGGATTAAGACTGAGAGCCCCATGTGGAACATGGACCATGTTCAACCTGATTAGTTTATACCTACTCAGCACTTATTATGGTGCCTGGCAGATAGCAAGCACTTAACCTATACCATTAAAAAAACTGAAAATTGATCCCTAAGCAATAAAACGTGACCTCCAGCTGTCATCAGGACCCAGGAACATGGACTCCCAGCATTAGCACTTATATCCATATCTGTAATGTATTTATTTCTATTAATGTCTGTCCCCCCCTCTAGACAGTAAGCTCACTGTGGGCAGGAAATGTATCTATTGTTCTCTTGTCCTGTCCCAAGCGCTTAGTACAGTGCTCTGCACACAGTAAGCTCTCAATATATAGAACTGATTGACTGAGCTCCCCTGCCATCCAGAGTCTATGGAGCCAGGGATTGGGGGTAGGGCCAATGTGGAGGCAGGGCTAGAACCTTGCATAAATTATGGCAACCGAGAGTGCCACAACTAAGGGCTCATTTTGGGAGGTTTCCCAGGGCTTGGGGCTGGCCCTAGGGAGGGGGGTCCTGGAAGCCTAGAGGCCCCCCGCAGCCTGGGCAGAATCTGGTGCCACTTGAGAGAATTGTGCCACTCATTGAATAAATCAATCAATCAAACAAGATAAGAAGTCAGCGGCAAGATAGATGAGATCGAGGTACAGTGAGTAGGATGGCATTAGAGGAGCAAAATGTGCGGGCTGGGTTGTAATAGGAGAGTAGTGAGGTGAGAAAGGAGGGAGGAAAGATGATTGACTGCCTGAAAGCCTATGGTAAGGAGTTTTTGTTTGATGTGGAGGTGAATGGGCAACCTCTGGAGATTCCTGAGGAGCCAGGAAACATGGCCTGAACGTTTTTGAAGGAAAATGATCCGGGCAGCAAGTGAAGTATGGACTGGAGTGGGGAGAGACAGGAAGCAGGGTGGTCAGCAAGGAGGCTGATACGGTAATCATGGCAGGATAGGATAAGTGCTTGGATTAATGTGGTAGCAGTTTGGATGGAGAGAAAAGGATGGATTTTAGTGATGTTGTGTAGTCTAGAGTCTACAGTCTAAACAACTCCTTACTATTGCCTTCAAGGGTGTGAGCAAGAGGTCAAATGCAGTAGAGATGAGAATGGGAAACAATGAGCAAATTGGCTTGAGAGGAATGAAGAGTGCGAGCTAGGGTACAATAGGAAAGAAGAGTAAATAAGTAGGAGGGAGAGAGCTGAGTGCCTTAAAGCCAATGCTCACGAGTGTTTGTTTGATGCAGGGGGGAACAGGAAACCATTTGAGGTCTTGGAGGAGTGGGAATGTGTGTGCAGGCTGAGGTTTTAGAAAAACCATCTGAGCTGCAGAGTGAAATATGGACTAGAGATACAATGGCCCGGAGGCGGGGAGACAAGTGAGAAGGCTGAGGCAGTAGTCACACTGGGATATGACATGTCCCTGGATAAGCGTGGTGGCCTCCGGATGGAGAGGAAGGAGAAATCCTGGAAACATGAAAAGAACTACCTGTGTTCAGGGAATCCATGTGCACATTTGGGGACCATACTATTTGAAGAGGGGAGGGAAAGGTCTTCAGGAAAACAGCAATTTTCCTAACCGTAGGGCTGGGTTAGACAAGTGCAAACCAACTGACTCCAGTGCTGGTTGGGACAATTAGAACGTTCAAGTCACTGGAGAGTGGCAAGGAATAACATCGAATCAAACAGTACTCTAGATGAATCATCCTCTCCAAAGGGTGAAGAAGGCTGAAGACCCCATGGTTATAAGAACTGGGATGATTTGGGGCTGAGGAAAGTCCTGGAGCTCAGGCTGGGTACAAGCTTCAGAGGTTTTAGCCTAGAAAATTCTGGGGCTGGGGTGTTGGGGGGGGATGAGGGGGGTGGTTGTGTGTGTGTGTGTGTGTGTGTGAGAGAGAGAGCATGTGTGAGAGAGCCACCCTTGCCCTTGTCTCCTAAATCCTGGCTGAAACTAAGCTATTCTATTAGCTTTTAGCTAATTTAGTTCAACTTGAACTTTGCTGAAATGGTTTATCAGTTCCCCAGATTAGGCATAGCCTAATGAAAAGAACTAAGATCAGACAAATGAAACAAATCAGACTGAGTTATAAAGAGGAAGTACATGTTCTCATACAGTCTGTTTTGCCCTGTTTAACTATTTTAGGTGGGATTAAATCTACTGGCAGTCCATTTTGAGACATTTTTCTTTCAAACAGGAAACCCCTCACAAATCCCAAGATGCCTTAAGTAACAATGGAACCAGAGTCATCTCCACCCAGGCTCTTAGCAGCGTTTCGATCACTTTTCCCTGTTTATATTCCTCTTTGGGGGCTTGCCAGCTTTATGCCCTGTGCTCTCTGGTCTTTCATTAAACCAGATGTAAAAACATTTTATGCTCAAGACTGATTACAATAATAATGATGATACTAACAACAATGCGATTATTATTATTGTGGCACTTAAGCACTTACCATGTGCCAAGCAATGGTCTAAGTGTTGGGGTAGATCCAAATTAATCAGTTTGGACACAGTCCCCGTCCCACATGGGACTCACAGTCTAAGGAGGAGGAAGAACAGGTATTTTACAGATGAGGAAACTGAGGCACAGAGAAGTAAAGTGACTTGCCAAGGTCCCACAGCAGACTAGTGGAGAAGTCAGGATTAGAACCCAGGTCCTCTGACTCCCAGGTCCATGCTCTTTCCACTAGGCCATGCTGCTTCATGTGAGGGGACTAATGTGTGGGGACTAGTGAGGGGTTTAATGTGAGGGGACTAATGTGAGGGGTCCCCTCACATTTTCTCTCCCTTCCTCAGCTGGTTAAAAGAGCTGCTTGATAAAGGGCCAGGTCCTTATCTCCAGCAAGAGGCAGGCCATAGGGCACATATGTGCCAAGCACTGTTCTAAGCACTGGGGGGATACAGGGTAATCAGGTTGTCCCACATGGGGCTCACAGTCTTAACCCCCATTTTACAGATGAGGTAACTGAGGCACAGAGAAGTTAAGTGACTCACCCCAAGTCACACAGCTGACAAATGGCAGAGCCAGAATTAGAACCCATGACCTCTGACTCACAAGTCCATGCTCCTTCCACTGAGCCATGCTATCTGTGCTTACCCTAAGGGCTAGCCTCTGGCTTTGAGGCTTGCTTTCTTCTACCTCCTTACCTCAGGGGTAGCATCAGAAATTTGGGAAGGGTCAATATCCCGGCACTTCAGCTAATTCAGCAGTGTCTCTCAACCACTTAGCTAGTTTTAGCTAAGCAAGGCCCATAGTTTCCTCTTCGAGCTGTCAAAGGAGCAAACATCTCAGCAAAAACCAAGTTCCTCAGAGGCCACAGACAGTTACTGCAATACTTGTAGCTTGAAGGCTGGGAAAGCACAGGACCTGAGTGGGAGGAAATACCAGAATTGCTCCCATTTTTAAAGCAAAAAGATTTCTCAAGAGCTCCTTTAAAGACTACCATTACCAGCTGGCAGGCAAAAGAAGCTGGGCACTTATATTTAGCCAGGGCCTGAGAAGCTCAAGAGAAACTGCTAGAACAAGCACAGAGGATTAACATTAGTTGGGTGAGCTAATAGTTCTTTCTCTGCATTAGTGTCACTTGGAGTGAGACCACACAGGCTTCTAACTAACCAAGTCACACAATCACCAGAAGCAAAGGGAATCTTGGCCTTATCACAAAGTGAAGATTTGTTTGGAGACATGGGAACCCCACAGTATCTCTCTGTGGGAGAAAGGTTGGAGGATTAAGAACAAAACACCACCGAAAGTCTGCTTTCTTTTTTAATGAAATTCTACTTCATGGCATACAGGAATCTATTAACTCTATTTTGTTTTGCAAAAAATTTCGTAAAGGCAAATTCCATAGTTTTAAAAATAGACTTTTGTAAAGTTTATAAATTCATAAATAGAAGAAAGGTAAAATAAAAAAATTACTACTGGTTATAAGTTCTCTCTCCAAATCTCACATTCCAAACAGCCTTGTCCCTGACTGACTGGGAACAAATAGAAAAATGGTTCATGGTGTTTTGAAACTGGAAAAAAATCTGCATTTCTGACTGACTTGCTTTATTAAGAAATGCAGTTCAGAAATTACTGAATTCCTGACCCTGAAAATCTATGAAGTCATTTTTGGACTAAAATAAGTGAATTCAATATGAATTAAGCGCTTCCTTCCCTCTAGCTGAATTTGTGATCCAGAAGCGAGTATGAGATGTACCCTACACACCCGTGCTTTTTTTTTTATCCTCTAGGGATCAACCGATAAAGACATCATCAGCATGGGAAATTTATTATCAGCCCTAGACTCAAGTACAAAGGAGGGGAGAGGCTCCAGTTTGGGCCACATTTCCCAAAAAAAGACAACAATAAAATCTTCAAGATTTAAAGGAATGTCTTTTCCCTTTTCTCCTAAATAGTATTAGGTGCATACTTCTGTTTCCAGTTTTTTTAAGTACCACATTATAACATGAGTACATTGGTCGGTCACCAGACTGTCACTCTTCTGGTTCCAGAGTGATTACTTAGTTGAGAAATCTGCATCAGCAAGTCTGAAACACTCAATGTTTTTCTTATTTGATAAAGGCATGGCCATCCCATGTGGTAAACGAAGATGTATAAATTGCCATGGGTCCATCGATTGAACTATGTAACTCTGTGATATTGTACTCTCTCGAGCACTCAGTAAGCTCTGCACACAGTAAGCATTCAATAAATATCATGGATCGATTGATTACTGAAGACATTTTTGGTCAAGCTGAAGCCCAAACCTGGCTAGCTTGAAGTGAGGAATCCCATTAAAGTGTATGATGTAGCACTGTTTTCTCTACACCATCTGCCACACAAATAGCACTTGGGGAAGTGCAGTAGTTGCTAGGGAAGGCTCAATTCAGCATAGGGAGATGCCATGATTAGGCTTGTCTGCCCTCGGTCACTTTATCTTCTTCTATCTTGGACCCTTCAAAAGACAAGTAATTTAATTCATTTGAACCATTTTACAGTGGTTTTAAATAATTGAAAGAGGTACTATTTAAATTTTCCTTCCAGAACCTCCACCACAACAGCGAAGAGAAGAGTTTTATTTCCCTTAACATTAGTGTAACAAACTGAGTTAGAAATATTTGGCAGGCTTGTGATCTGTAAGAGTTTTCTGCTCAAAGTGGCCTTTTTGGCAGAGTCACTCCTTTCTTGACAAAGTCAATTCGGCTTGTCACTCCCTCCAGATAAGAGAGCAGGAGCCTGCATGCCACAGAGAACATGCCCTGTACCTCCTGGAGAGAATACTGGTAGGTAGCTTCAGCTCTTTAAACGAGATTTCTTGCTGAATTGTACTTTCCAAGTGCTTAGTACAGTGCTCTGCACACAATAAGCGCTTATTAAATACGATTGAATGAATAGTCATCCTGATCAACCCCTCCACCCTTACTACTAATGCAGGAGTAGTCAGTGGAACATGCACCTCTTCCTTTAGAGGTTGAAATAAGCACTGAAAAGTCCAGGTACTAAAGACATTTGCTAAGTTTCTTTGTCCCTGTTGAGGAAAACAACCTTGGGAATATTAGTTTTAAGTGCTCAGGATCACTAGGCCACACTATGGATTCACTAGGTGTTAACCTTCCCTTGGGGAAAAAGGGGAAAGAGGTGCAACTGAGATTGTATTTGGCAATGAGGAACCAACCCAGTATAGGCAGTCCTCAACAAGAGACACTCTGAGTTACAAGGACCAAATATTTCTAAATTTACACCGTTTCGGCTTTATATGCCAGTTTTGATCTTACACCCTTAGCCCCCTTTGAGGCACTAGCTCTGGGAGCTTAGGCAAATGGGGAAATCATTTTCCAAGCTGCATTGGAAGGAGCAAAGGGAAGGAAAATTCATAAAAAGCAAGGGGTGGGTTTACCTGATGGCCAGACAGACTAATAAAAACAACAATAATAATGATAATAATAATAAAATAATAATTATAATAATTGTGGTATTTGGTATGCACTTAATATGGGACAAGCACTACATTGAGTTGGGGCAGGTATAAGATAATTAGGTGGGACATGTCCCTATCCCACATGGTACTCATAGTCTAAGTAGGAGGAAGAACAGGGATGTAATCCCCATTTTACAGATGAGGAAACTGAGGCCCAGAGAAGTCAAGGGACTTGTCCAAGGCCACACAGAAGCCAAGTGAGTTCTGATATTAGTGAAGGTTGATCAGTCATTTTACTTCCAATGAAGTAAAAATCAGCTACCTGAACATGGGACCTCTCTGACAATAAAAACATATTACTCATCTATGATTTGAGCCACAATTTTAGATTATTTTGGTTGAAACAGGGTATCCAACCTTGATCCAGGAACCAAACTGTCATGATATTGCTACAATGAGAAAATTGGTTCTTCAGATTTTTTATCATTATTATTATTATTATTGTACTTGTTAAGCACTTATTATATGCTAGGTGCTGTACTAAGCGCTGGGGTAGATACAAGATAATCAGGTTGGACACAGTCTCTGTCCCCCCATGGTGCTCACAGTCTTAATCCCCATTTTACAGATGAGGTAACTGAGGCCCAGAGAAGTGAAGTGACTTGCCCAAAGTCACACAGCAGACAAGTGATGGAACTGGGATTAGAACCCAGGTCCTTCTGACTCCCAGGCCCATGTTCTATCAACTAGACCACACTGCTTGTGGGAGAGGAGTGTTGGGAGGAGAGGTGCTGCTGGACATACACGTGATCTCTGACCCAGAGGCCTCTGGGAGGGAGAGGAAAATACAGGCAGCTCCTTGTCAAGCAGGAGGTGAGGGTAGGGGGCAGGGGGCAGATGGTTGGTTGATTTTGGAAGAGGGATGTGGCCACAGAGAGGAAAGGGGATGAGAGAGGGAGTAGCCCATCCTTCCTCCCTTATGTCTTTCCCTTTCTCCTCCCCTCTGACCTGCAGCAGCAGCTGAAGGGACTCAAGGGAAACGGCCAGGTGAACAAGTGGGTGGAGGGCAGAGGGGAAGTCAGCAGAGGAAATTCCTGTGGACTGGACACACTCCTGCCCGGACTGGGACCTCCTAAGCTAACTCCAGGGACTGGCTGTCCACTAAGCAGCATCACAGCACTACCTTTAAGCCTCCTGTGGGCAGGGAAGGTGCCTACCAACTCTATTGTATTACATTTAGAGAAGCAGTTTGGCCTAGTGGATACAGAGTACTTAAGACAGTTTTCAGGAACCCACTGTGTCATGGACTGCCTTTACTGCCTTTACCCTTAAGACACTTCTCTGTGCTTTCAAATGGACAGGAAAGTTCCTTAAGGTGTAACAAATATCTGGCAGAATCTTTTAAAAAAAAAGGTCAGTGTTGGGGTGTGTTTATGTGTGTGTGTGCACACGTGTGTGAGTGTTGTGGTAGGGGGTCAGGGGAAGGTTGTGAGGAGGTGTAGCCTTAGTTCCCTAAGCCCCAGGATGGAGCACATGGGCCATCTAGGCCATCTGCTGTTAGCAATTAATTACACTTGCTCAAAGACCTCAGTACAGGCACCCTGGGAGAAATGTTGGGAACCTCTAGAGGTTCACTTGAAGGAGGGAAGGGTCAGCAGACTAGAAGGCCCATCAGCTGTCTCTCAGTCTCAAAATGTTGCTGGCTCAATTTAGAGCGACTATAAATTGTATGTGGCTGTGATGATGTGTGTGTGTGTGTTGCAATGTTGCAGTCCCTGTAGCCATTCCCGGGCACTGATCCCTGGCACCTCCAGAAACTCTAGATCACAGCTCAGCACACTCCCCTCACCTTCTCCCACCCCTCCAGTTTGGTCTGTCTGGCATAGAGTTCATTCTTATGTGCAATTAATCTAATTCACGCCAAAAACTTCCCCAAGACATGATAAGGTAATAGGCTGCCCCTCCCTAGCTGGATCACTTGCTTAAATGTCACTTGACAAGAGCTGCACTTTATACATGGGTTCATTCTGGAGAATGATGTTTATAGGAGAGGAATGGGGCTGTATCACTGGACCAAAATCACCTAAAGAAAAGGAGATGATCATTTCTATTATGCTAACAGAGATGATAAACCCAATGAAAAAGTGATTATCCCCACCGCCACCATGTACACCCTGACCTGAAAAGTTTTAAAAGGACGATTTTCCACCGTTTCTGAAACATAGACAATTTAACAGGAGATGCCAATACTGTCTGTGAAACACGACTACACAAAGACCCCTAGTGCAGATAGTCCAAGGGGTAACAGTACAGACTAAAAGCTGAAGTTGGACAATTAGAGTCACCCCTACCTTCTTTGTTCAACCCTGAAAAATAAATACTGCATGAAATACTGGTTTCTTTTAGGGCTCTCTTTCGACACCAGGGCAGCTTAATAAGCACAAGCAGGAAGCACTGTAATGGCTTTTGAGCCAGTTTTAAGATATAGGATTAGAAGCAAAATATTTCACCTACTGTTTGGTTAACAGTTATGTAAAGTTTAATTCAGGAATAGGCTTGAATGATTTCAAACTTTCACCCTTCCTGTAATTATTTCCTCAAACCAATATCAGGAATAGACTGATCCTTGATTAACAGACCGATCCTTTGATTAACAGATACAAATTTCTCTGGAATAAATTCAAGGGGAAGACCCCTGTAAATGGTACCTCAGTTGTTAAACACTCAAAATTCTTTTATAAATAACCGTTGAACCACTTGATCTTTCAAGTGCCCAATATGCATTTTATCAGAACATTAACCCTGAACAGATGTCTTCCTAACAGGAGTCGGAAACACCTCACGGAAATCAGAGGCTCCTACAGTCTGTGCCCACTTGAGAACTCTAGTTGGAGCTCTAAGGCCTGAGTGACTCACAAGAAGAAAAACAAGAGGGCTGATTTTAAGGAAGAAACCTCGGCTGTGGGCTGATGAATTTCCAGCCCTATTTGTGTGGCTTTTTTTTCCCCCTAGGCTACTGCTGCTCAAGGCCAACATATGAATCATTGCCATGATACTGAAATAGTGGAAGGGCTGAGGGAAATGTGTTTTTGGAGCCTAAATTAGATTTCAACATCTCTTTATTCATCCGAATCAGTATTAAGTTACGAACATGCAGAATACCACACCTGCAGTTACCACAGCAACCAGTTTGGAAAGCCTGAAACTCAGTCTTCCCCCAATATTGAATGCCTGTCCTTTTAAGGTTTAAGGGTTTCTGTTTAGTTTATCAAATGCTTGTCCTTGAATCTTCACAAACCACTGTGTGCGAAACCAAAATATTCCTCTCTCTTTCCTCCCCTAATACCTGCTAGTTGTTTAAAAACTGCAACTAAATATTTGCCTTTTTTGCATCCATCAAAATGGGTGCTCCCTATCAATGATGAAATAAAGGTGACAATGAGAAAAATGGAGAAGCTGCCAGGGTTCACAAGAGAGCTGAAATCCTTACACTTGCTAATCCAAAACCATTTCAAATAACCTGGAGAGAATGAAATTTAGGTTTAAATGCTTGAAAAATTACAGCTCATTGTGATTTATCATCAAAGATTTGCCATAAATCCTAAATGAGAGGTGAAATGAGAGGTTAGAAAAGAGGTTAGAAAAGCTTCTTTGAGGATTGAAGGCCAGTGTTTATGCTAGGGTTGGTTGGGGAGGGAGGAGATAAGTATTTAGCTAGGGCTTCCCCAAATGAGGTGGGGGCATTAGGGTGGATGTAGCCCCTTGAGGGACAGGAAATGGCTGGAAGACTGTGGGAGGAAAGCTTGGGGATTTGGGACTGGAGATGTTACGGAGTAAAGGAGAGCTGGACCTGGATCTAGGGGTGGTTTGCATGGTGAGTGATAAAGAGGACTTGGAAATAACCACAAAGATAAAGTAGACCAGGAGGGAATGGAGAACAGACTTAAGATCAAAAATGAAAACAGGGTAGGAGACACAGTCAGATATCACTGGAGTTGTGGGTGTGGAAAAAAAAAGAGGGGAACTCCTGGTCTACAGTTTCTGAAAGAGCTGAAAAATTCTGCAGGAGGATATAAGAAAGCTGATGTAGACTATTTCAATGCAGTGACATTGAAATCTGCTTACACTATCAGACTGATTTAACCAAGGCAAGCTATTTTGTGGCAATGCCAAAGCTTGGCTTAGCCATGTGTGTCACACTGACCCAGGGAAGTGAAGGCCTCACTTTCTTATACAAGTTTGAAAACTTGCTCATTTGTTCCCCATAGAGAAAGGCGGTCAGAAGAGCAAGACAAGAATTACTATTTTTAATCCTTTATTTGGCAATGGAATGATCTAACTAGTCAGTATTTTTTGTTCTTTTTTGAATTTGGGGGAAAAAAATGGGGCTGGAGGCAGAAAGCTACCCATTCCTGAGATTTCGTGGTGCTCTGGAATTTCAAGGGTCCAAGGACCAATGGCAAAATGAAATTAGGTTCAACCGTTTTCCTGGAGCCACCTTTTACTCAGACACTAAGCCTGTAGATCAGAAATCTTATCATCCAGTGACCACAGATTGACCCAGCTCCAAGTCAGGCCCGGCAGTCCAGCTCAGACAGTTGAAACTATCCGCAAAGCTGTTGGCATCTTGTATTTTCAAACCCATACAAATGTGCTCAAGGTGAATCTAAAACACTGTGGTCAGTTGCCCTCGCTAGAAGCTTCCATAGCTAGAGCATGATCATTTATAGGACTAGCTTTCTGATGAAAGGCCTGATTGTTCTGTCTGCCAGAGGAGGGGCAGAGTCCTGTTAACTGGGCTGAGCTTGGAAAAAATTCTTTTTGGAGATTCAAGACAGTTAGGAAATTCAGAACTTATTTCCTGCTCAACAAGGCCCACAGCCCACTGGGCCTATGTTGGAAGACAGGTGAGCTATCCCACTAGAGACCTGTTTGATTGAGATGAAACTTAGACCTAAATGAACAGAAAATTCAAACAATCACAAATGATCCTGAGGGTTTGGGGTCTGGTTCCCCAGGAATTCAAGACTAGTTTGGAAAACTCCAGCTGTGGGCTTAAATCTGCCCATGGTGCCTCACACAGGTGCCTTTCAGCTTGACCAGACCGAGGGGTCCTGGACTCCTGGCAGCAGGGAAAGACAGAAAAAATAGAAAAAAAAAGGGTCTTGCATTTTCATTTGGAAATACAAACTTGTGCAGGCAAGCTCCAGGGCCCTTTGCTGGGAAAACAACCAAATGGCCTTCCAAGGTTCACAAGCTTTTCTCAGAGACTCTAAAGAACTAGGTACTTCACCTTTAGAAATCTACACAAGCCCAAGTAAAGGGACTTTTTTTTTTCTACTATAATGTCATGCCCTTCAAACACTGAAGTCCTCGGTAACGATTATTTCCTTTTAGCATTCACTGCTTCTCTTGGGATTGCCAGAACATAATGGAGATTTTTTTTCCCCGAATATAGAAATTATGAAGAAAGACACCAAGTCAAACATTTCTGAATTGCAGGTTAAAAACAAGATAAAATTTCATCAATCTCTCCAACTTTTTCTCTTCTTCTCCCACCACCTCCATTTCTTTTACTTCCTTAGACTTTTCATCAAGCTGGTCCAAGCTATGGGTGAACCGGGCGGCAGCCCCAGAGCTCCATTTTCTTAGGGGTATTTCACTTAAACTGCAGATGGTGGGCAAGACCAGACCTGAAAGGGTCTCTACACTCTGAATGTGGGCTTAAACTCGCCCACAGTGCCTCACGCAGGTGCCTTCCAGCCTGATCAGACCCAGGGGCCCTGGCCCCGTCCAGCCCTACGGTCGAGATGGGCACGTTGGCTCGGCCGCAGTGCTGTCGCCCTCCAGACCTGGGTGCCCCATGGCTGAGGCCCACAGGGCCGGGGCTTCGGGAGCAGGAGGGAGGACAGTGGGTGGGAGGCGGTGAGGTGACGTGACGGATACGGTCCGCCGGGCCCCTTCAGTGAGATCCCTCTGCCAGGCTGTGGCAGTTCCCCAGGGACACCCCAATGGGCTCAGGTTCTTGGTCCGACTCTGACCATCCAGCGGTCCCCACTGCCCCATCCACTCCTTCAACAGTGTTGACTGGGCACTGGATTGACCAACAGGCATGGCACTCTGCACACGGCATGCACTCAGAACAGCTCTGTGTTGTGTTGATGATTGGATGGGGATGCTTTTTAAAAATTTACTCAGGATGGCAACGTGCCTTGGGCCTCTTTGGAGACAGAATTTGTGAACTTAACATTTGACCACTGTTGCTTTCTCAATGAAAAGAAACACACAGGGCAGACTAGGATGAAGATCTATACTTAGCACACTAGATTTGAATTTCAAAATGAAATTTAATGATCGAGCCACTCCTTTTGGATCAAGGGTAAAAGAAATATTTCGTTGCTGAAAAGCTCAAGGGACCAAAACAAGGCAGCAAGTTGATATCTGGGAAGTCGTTTGGGAACTAGAATGTGAAACAGAAGGGAGTTAAGCAGAAGAGTTCTGCGTCTCCCCAAGCAGAACTGAACCATGTTTTAATTCACAGAGGAGTCTCCCGCTTCGTGCTGAGTTCTGTAAGCGACTTAAAACTCCCTGGCCATGAAATTCAGACTTAAAATGGTGTGTCTGCACAGAGCCCAGGGGACAGCACATGCTGCCACATCACACTAATTTACAGCTCACAAATGCTAAAAAACTGACTTTTCTATTTGGCACTAATTCCAGTCTCATCACTGAGTAACAATTCATGGAGCATGCATGATTGCCTAGCCCTGTGATTGGTTCTGTGATTGCTAGGGTCCTTAGGAAGCAGCCATTCCCTTGAAAACAAAGTGCCCTGAAATGCTAAGCTGACAATATGTTCGGGTTTAGCTGGGCCAGCCCCAGATAAGAAGGGGTAGGCTGCCCCAGGACCCAACCAGAAGTTGAAAATGTTTATCCATGTCCCGGAATGGGGACCACCCCCAGAAGAACCGTGTAAACACGGTCATCCCGATGGACTGCCATCCAGACCACTCTTCCCTCCCTGGTGGCTAGCTGAGCTAAACAAGCTGGTTCTTACCCATCCCATAATTTGAATGAGCATGAGAATATCAATAACAGAAATGAGATAGAAGGTGGCTCACTTGAATTCATACTGGTGATGCTTAGCGATGCAGTTACATCTTCTCACTTCCATGGTGGTGTCCCTTCCACCACAGATCTGGGATACAACCCCCTACTAGATGTTGAGATCAGCCCCTTTCTATGTCTAAGCTAACCTCTCAGGATCTCTGGTTGCTCCTGGACTATGACAAATTGGAACAGGGACTGCCAAAATGTTGCTAGGACTGCTCTCTACTCAGCCATCACACGCAAGATTCAACTTTTTAGCCACATCTTTTGTTCACTTATTGCTCCAAAACACGATGAAACCAACTAACCTAGGTTGAGCTGTGCTCCCTGCCCATTCCTTTGCAAAGATTACTCATGGATAGAACACCAAGGGAATGGGGTGGTGTCTTTTTTAACCTGACCACCCTCCCCCCTCAACCAGTGTCCTTTTAAATTGGAAAATCACCACCATAATTGCAACTTGGTGTCTGATTGCTACAAAATTGCTGGTCCCACAGGGGAAAGATACTGCAATTGCACTACTTAGGATTAGGTAGAAGAGAACTACAGTATTAGCATTGTCTAAAAAACCAGTTGGGTGAGCACCTCCCTCCCTGCCCCTCACCCGCAATCAGCATCCACAACCCCAGCTTTCCACCACGTCCTTGCTGTCGAGTTTGATGCCAACTGGGTTTTTCTCAATGAACACGGGGCCCCCGTGCCTCATCATGAGCTCTGTCGCCACTTTCACAAAAGCCTCCTCCACATTGCTGGAGTCTTTTGCAGATGTCTCGATGGCACAGATGATTTCATAGTGTTCAGCCAGGTTCTGAGCGTCTTCCAGCTGAACCTCTCGGAGTTCGCTTAGATCGGATTTGTTCCCTGTTGGGAGAAACCAGAATTCCATAAAGGCAAAGCCTCTGTTTACACACTGTAAACTGGTCCTAGGGTTAAGTTCTTTCTAAATATAGCACATGGGGGGAGAGAAGAAAGAACATATACAGTCATTTCTGCTAGAATGTGGCAGTTTTGTTCTTGAAGAATCTTACGTTATGGGGAAAGTCCCATTATAGTCCTTATTGATTCAGTAGGAATTAATAGGTTTGGAGAAAGACGGTTGAAAAATATCATCGCTGACATTTTCAAGTACAGATTTTTATATTATGTCATTGTCATTTTCCTCTATTCAATCCTGTAAAATAACAAAAATACAAAGAAGCACTAAACACCACAGAGTACAGTAAGGCTGCGTCGGTGACTGGGAAGGATGGCAGCATCACACCTTAACGGAAACCACACTTATGCATGTAACTGTTTCTTCCCAAACTGAATCTACTGCTGACTCATGTTGTACCCAGAACAGACTTCATTTGCAAAAAGAAATGTTCCTTAATACAGACAATTGTTCGTGTGTGTGTGTGTGTGTGTGTGTGTGTGTGTGTACACAGGTGTGTTTAGAGAAAATAATTTGCTCTTTGTCTACAAGTCTGTAAATCACTTGAAACCCCTTGATGAGAGATAAGGTTGAGGAAAATTGCATTGGCCAATTAGGACAAGAAACTGTACACACACACACCCAGGAAAGCACCTGTTAACACTTAGGGAAGTCCTCTGTAGACTAGCCTACAGAGGTCCAGGGAACAACAAATTACTGGAAGCCATAAGGAATCAACTCTGAAGGATTTGAAAAATTTGAAAAATTTGAAAAATCTGTGAAAAGGCTGAATCCTTCACCTCAAGGATGCCCCAGAGGAAGCTCCAGGAGGCTCTGCATAGAGTGGAGGGTGTGAAAGGGTGTTTGTGGTCATTAATGATTTAACAAGAAGCGATAAACAATAGAGAAGCAGTATGGATAGATGGATGGATGGATAATGGATGGATAGAGCCCAGGCCTGGGAGTCAGAAGGACCTGGGTTCTAATCCCAGTATGGCCACTTGTCTGCTGTGTGACCTCAGGCAAGTCACTTAACTTCTCTGGGCCTCAATTACCTCAATTGTAAAATGGTGATTAAGACGGTGAGTCCATCCTGGGACATGGACTGTGTCCAAACAAATTAGCTGGTACCTACCCCAGTGCTTAGTAGAGTGCCTGGCACGTAGTAAGCAGTTAACAAGCGCTTGTGAGAAACAACATGGCCTACTGGAAAGAGCACAGGTCTGGACATCAGAGGACCTAGGTTCTCATCCTGGCCATACCAAATGTCTGCGGGGTGACCTTGGACATGTTATTTAACTTCTCTATGCCTCAATTACTCCTTCTGTAAAACGAGGATTAAATAATAATAATAATAATGATCGTATTTGTTAAGCGCTCACCATGTGCCAAGCACTTTTCTAAGTGCTGGGGTAGATACAAGGTAATCAGGCTGTCCCACATGGGACTCACAGTTTCAATCTGCATTTTACAGATGAGGTAATTGAGGATCCAGAGAAGTGAAGTGACTTGCCCAAGGTCACACACTAGATAATAAGTAGTGGAGCCGGAATTAGAACCCACAACCTTCTGACTCTTAGGCCCAAGCTCTATCCACTATGCCATGCTGCTTCTCCCTCCTACTTAAACTGTGAGCCCCATGTGGGGCAGGGACTGTGTCTAGCCTGATTAACTTGTATCTACCCTAGTGCTCATAAGCATTTAACAAGTACCGTAATTATGATTACTATTATTAAGGTGCAAAGGCCAGCAGAAGAAAGGCCCAGGACCATCTACAATGATGCTAACACTGGATGTTTGTAGGACAAAAGACACACTAGATAAATGGGGAAGTTTTCTTTCCTTGTCTTTCTCCTTTTCTCTCCCTTTCTTTCTCTTCCTCTCATGTGCTTGCTCTCTTTCTGGTTTTGGCTGCTATTTTGACAGAGGGTAGCCCAATGGAGTGCTTGGGATTCTTGGTTGGGCGTTCTTTCTTCGAAGGGGTACTCTTTTGGTGGAGACTGCATCTCCCTAAAGCAAGAGGCCCCCTGGATGGCAAATAAACTTTATCAAATCCCCTCTGTGACAAATGCCTGTCAAATTTTGAGGGTTGGGGATGGCCACTAGTGAGGGAGTCCTTCAGTGCATTTTCATTGTGCATTCTGGCTACACCTTGGGTGAGGAATGAGGGAATGGGAATAAATAAATAAATAAATAAATAAATAAATAAATAAATAAATAAATAAATGGGAAATGGGAGAGTATAAGGATATGTACATAAGTGCTGCGGGTCTGGGAGTGGGGTGGATGTCAAGTGATTAAAGGATATAGATCCAAGTGTATAAATGATGCAGAGATGACACATAAGAGAGAGTGAATAGGGCAAATTAGGGGAAGTAATGTGGCCTCATGGATAAAACATGGGCCTGGGAGTCAGAGGACCTGAGTTCTAATCACAACTCCAACACTTGCCTGCTGTGTGACCTTGGGTAAGTCATTACCTCAGTTCCCTCAACTGCAAAATGGGAATTCAATACTTGTTCTCCCTCCTATGTATATTGTGAGCCCCATGAGGGACAGGGACTGTACCCAGCCTGATTAATGTGTATCTATCCCAGCGCTCAGAACAGTGCTTGACACATAGTAGGCAGAAGGGAATGTGAGACTTCAGAAAGGAGAGAGGCTGGGCTAGAGAGGTACATTTGGGAATCATCCACATAGAGATGGTAGCTGAAGTGAATGAGTGGGATTGAACAAGTTCTCCAAGGGAGTGGGTGTTGATGGAGACTAGAAGGAGAACCAGAACTGAGCCTTGAGAGACTCCTACAATTAGGGGGTGAGAAGCCAAGGTGGAGCCTGCGAAAGAGACTGAGAAAGGAGCAGACGGAGAACAAAAAGAACCAGGAGAAGCAGCTGGTCTAGTGGATATGGCAGGGGCCTGAGAGTCGAAGGACCATAGTTCTAATCCTGGATCTGCCAATTGTCTGCTGTGTAAGCTTGGGCAAGTCACTTAACTTCTCTGTGCCTCAGTTACCTCATATGAAAAATGTGGATTAAGACTGTGAGCCCCAAGTGGGACATGGACTGTGTCCAACCTGATTAGTGTGTATCTATCCCAGTGCTTAGTAAGACTGCCTGGCACACAGTAACTGCTTAATAAATACCATTAAATTTTTTTAAAAAAGCAAAAAGAGTGCCAGTGAAGCCAAGGTTGGATAATGTTCCCAGGAACCAGTGGTTCACAGTGTTGGCGGCAGCTGAGAGATTAAGGAGAATTATGATGGAGTAGAAGCTGAAGGAGGTCAGCATGGCTCAGTGGAAAGAGAACGGCCTTGGGAGTCAGAGGTCATGGGTTCTAATCCCGACTCCGCCACTTGTCAGCTGTGTGGCTTTGGGGGAGTCACTTAACTTCTCTGGGCCTCAGTTACCTCATCTGTAAAATGGGGATTAAGACTGTGAGCCCTATGTGGGACAACCTGATTACCTTGCATCCCCCCCAGCGCTTAGAACAGTGCTTGGCACACAGTAAGCGCTTAGCAAATGCCATCACTATTATTATTATTATTATTATTAATTGGTGACCTTAGGGAGGGTAGTTTCTGTGGAGTAGAGGGGGTGGAAGCCAGATTACAGGGGGCTAAGGAGAGAATTTGGAGGAGAGGAAGTGGACACAGTGGTTGTAAAAAAACTTGTTTCAGGAGTTGGAAAGGAATGGTAGGAGAGAGATGGGGTGATAATTGAAGGGTGCTTTGGGGTCAAAGGAGAGTTTTTTTAGGCTAGGTTTTGGGTATGTTTGAAAGCAGTGGGGAAGGAGCCAATGGAGAGTGAGCAGTTGAAGATGGCACTCAGGGTGGGAAGGAGGGAGGGGGCAAATGTTTTAATAAGGTACAAAGGAATGGGGTCAGAGATGCTGGTGGAGGGGTTCATGTCTGTACTTAGTCCTAGAGGAAAGAGCATTCATTCAATCATATTTATTGAGCACTCACTGTGTGCAGAGCACTTTACTAAGTGCATCAGTACAATGGGTGGAGACATAATTATGGGACATACCTCAGACACCCATGAGAATGTAGGCTCCACAAGGCAGAGACTATACCTTGTTTTTCCTCGGTACCTACCCACTCTACCCTTACTCTGCCTGTAGTGCTGTGCTCCCACACAGTAGGAGACCAATAGATTCTTAACTGGTAGAATCCCTGGGAAAGGAGAAGGGGAAAAGGAGAAGATAGCAAGCTTTGTCTGCTTTATTTCATTTTTAAAATTCAATTTCAGTATATTCAGGGTCTCATGAAATATTTAAACGGTTGGGCAAATTAAGTTATTTCATTGCAATGTCCACAACCCGGGGTCCCAGTCAGGCATGTGGATTATGCCATATCCTGTTTGAGGGTTGACTACTGTGGTCACTGTTCATACAGGATTTTCCATCAGGCAAGAAAAGACACCTCTGAGTCATCAATTCCCATCTTCACATGATGAGTGCCTTTCAGTTCTGTATGGGTTGAAGCTGGTGGAAAAATAACCCCACTGAGCTTGGTTTAAGAGAACAATGAAGTTATTAAATCTTCGCTCTGAAGATAATCCGGGCTGCCCACTTTCCTTGTTAGGAAATCTCTTATTGAAACTGACTTGGGTTGAAAGCTAGTTGAAGGGGGGAGGAGAGGGAAGAGGAGGATAGAGAAAGGAGAAACAGGGGAAGGAAGGAAGGGAAAGGGGGAAGGGAAGGAAAGGGAGAAGGGAAAGGAAAGGGAAAGGGAAAGGGGGAAAGAGGGAGGGAAGAATAGAGCGAGGAAGGATGATCAGGGGACCCAGGAAAAGTCTTTTGACTTGCTCTGAAAATTCTGCTACCTATTATTTAAAAACAGAGTCAATAGTCTGCCTTTTCTTACTCCCAGGCACTAAGAAGAACAGACATTTCCTTCTATGACAATGACAAGAGTGGTCTGACAGAGAAATCCCTCCTCCAGATACAAGCAGAAAAGCAAGATACAGATGGACAAGAGGTAAGTGTGTAACTGTTAATGGATACAGGAACAGACAGGTAAGATAGATTTAAAAGTCTTTTCAATCTATCCCACTTCAGGGGACTGCTACGCGGAGTTATCAAAAGCAAATATTTTTAGAGCACCCACTGTGGGCAACACTATTCTAGGAATGGCAGAGGATGGTGAAGAAAGACATAGAGATGCACATGTTGATGCCTCCAACTCACCAATCAGCAACTGGACTATGTTGGAGCCTGCATACTTCCTCACATCCTCGATCCAGTAAGGAATGGACAGGAAAGACCCCTTCTTGGTAATGTCATAGGCAAGGATGGCTCCATTGGCACTTCGGTAATAGCTCTGGGTAATGGTGCGGAAGCGTTCCTGGCCAGCTGTGTCCCAGATCTGCAGCTAAAGAAACATAAGGACCTCTGTGAGGTTGGCAGTGAACAGACAGGGAATTGACAATTTACTAAAATGAGAAGCTCCTGCCCCCTGCCAATTCCTGGATAAAGTTCATTTGAGAGACCAGGTGGAGTTTATAGAATTGACGCACTTTTGATTAACTAGTCAGAAGCCTAAAAGACAGGGAGCATCCGCCAAGGCCATTAGAAACTCCAGCCTTGTGTTCAGGGAACAGCAGAAACCTATCATTTTTTAATGGGTTTAAGGTTTTACCCACTTACTTATCCACTCTCTTCCCCCAAAACACCCTAACTAGCACTTTTTGTTTCTCTTATGGTAACAGAATCACTGTGCCTCATTCTCATCTCTCCAGCTCCTGACCTCTTGCTCATGCCCCTCCTTATGCCTGGAACTTCTTTACCCTTCACATCACACCCCTTCGCAGATCAGTACTCTCTCCATCTTTAAAGCCTGAAGGCGGGGAAGTATCTTCAATGTAAGGTGGCTCACACACTGGTTGCTTGTTCACTCTGAGAAGCAGTGTGGTCTCGTGGAAAGAGCACGGGCCCAGGAATCAGAAGACCTAGTTTTTCTAATCCCGGCTCTGCCACTTACCTGCTGCGAGATCTTGGGCAAGTCACTTACTTTTCTGTGCCTTCATTTTCTCAACTGGAAAATGGGGATTCTATACCTGTTCTCTCTCCTACTTAGACTGAGAGCCCATGTGGAACAGGCACCGTATCCAACCTGATTAACTTTTATCTACCCTAGCACTTAGAACAGTGCTTGATACATAATAAATTCTTAACAAATACCATAATAATAATTACTATTATCACCTACTCTGTGCAGGTATCCCTGCCAAAGAGCGGAAATCATGGTTGGAAAACTTGCAGTTGGAAAGGGAAAGCTGAACGGCTCAACCTCCTTGCACCTGACCTAAAGGGAAAATTCAAGGTGCTTCCCCCAACATGAGGCTTCTACTGGGCCTAGAGGACGCATACCATGGATTACCTAAATTGGTTCTCTTAAGGAGACTGGTAAAAAAGCTGGAAGAAACCCACAAGATAGTTCCTGCGGTAAAGACCACAAGACTCTTCACCACTGGCCCCTCTTTAACCTATCTGTTCACTTCACCCCTATTCCCCCACTCGCTGAATTAGTTCCTCCCAAGGCAACATTCTAGTTTTATCTTGCTCTCAACTCTTCTGCCTCCATCCCTTCCCTCATGTTATTTCCCCGGCTTGGAACTCCCTCCTTCCCTCCCAGATGGACAGACTACAGACCTCCCCACATTCAAATCCCTCTTAAAATCCTACCTCTTAAATAATAATGATAATAAATAATTACGCTCTATCCACTATGCCATACTACTTTTCCTCTAACAAGCCTTTGCAGATTGATTTCCCAGTACCCTGAGGTATAGTATTCCTTCAACCATCTCTAGTACTAGTATAAAGTTTATTTATACTCTTCTTAGCACTCATGTATAGATGTCTGCTCAATTTAGACTACTCTATTTGTAAACATTCTTATGTCTGTCTCTCTCATTAGTGTACGTTCCTTGTGGGGAAGGAACACATCACTCTGCCCTAAACAAAATGCCACTCTTTCCTCAGTCTCTTTTTGTACAGCAGCTCTTGCTAGCCCAGGAAAAGGGAAATAAGCCCTGAATGCAACAGATATACTCCATGAGTCCTCCTCTTCATCATGGTCAACAGCACTTATTGTGCACCTATTTTGTGCAAAACTGTACTACCTGTTAATTAACAATCAATGGTATTAATTGAGCACCTACAGTGTGCAGATCACTGTACTAAGCACTTGGGAGAGTACAATATAACAGAGTTGGTAGGCACGTTCCCTGCCCACAACGACCTCACAGTCTCGAGGGGGAGAACAGCATGGAAACCAAATAACACGCAGGCAGACTTCAGTGACACATTTGCTTCCTGAAAATGATGTCTCAAGTCAAATGCTTTAAATCGGAACCCATTTTTCTCATAGGAACATTGTGACAAATGGTGGATTGGTTTCTGAACCAAGGGTGGACACCCTGTTTTTATAAAATTACCCAGAATTGTATACTCCAATCAATTATGGATGAGCAACATAGTGACATTAATGTAATCATATTGAGTCAAAGAGGAAACATGATAGGGTAGCCAAGTTTTATTTTATTGGAAGCAAAATGGACAGGTTGACCCCTCCCCAGGTGACTCAACCTAACAGGATTTTGCCTCCCTGCTCCACACTCCCCCACCCTCCTCCCCCTTCCCCATCATCATGGCTTTTAACATTAATTTCCCTGTGGCTCCAGTTTGTCACCCCACCCCAACCCCTACCACCTCAAGAGCTAGTGCCATAAGGTAGGCTAGTGGTTTACGGCTGAAACGGGGTGTAAACTGAGAAACGTAGTAAGTGCTGTTCGTCGAAACTTGAAATAAGTTTAAGTCAAGGTCTGCCTGTACTTAAATCTGTACCATCCTGGGAATATGTACACTCTCTAGAGTCTCCAGAAAATAAATAACAATGAATTAGTATTGGATATGGCCCTTGGGAGAAAAATGAACTTTAGACCTCACACATTATTTATAACAAAAGTCATTATGATGTTCTCTGCCAGTGATTTCATTATTCTGGGTATTTATTATTTATGTGATACTTATTGCCACCAAGCTCATGTTCTCCAAGCTGCTAAAGGCCCAGCAAAGATTTCTAGTGGCCCTTGCAGTCTTCCCTACTTCTACCCTGAGAAGGGATAGAAAGGATAAGCAAAAAATGGCAACCTTGAGGGAGATAACGACACTATCGTCGTTCGAAAACAGGTGGCAGAGTCCATGTAATCATATCCAAGAATGCCTATGGCCCTGAATTCACCCACTTGAGTGGGACCCTCAGATCATACAGAGAGCTAGTGGCAGGATACTATTTAGTCACCAAACATCACTGCCTCTCCAGTTTACCTAGCACTTCACATACTTAAGTACTTAGAATCCAAAAGGTCCTCCTGGGTGGTTTGAAATGACCACTTTCCCATGGCTAGAAAACAAAGATAGAACCCACGAAAACAGGGCTGGGTGATGAAATGAAAGAAGAATCTGATAACATGTGTTGTTTTCTTGCGAAAACTTGCATTACGGAAAACTCGTTCAACAGCACTCACCCATTTGGATGCCACATCCTTGCTCATGGACACACAAGCGGTTTCTTCGATAAAGCACTAACAGGTTGGCAACGCAGCCAGTCACGCCCAGACAGGCTCACGCTGTCAGAAGAACAATCCCTAATTCCCTAATCGTATTCCAGCCAAAATGACTATTGAAAACATGAGTTATGGCAGAATTGTATGAGATGTGATTCCCATTACGGCAGATACTCTCAGCACTTGCAAGGCCTAAATGACTAGAGACTGGACCCCCTTCCCCTGTCACAGCCTGAACTCCTTTACTAGAGTCGTAGGTGGGGCTAGAGCTTGTCAAATCGTGCAACTACCCCAGAAAAATCCAGAAGGAGGTTGGGTGAAAAGTTGAATGATCTTGATTAGGGGTTGTCAACTGACTAGAGAACAGCAAGACCAAAACCAAACCCAATAGGTGAGACCATGTTAAGGCAACCACAGCTGGGGGACCCACAATTTCTGGGGACATTCTATTACAGTGTGGCAGAGAAGCAGCATGGCCTCATGGAAAGAGCACTGGTCTGGGAGTCAAAGGACCTGGGTTGTTGCCAAATGTCTGCTGTGTGATCTTGGGCAAGTCACTTCACTTCTCTATGCCTCAATTACCTCATCTGTAATATGGGGATTAAAGCTGGGAGCCCCATGTGGGACATGGACTGTGTCCAACCTGATCATCTTGCATTTACCCCAGCACTTAGTAAGTGCCTGGCACAAAGTAAGAGCTTAACATGTAGGCAAGGAATGTGTCTGTTTATTGTTATATTGTACTCTCCCAAGTGCTTAGTACAGTGATCTGCACACTGTAAGCACTATAAAACAAAACAAAAAAATCTCCAACATATGGATTTTTTTCTTTCTCTTCCCCTTCCCTCTCAGGTCTCTTTATCTTCTTCCTTTCACTTCCCAGCCTATCCCATAGACTTGCAGT
Source organism: Ornithorhynchus anatinus (assembly GCF_004115215.2). NCBI lineage: Eukaryota > Metazoa > Chordata > Mammalia > Monotremata > Ornithorhynchidae > Ornithorhynchus > Ornithorhynchus anatinus. The sequence continues at coordinate 79,833,807 of NC_041749.1, read as the reverse complement.
AACATCCCAGGCATTACTTAACCCTGCAGGTGGCATTCCGGGCTAAAGAGATTGTGGAGCCTTGAGCTGGAGCTTCCAACCTTGATTCAGCACTGGGCTGTTGAAAAGGTCAGCCACAGGTTTATGGACTGAGCTTGAGCTCATCACTTAATTCAGTGAAACAACTCCAAAGACAAAAACCACCAGCATACCAGCCAATCACAGAGGCTCTGAGACAGTACCTGACATCAGAAGGCCAGATAAACACAGGAGACACATGACTGAGCAGCCAAGACATGGATCAGAATCAATCAATCGATCAATCAATTGTATTTACTGAGCACTTACTGTTTGCAGAGCACTGGACTAAGCGTTTGGGAGAGTACAACACGGACAAATTTTAGCAAATTCCCTGCCCACAACGAGCTTACAGTCTAGAGCTCCAGAATGCAGCTTTATTGGCAATGAAATTATTTTGTTCCAAATGAGCAAGACTTGTCCTCTTCCAGAGGACTTTGAGGTCTTGTGAAAGGTACAGCAAGGTTGCTGAACTTAAAGGGAGGTTTTGAAAAGCAACGGATATTTCACAAAAAAGGGCAAAAAAACCCCAATGGTATTTCTTGAGTGTTTTTTGTGTGCAAAGCACTACTAGTGCTTAGGGGAGTATGAGACAATAGACACAATTCCTGTACTCATGGAGCTTATGGTCTATGAGTACTATTATCTAATAGGGCTATAAAGTAATTCTCCTAAAGATCCACTCTCCCTGTCAGGGATTATAGATCAGTCAGAACAGGACCACCATTTAGCATTTGGCCACCACGAATTTCAAGGGAGAGCTTTTAACTGGTCATTTGCCTTACAAATACTGCCCTCTAGGGAAGTCTACCCTGGGCATCTTCTTATGGCTCCTCTTACCCGTGACCATTTCCTTAAAATAATCTGGAAAACAAGCAACTTCCCAGTGACCGTTTCCTTAAAATAACCTGGAAAACAAGCAACGAGGAAGAGAACTATCACTGGCTAAATCTCCTTTCTATCTCTGGTACTGTGGAAGAAAAACTGTTCTTGGCTAGGGACTTTAGGCAGGATTAATGACTTATTTTGGAAGCCCAATTGTTCAGTGATTCCTATGCTGTTGGGGTCCAAAGTTCCCAGGCTCGCCACTCCCATTTCTACCTCCTGACCCCATCTCAAAATTAATTCTGCTTAGGCACCTGGTAGGTCCCCAAATTGCACTCAATCTGTCAACCTGCCCTGGTCTGAATTGAATCTGATGAGTGTGGGGTTTACGTCTACAGGTGGAATGACACCAGTTTGACTTTGGAATGGGGCCCATTGGAGTCTGGCCTGACTTTATAGGAGAGTTGGGAAAGAGGCCTTCACAGATATAGTCAACTTACAAACACACAAAATGTCCAATCCTCATACATGCTCGATAATCTGATTTGTGGATACTGTTCATTCATTCAATAGTATTTATTGAGCGCTTACTATGTGCAGAGTACTGTACTAAGCGCTTGGAGTGAACAAGTTGGCAACAGATAGAGACAGTCCCTGCCGTTTGACGGGCTTACAGTCTAATCGACGGGCTTACAGTCTAATCGACGGGCTTACAGTCTAATCGTGGTACTATGGGAAATGTAGTCCTACATCGTGGCCTACTGAACATGAGTGAAGATAACCTCTGCATAAACTCGTCCTTTAGACTGTAAGCTCGTTGAGGGCAGGGAATGTGTCTGTTTTGTTATACTGTACTCTCCCAAGCGCTTAGTATGGTTCTCTGCCCACAGTAAGTGTTCGAGAAATAGAACTGAATGAATGAATAATCAATCAAGGCACTGTACTAAGCACTTGGGAGAGTTCAATAGAAGTCCCGCCTCACTAAGTCCCTTGAGGGGAGGATCAACTGCCAAGTAAACAATCTAACCAACTCTCCCCTCCACATATCCCATTTAAACAGTTGAGCTCAAGTTACTGAAACAAACTGCTGACCATGTATTTTAAAATGTAGTCACTTTCACTTGCTTACTAAATCTTTTAAGTTCCTTTCTCACAAATCATTAGCTGGGGACTCTGTTCTCTTCACAGGTTTAATCTTTTTCACGTTAAGTTCATATCGAGAGTAGTCATTCCCCAGGCTATTGATCTCAGGAGTAAAGGTACTTGAAGGCACAAAATTGTCTACAAATAGAAAGACAGAGAGAAAATGAATGGATTCCAAGGTTTCCATCTTAAAAAACCACCAAGCTTTGAGCCTGGGAGAAGATACAATAAGGTAATCCTTCACATTCAAGTTTTTACACTCTTTTCAGACATGCACCTCATTTTATTTAAGCTACTTTAACTACCTTCCTCACAGTCAACTGAAATGGATAACAAATTTTAGCTTTAAAAATCCAAAGGAGTGGCTTGGGAAAGGCTTGGCATCAGCCAAACACTTGGCTATTCTGGGGTAAATGCTCACTCAGGCAAGACTCGTTTATTCATTTAATTTCATTTATTGAGCGCTTACTGTGTGCAAAGCACTGTACTCGGCGGTTAGGAGGGTGAAATAATTGCTCAGTGAGTACAAAATTGCTCGGTGGGTACACCCCACAATTGAAAATTCAGGAGTTGCTTTAATCCCAGGACTGTCAGAGTGCCAGGCATTGAGGTCATTGTGCTTCTCTGTATCTCAGTTTTCTAATCTGTAAAATGGGATTCAAATGATGCTCACGCTTCCTAGGCCTGTGAGAAATAACAAAGATGCTTTTTAAATATAAAGAAACATTACAAAAATGTTAAAAAGCAAAAGGTCAGAAAAACTTGCTAGGAGAATAAATTGTACAGTAGTCAAACTACTTCTTAGAGAATCTGAGTGCCTACTGAATGCAACGTACTGTACTAAACTCTTGGGGAAATGCAACAGAATAATAATGGTGGTATTTGTTGAGTGCTTACTTTGTGCCAGGCACTATACTAAATTCTGGGATGGATACAAGCAAATCGGGCTGGAAAGGGACCGCGCTTACTTTGTGCCAGGCACTATACTAAATTCTGGGATGGATACAAGCAAATCGGGCTGGAAACGGACCCTGTCCCACATGTGGCTAACAGTTTTAATCCTCACTTGACAGATGAAGTAACTGAGGCACAGAGAAGTGAAGTGACTTACCCAAGGTCACACCACAGACAAGTGGTGGAGACAGGATTACAACCCAGGTCCATCTGACTCCCAGGCCTGTGCTCTATCCACTAGGCCATGCTACTTCATAACCTAGTGGATGGAAGCAAAACACACATCCCCTGCCTACAAGGATTTTACAATCCAAGAGGGGCAACCAAGAAACACCTCAAGCTCAAAAACCCCCAAACCAATTTTGGTTAATCCCACTGACCACAAAGGAGGGCTCAAAAGAAGCAGTGTGGCCTAATGGGAAGGGCCCGAGCTTAGGAGTCAAAGGACCTAGGTTCTAATCCTCACTTTACCACTTATCTGCTGTGTGACCTTGGGCAAGTCACAACTTCTCTGTGCCTCAGTTTCCTCAACAGTAAAATGGGAATTCAATACTTGCTCTCCCTCTGTAGACTGTGAGCTCCATGTTAGACAGGGACCGCGTCTGATCTGATTTTCTTGTATCTTACCCAGCACTTAGTACGGTGCTTAGCACAGAGTATGTGCTTAACAAAATGCCACAATTATTATTATTATCTTATTATTAGCAAGGCAAAACAAGACAGCTTCCAGCTCTTCCCGGATATTGAGTACTGACTCAAAGGCTGAGAATTAGACTCAAAGGTGAATATCAAATGTAATTTAACTTTGCTTTTTGTAAATTTCCTGATGAAAAACAACCGTTGGCTGGATGGCACTTACCTCACTAAAAGAATCACCAAGGAGGAACAAAAGAATCACTTTGTAGGGATTTATAATTCATGTACCTGTGAGTAAAATCCTTGCATTATCAAGGTTAAAAGGATCACTTTCCACCCAATCCTAGTACCTGTAACGAATACCTCCCTTCAATCACAACAAGAGATTTAGTTTACTTGAATGACTTGTATCCTGAGGAAAAAGGCAGGGAGTGGAAATGTACTTGCTTTTCTAGGTGGAAAGGCAAAACTGAAAATAATAATTCGGCACACCCACTGAAGATCGGGTCAGACCAACATAAATATAAATGACGTGGCTGGCAATCAAATTTTATGGTGTCATTTGCCTGCCCTTGGTCACTCTTGGGTAACTTTATTTTTCCTTGTGAGTTCATGTGAGCAGAACCTGGCCCTGGAGAGGCACATGAGCAACAGGCCAAAGAACCGGATCCATTATGTGTATTTTAATATTATCACTGCAATGGTTTTTTAACCTTCTAACATTATTGCTGGATGCCAACATTTGATGATTGAGTCTTGCTGGAATTGATGGATGAGGATTGGTCCTGAGACTTAAGGAGTAAGGACCTGAGTGAAGTAATTGATTGTTGTGCTAATGGTTTGTGCAGGGCTACTCACACTCTATCACACTCCCAGTTGTGTTCCCGCTGGGACATAGTGATAGAACAAGTGATCAAACAAGAAGGTGGGCTTGGGTCCAGCATGTTGCAAAGTGTACATTCAGGGGCTTTTTTTTTCCCTTATGGGCAGGATCCATTTATGCCTGTGAAGTGACCACGGCATAGTGCCGATGTTGTGTCATGGATACCAACCAAGAAAAAAACGGAGACAAATGCCAAGGACTTTGTGTGGGAAGTCCAGAAGAATCTCACTGTGCTTTATATGGTCTCAGTCAATGTAGATGATGTGGAGCCAGATGCTGTCAAAGTGGCAGTCCCATCCCCTTCCCTTATTGTACTCTTCTTTAGAAGGTAGTAGCAAACGGTTCTAATACCTTATAAACATGCATTTTCCTAATGCTCCAGGCAGGCAGATTAAATTTCTTTTTTCATTTAAGGATGGAAGAATCAAGACCAAAATGGAGAATTATTTGGCCTAAGAGCTAAACTTGGAAGAGAATTTGGATGATTTCCCTTGATGGCATGCTCCTACTTAGACTACTTGGGAGTCTGTTTAATTTCTCTATACACTGTGACTTCTTAGATTCCCCCTAGTTTATATTCCACTCCAATTAGGTTTTATTCTAAATCCCAAGGCTGCCAAGTTTGTCCTTTGCACAACTCATAGTCGTGACCTAGTCAACATTTTGCAGTGTCACCCAGTAAGAGGTAAAGGATCCTCTTTTATGATGGTTAACACACCAGGGTTCTCCAAATTTTGGCCTGCAGTTGGTCAGTGAAGATTTCCTTTGGTCCTCAACATTCTGTTCCCTTGTCTCTTGGTTCTGAGTTACCTCTTTCCACTAAGATGGATGCTTCTGGTCAATGTTAGTTGACTATGTGGGTGGATGGCTTTTTAAAACACTAAGCAATAGATGTTGTTAAGCAGTCAGTTCAATAAGACAGTGGAATTTTCCTGTAGGATTCCCCCCAAGATACACACACAATCTGCATAGGGCATATATTTATGTATCACTAGACACCAACCTAAACATGGAAGGGATTTCATGAGGCAGACATGGCCAATGTTTTTGTAGTTACAAAGCATTAGTCCCCCTTCTTAGTTCTCCCTGGGGACTGTGACATCAGGTTGTCCATTTTAAAACTGCATTTTGGACTTTCCACCTCCCCAGGCCTACCCTTAACCCTGCTCTGCTCTGGGAGATGAAAAGGTAGTCCTTAGCGTCCCGGTAGACAGGTGGAAGGAGGGAGAGAGGGGAAAGGAATGAGGGGAGACACAGCCCTGAGCTAATATTCTTAAGCCAACACCTGTAACTGGGCAAACAAGTGGGAGGAGGCACACAGAAGAGCATAATCTTGAGGAAATTTTTTCAACAGCACACAGAATCAACATTTTTGAGTCCTGTGTTGCTGACGTAGAACTGACATACCAGTATCACCTTCGTCTCACTTTAACTGGTTAATACACGAGATTTCATCAGGGATGTTAAAGACCCACAGTCCATGACTTTTTTCAAACTGCTGTTGGTTTTGCCTCCTGCAGGTACACTCAGTTCTGCCATAATTCATGTGCTCACTATGCATTTTGGCTAGAAGGCAGATCGGTAATTACGGAACCTGCTTCCAACAGGGCAAGCTTGTTTGGGTACAGTGTCCAAAGAAACAGCCATGTGCAGCATTAGATGCAGTGAGTACTACAACATGAGTCTCCTTTAACACAGGGTTTGCAAGAACCTAACCCCAGTATTAAGAACTAGGTGCGTGGCCAATTTGTCTTGCTACTGCTCCAACGTACCTGAAAAGACTCGTCTTCTGTCCATTGGTTTGTTTTGCCACTATTCCATAGACTGAACATGCTTACTTAGATATCACATACTGAAAGTCAAATGGAAAGTTCTTCTAGGATCTCTAATTTCTTGGTTTATAAAACCTGACTTGGTGAGTATAAACACAGCATGTTTGATATTTAAGTTACTGGAGAATAAAAGACAGTAGAATTAGATTTTTAAATGGTAAACTATTATTCCTCAATATTTGATTACAATGACCCCAGCAGTTTCTTTCCCTATGCACAAACTTACTCCCTGGTTGCTAATCCTGTTTTTTGTTTTTTTTAAAAGCTCCTATTGTGTGTCAAGTACTGTATTAAGGCTTGGGAGAGAGACTAGCCCAAAGCAAAAGTCCTTAGGCACTTGGGAAGGAGCATGAACTTTCAGTCCAATAGTTCTTAATACTGGGGTTATGTGCTGCTGCATGAAGGGGACACATACTAAACCAGTATTCTTTAATGGTATTTGTTAAGCACTTACCATGTGCCAGGCACTCTACTAAGCTCTGGGGTAATAATAATGATGGTATCTGTTAAGCACTTACTATGTGCACAGCACTGTTCCAAGTGCTGGGGGAGGATACAAGGTGATTCATTCATTCATTCAATAGCATTTATTGAGCGCTTACTATGTGCAGAGCACTGTACTAAGCGCTTGGAATGAACAAGTCGGCAACAGATACAGTCCCTGCCGTTTGACGGGGTTACAAGCTAAGGATGTCCCACGTGGGGCTCACAGTTTTTAATCCCCATTTTACAGATGAGGTAACTGAGGCACAGAGAAGTTAAGTGACTTGCCCAAAGTCACACAGCTGGCAAGCGGCGGAGCCGGAATTAGAACCCATGACCTCTGACTCCCCAGTCCAGGCTCTTTCCACTGAGCCACGCTGGGGTAGATACACAATCATCAGGTTGGACACAGTCCCTGCCCCATGTGGGGCTCACAGTTAAAGGTAAAGTACAGGATTCAGGCTAGATCCAAACCAACAGAGGATTTAACCAATCCCCTGACTGCAGAGTGATCAACAGATGAGAGAGTATGGGATAAACCCCCTGCCGCTAAGGCCTGGCTGCATGTGGTCTCCAAGACCTTGCTTGGAATAACGTGGCCAGATATCCCCATCCACCCAACCTCCAGAAAAATAACTAGTGAGCCCCTCTGAAGACTTGTGAGGATGATGGCAGTCACCACTGCTCCCACTCTGGAGTCTTCTCCCAGGAATTTCCGTTCCAGTGGCCATACTGGGCAGCATGACAGCAACAGACTGTAAACTCATTGTGGGCAGGGAATGCGTCTATTATATTGTATTCTCCCAAACGCTTAGTAAGGTGCTCTGCACACACTAAGTGTTCAACAAATATGATCGACTAACAGAGGAGGGGCAGTCTCAACTGCTTCTGTCAATCATATATATTGAGTGCTTCCTGTGTGCAGAGCACTGAACTAAGCACTTGAGAGAGTACAACATAAGAGAATTGGTAGACATGTTTCTTGCCCACAGCGAGCATACAGTCTCTCTACCCACTACTGCCCACAGAGAAGACATTTGAGCTTATACTTAATAATAATAATAATGTTGGTATTTGTTAAGCGCTTACTATGTGCAGAACACTGTTCTAAGCGCTGGGGTAGACACAGGGGAATCAGGTTGTCCCACGTGGGGCTCACAGGCTTAATCCCCATTTGACAGATGAGGTAACTGAGGCACAGAGTAGTGAAGTGACTTGCCCACAGTCACACAGCTGACAAGTGGCAGAGCCGGGATTCGACTTCTGGGGTGGGGCGGGGGGAGGTGTGTGTGTGTGTGTGTTGGTCTGCCGCTTCTTGTGATGGACCAAGCTAGGCTCACCCCACTTATACAAAAAGGGGAAAGGCAACTGCTCATCCGTCATAACTGCTCATCCTTCCTAACTCACAGGGGGAACACTGTTTTATATACATTATCGGTCACTTATCTAGGACCATGGGCTGGAGCACAGCCAATTGCAGGGGAGGGTTGGGGCAAAAAAGGAGGTGCTAGGCAAGGGGAAAGAAGCTCCACGAGCCACCAGAAGAGTAGTCCACTCCAGGCTCCCAAAAGGGGGAGGAAATGTGGCGCTGGTTTTCGGCCAGATGGCGGAGGGTCGGCAGGGTGAACTACCAGGGAAGGCCCTGCAGACCGGACCGGATCGGGGGCGCTCGGAGAAGCTGAGGAGGGAAGTATAACTGTAGGTTAAGGGAGTGGTGACCCCTGGGTTTAAGTAAGGAACAAGTTCCAGATCAGAGATAGGCTGTTATTCCTGGATCTGGTTTAAGATTCTGTTGTACAACTGCTGTTACTGTTGAAATCCTTACCTAAGTAAATACTGGGGTTATCCGTTTCTAACCAAAGAGTGTGCCTATATGATCTGTGTGGTGGAGCCTACAGATTCGGAGGCTTGTTATCACAGAGGGGAGGGAGGGAGTGGGACATTTCCCCCTCCAAATCTGGTCAGCCAGCGCATTAGGTGCAGGATGGGCTAGCTGAACCCCAGGTGCCTCCCGTCCCTTTCAGGGGTTCCAAGTCCAAGGGCCACAGGATGGTGGCAGCAAATGTCTGGGGCAATCTTGGGTTGCAGTAGCGTGGAGCCCAAGAAAGTCCCTCTCCAAGCTGTAAATTTGCCAAGACCCATCAGGTGCCACAATTAGACACCCAACCTCAAAGAGTAACGGAAGCAACACACCCTTAAACTGCTGGGGCGAGTGGGTGGGGTATGTGTGTGTGTGTGTGTCCCTTCCTCTCCACCCCCTCCCTTTTAGACCGTGACAGTGACTGTGTCCGACCTGATTATCTCGGTGCTTGGCAGATAGTAAGTGCATAATACCACAGTTATTAGGGGTACACACCTTCCTCCTTCTCCACCTCCCCATGTGTGTCTCCAACTCTCTCCTCTTCCTATTCACCATCTACCTTCTCCACCTCCCATCTGAGTGCGTGCTTTTCCCACTGCTTACCTCTCTCACTTGCTCTCCGCTCTTGTGAACGGGGGTGGGGATAACAGGGGTGCAGGCTGAGACCCCCGCTACTGGACTCAGATGTGGTACTCGGGGGGAACGCCCACTAAATGATTCTTCCAGTGGGCTAAATCGAGTGAAGGCTACTCCCAAGGTGATGAGCTTTCTGCTAGGGAGTAAATTTAGGCACAAGGAGAACTGGGCTCAGTGCGAACCACAAAGTGGCAAGATTGCCAAAGAAAAGTTTCCTTTAAACCAAATCCAAATGTGCAAAATCTCAATCCTAAAGTACAGTTTCAAAAGGGGCATACAATTGAAAAGAAGTCTGTTTGGGGTTGCATCAACTCAATCACTAACACAAATATTTAGAAACCTCATGCATGGGGGAGTATAGATAATAATAATAATGATGGTATTCGTTAAACGCTTACTATGTGCAAAACACTGTTCTAAGCGCTGGGGGAGATACAAGGTGATCAGATTGTCCCATGTGGGGCTCACTGTCTTTATCCCCATTTTACAGATGAGGTTACTGAGGCCCAGAGAAGTTAAGTGACCTGCCCAAAGTCACACAGCTGACAAGTGGCGGATCCGGAATTAGAACCCATGATCTCTGACTCCCAAGCCCGGTAAAGCTCAAGTTTTTTTTAATGACATCCCCACCTGATAGAAATAAAAATGATGCTAAATTTATGGGTTTTATAAAATCGAATTAGCAAAACACAATGACGCTACTGGTGACTTAACTAATGTATTCAGAAGAAAAAAATATGGACAGTTGAAAAAAATTCTGATTAGAGTGTTCAGTTGATTTTTTCTGGGAACAAAAAATAATCTATAAAATTATTTTAAGTTTTGATGAGAAGAAATATGGGATGTCAAGTAGGTGGACTGTATTTTGAGATTTAGGCCATTCTTTAGAAAAAAATCAGACCCTTTCCAATTCTATGAGAAGCATTTTGCTTAGCTTTCTAAGCACAACTGGTCTGTATTAAAATACTTAATATATCAAGTTTAGTCATTCACCTGCCTGGGTAGGGGGAGGGGTTGACCAGATGTGTTCTTGAGATCCCTTCCAGCTCTAGGATTCTTTATTTACTTTTCCTCCATTAAACTGAAATTTGGTAAAATTGCTTTCTCAGTTGAAAACATAGGAAAAATACCTATGTGTTCTAAATTCTAGAGAATGCATTTGACTTGAATATCAGAAGGTTCTCTTTCAACCCTTTAGGTTAAACGTCAGGCAATATGGTTTTTTTCACAAGGGGTGAAGCAGGGAGAACAGCACTTGGAAGACAGCTGACATTAAATAGGACTTCCCTATTATCTAAGTTTATTTTTTTGTTAAAAGTCTAAAAAAACAGGGAACATTCTGTAATAAAATGAGTGTTAGGAAGAAATGTGTAGAAAAAATGCAATCCAGTTCCTTGTTCCTCATCTCTCTCTCTCTCTCTCTTCCGATGATGTCTGTAAAATTATTATGAAACTTCATGAACATCTTTAGAAATAAAAATGAGGGTCAAGGATAAATTGCATTTTTCGGCAGCTTCCCGGCCCTGGTAGCAGTGGATTAAGGGCAAGTCCATATAAGTTTAAAATGGTTTGGATTTGGAAGGTTCAGACTATAGATTCCTAGCTAAATTTTTATCCTCCCAAAGAGTTCCAGGCCATAGGGCTACTTCACAATTCTGCTAGCTTCCTGCATTGACCAACAGGGAAATGGAAGTAAAGTTTGTAGAAGTCCCACAACAACCAGGTTGCCCAACAGGTCTTAGTCTCCTCCCAGTCCAAGAAGGGAGAAACCAAAAAAGTCTTAATAATATGTGTTGGGAGCACGAGTCTGGGAGTCGCAAGTCTCAGGCTCTATTTTCAACTCTGCCACAGGCCTGCTGTGAGACCTTGGGCAAATCACAATCTCTCTGGGCCTCAGTTTCCTCATCTGTAAAATGGGGATAAAATATATAATAATAATAATAATGGTATTTGTTAAGCGCTTACTATGTGCCAAGCACTGTTCTAAGCACTGATGCTTTCCCTACCTCAACTGTTGGGATCCATGTGGTTCTGGAACTGTGTCTGATCTGATTATTTCGGACCTCTTTCAGTGCTTACTTAGCAGAGTGCTCTGGCACATACTAAATACTTAATAAATACTACTTAAATAAATACCACTTAAAAATACTAGTCCAAGGCTTCCCAATCACTCAACTTGTAACATTTCAAGAAATATTTAGTGATCACACAAGAGAAATAATTAACCATCCTTTTTATGATATTTAATAAGCATTTACTACTGCCAAACACTGTGCTACATACAAAGTAACCATAGGACATATAGGGCTCCCACTTTAAGAGGGATGGAAAAGAGACATTTTACCCCCTTTATACAGATGAGGAAACTGAAGCACTGAGAAGATAAGTGACTTGCCCCAAGTCACAGAGCAGGCGAGTGCAGAGCTGAGACTAGAATCCAGGTCTTCTAACTCCCAGAACCATACTCTTCCCATTAATCCATTCAAATATACAATGACCTCTACTCTAAGTACAAGTTGCTGTCATAGCAGGTAAACAGGCACTCTCTATGTGCCCAATCCTAACTATAAACGGTGTTTATAGAGTCATGAATAATGCAGTAGTACACTACAGACTCACAGTCAAAGAGTCTCTGAGAAGTGAAACTGATTAACTGATAAAAATCAACCCCACACTGTCCCACCTGCCAAAATGTCCAAATTAATCATATATAAATTTCTAGTGAAGACTCCCATCTGCCCCACATGGAAGAGCTGTGAGTCCAAAGTAGACACTTGATTTCTTCCAAGGAGATGAAAGAATCTCACTCCCTCAGAGCAGAGACCTCTTTCCATTGCTACTCCTTTCACTGTACACTGCACAAAATGGATTCTCAGTAAATGCTGACAATCATATTTATTCCTTGTGAGGGAAGGTATATTCTTTTTAGTGCTTCAGAAACTGAGGTGGAGAAGTTAAGTGACTTGCCCAAGGTCACAGTGGTCAAATAAATATTCCAGAAAGTACCTCAGATCTTTTAACTCCCTGCCCCCTCCCGCTGCCCCCGCATAATAAAAAAACCAAGACACATTGAATTCAAAAGTCTGGCTATTTCAAGTCAAAGCACCCCCCTCCCCCCCAAAAAAAATTATCTGAGTAATCACCTCAATTTGCAATTGCAGACTTGGTCAGCAAACTAGCAGCCCAGCCTGGACTATCAATCAATCATATTTATTGAGCACTTACATTGTGCACAGCACTGTACTAAGTATTTGGGAGAGTACAATATAACTGAGTTGGTAGACTCCCTGCCCACAAGGAGCTTACAGTCTAAAAGACTAAGAACTTTCAGACTCGACTCTCGGCCCACTGCTTCTTTTGTTACGCTAAACCATCTCAGCTACAGCTAGTTCCTCTTCTTCCCCATTTGAAAATATATGAGAAATGGCTATTTTACCCTAAACACTTTAGCAGTAGGGAGCTGCTTTAATGCACGCCCCACTCTACAGGGCTGAATGCAGCGGGATAACGCTTCTCATTCACCAGGACCCCGCTTGAGACTGCAACCTGGACAGGCAGTTGGGCAGAAAGTCTTCTGCTGCCAGGCTTACCGTGGAAAGAGCTATGTGTAGCAGCCTACAGTGTCTTTTGGGGAGTTTAATATAGGTCAAGTGGCCTGCCTAAAGTTCTCATTCTGAAACTAATGCCTAAGGCGACAACAATTAACAGTGACGAAACGTGATGAGAAATTACTGCTGCGGGAGAAGTCCTGCACCACACACCCAAGCGGGGGCTGAGGCAAAACCCAGTTCTCTGAAGCAACCCGATAGCTTAAAACTCAAACAAAACGCAAGGCCCTTTAAAGCACCAGAATTATTCAGTAGTAGAATTACCCGTGGGTACTTTGGATCTGAAATGCCACAGAGTCTGAAAGTGTTAATTGCCTGTCCTTGCAACGAAGTGTACATGTGTTTGTATAAAGATATATCTCACCCCACCCCCCCGACCCCACACGTCCATTTTGACCAAAAACAAAAACTTATACATTGGACAGTCCGTAAAACAAAGCCCACTTCTATGTACTTCACTGGAGACGACACTCCTCAGTCTCCACCCTGTTATCGGGCCGCGCCGGCCTCGTTCCTTTAGCTCTACTTTGGGGAAGGGGAGAAGAAAAGGAGGGGACCGAGGGCCTAGCAACATCAGTAGCCAAGCCTGCCGTGGGATCTCAAATTTCTCCGGACCCAAATCCCCCCCGACAGGAAGTAAGCGGGCCTGGAGGAGGTGGTTGAGGGACTGTTTAGAAATGGGCTAGGGGACTAGCTCCAAATTCCCTTTCCATCCCGGGACAAACCAACCAAGCCCACGGTCCCAGGGCTCTCGATGGCCCCCTCCCCCCAACACACACACACACACACACACACACACACACACACACACACACACCTGCCTATCCTCCAGGGCACAAGAGATTCTGATCAGAAGCCCCAGCACGGGGGTCAGGACGTGGGGAATGCGCCTTGAGCCTAGTTACTCATGCTCCCCTCCCCGGGAACCCCTCCCTCCCAAACAGGAGCTGCGGCGAGCCTCCCCCGATATCTAGCTGTCCAGCTGCACCTTAACCCTCTTGCCCTGGATCTCCAGCGTCTTCATGGTGAAGTCCACACCGATGGTGCTGCCCTGGCGCTCGGAAAAGGCGCCCGTCTTGAACCGCTGCACGACACACGTCTTGCCCACGCTGGCGTCCCCCACCAATACCAGCTTGAACAGGAAATCGTACAGCTCGTCTGGTTCCACCGGGCTCGGCCCCGACATGGTCGCAGCCCGCCGGGCGAGGCGAGGAGGGGCGAGGCGAGGCGAGGCGAGGCGGCGGCCGGGGCAGAGGGGACGGCCCCCGAAGCCGGGCACCAACGCTGGCCCTACCCGCTCCCTTCCTCCTTTCCGGCGACGTGGAACCGCTGCTCCCGCCGCCGCCGCTACACCTGCGGAACTGACCCCGCGGAACTGAGGACCCCGGCCCGCCCCTCCGCCTCTACCCCAAAGTCCGGCCCTCCGCCTAGGGGCCCCAACCGGCCCGCCCCGCCTCGGCCTGAGCCCGCCCCTCAATCCCGCCGCGCCGCCCCTCGCCTCGCCTGGCCGCCAGCTCTGCTTTCCCAGCCCCACTCCACCCGCCCGTTATTTCCCCAGCCCGGGGCTCCCCACCCTAGCGGGACCCCTCGACTTCTCCCCGGGATTTGTTCCCGTTGGCCAGCCAGCCCTCTCGCACCGGCCCCACGGGCCCTAGCTGGGTCCCGGGCCCGAGGGAGGGCGGCTAGGTCTTTCCCAGTCGTTCTTTTAGAACGACAGCAACAATAACAACAAAACCCAAGCACGGAGCTGCATCCAGAGGCGGCTTGCTCACGGAGCCGCCAGCGGCCTTTGGGCTGAGCGCCTCCCCCCCAAGGAATATGTCTGTTATACTGTTCCATTGTAGTGCTTCCCAAGAGCTTAGTACAGTGCTCCGCACACAGGAAGCGCTCGATAAATGCGATTGGCTGACTGACCTGTGGCTGTTTCGCCGCCCCAGTTGAACCCCAACTGAGCGAGCCTCCCCACCCCGCTCCCACCGGGGAGGCGGCCGCCGCGTTGTGCTCAGACACTTTCTGATGACCATCGAAGATGGTAGGGTCCAGAGGAGACCTCGTGTTACAATATACACCGTTTTTCTTTTTATAAAGTTTTCCCCTTGAAAAATTGTCCCCTCCCCTCCCAAATTTGCCATTCTAGATGGGGACCTATTGGGAAACCCACCACTGACCCTACTTGACTTTTGTCATTTGTTTTGCCTAAAAGACTTTATGGACATCTTGACTTTGTTTTGGTTAAAACACACACACACTCTCTCTCTCTCTTACACTTTGATCCAAGTATTTGACACACAAAATTTGACACAGAAAAGCAGGCAACAAATTGGGATGCATCCCTGGAGGCAAGGACAGTTCAGGCTGTTGTGGGGCCTATGCAGTCCAAATTGGGAAGGCCCTAAAAATCAATATTTGCTTTCTCTCTTCCACTGGGTAGCAGACAGATGTTCTTTCTTTAGTGCGTACTGCATGGCCCACCCCAGATGATCATAGGAGAGGAGGAGATAGGAGGGTTCGGATGCAGCAGAGTCCTCGTGTTGGTTGTGGACCTGGGATACCTGACCTTTTTGCCCAGTTGTTAAAATGGTCCTATCAGAATTCTCACAGATTTTGTCAGAATGCAAACCCAGAATCCCCATGAGAGAGCTTCCCCCTATCTCTCTGCAGTTGTATCCCTTGGCTACCACAGCAATGAGGCCTTCCAAAAACAACAAATGGCACCCTCTATCTTCCTTCTTTCCACTAAGGGAGAGAATCCCAAGACTGGTAGTCTCACAAATAGCGTTTCTTCAGGCAACTGTTCTTCTGTCATTACGAGAAGCATCTTGGCCTCATAAGAAAGAGTCCGGGCCTGAGAGTCAGAGGACCTGGGTGTTAATCCTGGCTCTGCCATTTGTCCCTACTGCATGCAGAGCACAGTACTGGGTTATCAACCAAATGTGTTTACTGAGCACTTTCTCTGTGCAGAGAGCACTGTCTTAAGCACTTGGGAGACCACAGTTCAATAGAGTTGGTAGACATGATCCCTGCCCAGAAGGAGTTAACAGTTTATATGTTCTGTGAGAAATTGTGAAGAAGCTGAAGATATATTTCCTGCCTGGAGGAATTTTCCTGCTAATGGTAATAAGAATAAGACTTCAGTTACCCAAGACCTTTCTTCCTCTGGCTTCAGCACTTTTTCACAAGTCATCTCCCACAGCTCTTGAGAGGGAGTTACGAGATACCTATTGCAATATTTTTCCATGGTGAAAGTGCCAAGATGTTGTAAGTGACCTGTCCAAGACCACCCAGTAAATTATGGTGCAATTTAAAAATCTGTCCTTTCCTCTCCATCCAAACTGCTACTCCACTGATCCAAGCACTTACCCTATCCCACCTTGACTACTGCATCTTCCTCCTCTCTGACCTCCCTGCCTCCTGTCTCTCCCCATTCCAGTCAATTCTTCACTCTGCTGCCCAGATCATTCTTCTAAAAAATGCTCAGTCCACATCTCCCCGCTCCTCAAGAACCTCCAGTGGTTGCTCATCCATCTCTGCATCAAACAGAAACACTCTACCATTGGTTTTGAAACACTCAGTTTGCCCCTTCCTACCTTAACTCACCCATCTACTACAACCCAGACCACACACTTCACACCTCTAGCACCAGCTTGCTCACTATGCCCTGATCTTGTCTATCTTGCCACTGACCCCTTTCCCAAATCCTCCTCTGGCCTGGAACTCCCTCCCCCTCCATATATGCCAGGCCACCACTCTCTTGACTTTCAAAGACTTATTAAAATCATATCTCCTCCAAGAGGCCTTCCCCTAATAAGTCCTCTTTTGCTGGACTTCCTCTCCCTTCTGCACTGTCAGTGCACTTCGATCTGTTCCCCTAGGACAATTGGTATTCACTCTACTCTCAGGTCCACAGCCCTAGTGTACATAGCTATAAATTATTTATTTATATTAATGTCTGTCTCCCCCTCTAAACTGTAAGTTCCTTATTGGCAGGGAAGGTGTCTACCAACTTGTATTATACTCTCCCAAGTACTTAGTACAGTGCCCTGCACACAGTAAGTGCTCAATAAATACCATGGATTGATTAAAGTTTCCATCTGTTATATTGAGTAAATTAGTTGGTGAATACATAAGGTCTTTGTGGTATTTGTTAAGCACTTAATATATACCAAATACTGTGCTAAGTGCAAATGTAGATACAAAACAATCAGATCAGACACAGTCTCTGTCCCACATAGGGCTCACGTTTGATTTTTTTAAATAGAAAAAAGACATTGGGAGCCTTTTTGATTTATCTATGTTTATGTTCAGAACTGCCAAAACTTGTAACTAATAAATTATGGGAGGACTAAAAAACTTGGAAATATCCTACTTTTCAGACACAGTGGAAAAAATGGGTTGCTGCGTGGCCTAGTGAATAGAGCATTGGCCTGGAGTCAGAAGGACCGGGGTTCTAATCCTGGCTCCACCACTTGTCTGCTGTGTGACCTTAGACAAGTCACTTAACTTCTCCGTGTCTCAGTTACCTCATCTGTAAAATGGGGATTAAGACTGTGAGCCCTAAGTGGGACATGGATTGTGTCCAACCTGATGAACTTGTATCTGCCCCAGTGCTTACTAAGGTGCCTGGAGCATAGTAAAACTTTACAAATGACATAAAAAAAGAACCCAAAATTTCCCTGAGAAATAAGAAATAAGCAGGGAAGACGTCTCCTTAAAACAAGGGACAGATTCTCACTACATTCTAGTTGTTCTGTTTCCTCTTATGTGGAGTTTTGCCACAATCAGCTCGCCCCCACACCTTTCCTCTCTGATTTCCTACTACAGTCCAGACCACACACTTTACTCCTCTATCGCCAACCTGCTCACTCTACCTCTATCTCATCTGTCTTGCCACCAATCCCTTTCCCATGACCTGCCTCTGGCCTGGAACTCCCTCCCCTTCCATATATGCCAGACCACCACTCTCCCCACCTTCAAAGCCTTGTTCAAATCACATCTCCTCCAAGAGGTCTTCCTGGTCTAAGCCCTCATCTCCCCTACTGTATCTCTCCCTTTGTGTCCCCTATGTCCTTGGAACTATACCACTTAAGTATTTGATATTCATTCACCCCACTCTCTTACCCCACAGCACTTAGGTACATATCTGTCATTTATTTTAATGCCTGTCTCCCCATCTAGATCTCCCCCTCTAGACTGTAAGCTTCTTATGGGCAGGGAACGTGTCTACCAACTTTGTTGTATTGTACTCTCTCAAGCACTTGTATAGTGCTCTGCCCACAGTAAGCGCTTAATAAATACCATTGGTTGATGGATTTTTATTTTGCCAAACATTGAATTTCTACCATTATTTAGGAAACAGAATCACACTGAATATGATATAACCTCTCAACTTAATATTGGGAGTAACAGCACGGCATAGTGGATAGAGTATAGGCCTGGGAGTCAGAAGGTCATTGGTTCTAATCCCAGTGCTGCCACTTGTCTGCTGTGAGACCTCTGGTAAGTCACTTCTCTTCTCTGGGCCTCAGTTACCTCATCTGTAAAATGGGGATTAAGACTGTGAGCCCCATCGGGACAGGGACTGTCCAACCCAATTTGCTTATATCTACTCCAGTGCTTAGTACAGTGCCTGGCACTTAGTAAGTGCTTAACAAATACCACAGTTATCATTATTGTTATTATTATTATTTTCTGTGTTACTCTGTAAAAATCCAATAAAATTTAGATGTCATACTAAAGCTTGATTGTCCATTATTCCATTTAGAAGAGTAAGTACTGTAATATCTTTTAGTTTGTTTCAGTAGTGTGAAAAGGAGGTTTAAATGACCAAATGTATTTAGTTCTCTTTTATTAGAATGCACACACAATTAGTACTCCTAGGATATTTTATACAGTTTGCAGCTACAAACCCTAGACAGCAGCTGTCGACTCCCAAGCCAATTAAGAGGTATGCTTGAGGAAGTAGTCCCGTGAG
Source organism: Ornithorhynchus anatinus (assembly GCF_004115215.2). Lineage (NCBI taxonomy): Eukaryota > Metazoa > Chordata > Mammalia > Monotremata > Ornithorhynchidae > Ornithorhynchus > Ornithorhynchus anatinus. The sequence continues at coordinate 79,814,918 of NC_041749.1, read as the reverse complement.
CCTGCTGCTTTATCTCACAATCTCACCTTCTCATTTCCAGTCCTACAGAGCTGAATAGTGACAAAAAATGCTAGTTCCTAAGTTTCCTTTGTTAGTTTGAAAATTAAGTTAGTAAAGTTCACACTATGAAAAAACAAGCAGGATGTTAACTTTTCATTGTTTCCAGGCAGCCATAAGATTTGCCTGTGCAGACGTGTGTTTGAAGTCATAGTATGTCTATTTTACACTCCCTTCTTCCATAAAGCAAGCTTTCACTATATTTTGGATAGAACTCTGTCAGGGAATTAGGGAACATCCTTCCTACAATGAACATCTATCTGTATAATCTGCAGCACTATGTGTGAAGAAATGGTTGCGATTATGTGTGCAGTGTGAATCAAAGTGGGAATACGTGCGTATACTGTAAATGGGTGTTTTCCTTTACGTGGAATTTTTCAAGAACATAGCCCCATTGTTAAAGGGGAACTGGAGTGTATGTATGTCTGGCTTCTTATCCCCAGCCCACCTTCTTAAAAAAATAGGCTGTAAATGTCATTTCAAACTCTTGATGTTACAACACACTGAAATTAATTTTAGTCAGGGCAGAACCCTTTCCGGTAAAGTACAAATAAGTTGTTGAAGTGGAGCAATAGGCGGTAATCAAAAATTAGATGATTACCAGTAGAATTTATAAACCACGAATGACTAAGTAATAAGCAAGTTCTCTGGAGAACTCTGAAAAACACAGCTATGAAAGACCGCTATTCTTATTTGTACGTGAAAAAGACGGTGCACTGAGCCGTGTACTCAAGGAGAAGCAGATTTGTCTTGGCTGGCAGTTTCACTGAATTTACTACATTTCCTTTTCAATTACATTTTTCTTTGTGAGTCATAAAATGCTACTGCTTTCACTACTATAACAAAGAAGGCCTAGTTAACTTAGACATTGCAAACTGCAGTACCTGGGGGTGGAATTTCTGTTGATAGCAGTTTTAAATAGAATGACTGACCTCTTTGATTGAAATCTGAATCCACAGACAGTGGGAACTGATACTTCAGTAGGAGAAAATGAAGATGATTTAAATGGCTTAGCATAGAGGAATAGAAACAGCAATAGCCAAGTGATGCAAGTTGCCAAATGCATCATAGGTTAAAGATTAAGAGAAGAAATACAAACGATAAAAACACAAGTAAGTCATTAAATAGAGAATGAATAAACAGAGGCACACTTCGTGCTAAAGTTGATGGGATGATGTAACCAGGAATGATCTGGAGTAGTCAAGGAATAGCTCTAGAAGAAGGTATTTTTTTAGGAGAAGGATGTGAAGCAGCAAGGGCTAGTGGAAAGAGCTCGGGCCTGGAAGTGAGAGGGCTTGGGTACTAATCTCGGCTCTGCTGATTGCTTGGCGTGTGACCTTGGGCAAGTCACTTAACTTCTCCATGCCTCAGTTTCCTCAACTATGAAGTGGGGATTCAATACATGTTCTCCCTCCTACTTAGACTGTGAACCCCATGGGGGCCAGGAAATGCGTCTAACCTGATTAACTTGATTTATCCCAGTCCTTAGAACAGTGCCTGACACAAAGTTAGCACTTAACAAATATGATAGTAATAATAATAATGATGATGTAATTTGGTAGAGCAGAGGCAGGAGTGATTTCCAGGAAGGGGGGAAGAAGTGAACAATATATTGGAAACAGGAGAGCCATTTGTTTATATTGATGCCTGTTTGCTTGTATTGGTGTCTGTCTCCCCTTCTCTAGGCTGTGAATCCATTGTGGGCCCACATAGAAATTATGTACATAGCACTGTACTAAGCACTGGGGTGGCAGTTGGACACAGTCCCTGTCCCACGTGGGGCTCACAGTCTAAACCTCCATTTTCCAGATGAAGGAACTGAGGCCCAGAGAAGCAAAGTGACTTGCCCAAGGTCACACAGCAGACACGTGCAGCGTTGGGATTAGAACCTATAATTTTCTGACTCCCAGGCCCGTGCTCTATCCTCTAGGCCATGCTGTTTCCCTACTAGGCCATACTCTAGACTCTAAGCTCCTCGTGAGCAGAGAACATGTCTACCAATTCCATTGTACTCTCCCAAGCATTTACTACAGCACTCTGTGAACAGTAAGTGCTTGATAAATACCTTTGATTGATTGATTGTTGGTGAGTCAACCAAGTGGAGCTGTCCAAGAGGCAGGAAGACACAGGAGATTGTAAAGCAGGTGAGAGGACAGGGCTGGAGATGTAGATTTAGGAGTCGATTGCATAGAGGTGGTAGCTGAAGCCACTGATGCCAATGAAGCCATGTGAGCAGATGAGCTCCCCATGAGGATGAATTTACTCCGAGGAGAAAAGCTTTTTCCAATGGCTTCAGATGTCTCAGCCTGTAAATACCATAAGGGGATATCCTAAGAACTACCACTTGATCAAACATTGCAGAACTGTTATAGATTTTTCCTTTGAGGGAAATGCAAATTCTCCTCCCTCCACTTGCACTTTGAAGATATTTATTTGACAAAGTAATGCAGCAATCTTCCTTGCCTGTTAGGCTTTGTGTGGACTAAAAGCAGATCATTTGCATATTTCTTCATCAAGGTCATAACTGTGAACTTGGCATTTCAGAAGTGCTCCATTCAGGTCTCGCCAACTCCCAAAAACTTTCTCTAATGGAAATAGGCACTTCTCACACAACACAACCAATCACACCGTATGGATGTCAGTCACCTAAAAGAAACCAAGGAAATTAACAAGGTCTTGTCCTTCTCACAGGCAGATTGTTTGGCATAGTGCCCCCCAACTAATTATATATATATATATATATATATAAATATATATATACATATTTGCTTGGTGCAGTTCCTGAATTGTTCATTTTTAGAGCTGTGCACATTCACTGTAGGGGATTTCTACAAGTCTGGCCTTGGTGTGGTTTCAGTTTGTGCACTTTTAAAATTTATTTAGGAAGAATTCATCTTTCCTTCTCTTCCGCTCACGTTCTCCACTGAATATTTCTTAGTTTCTAAGAGCAAAATTAGGTGAAAATGTTTCTCTCCTGCCCTGTAGTTTCACCTGGCTCCCACTCAGAACTATAGATTGACTCGAGTTAGCTCAAAGCTCGTCTGTTTTTGGGCTTGTGAACTTGTGATGAACCTGGCTGGAGAACAGCATTCGTGTCAAACCTGAAAGGGAGCAAGTTTTATGCTTCACTAATTCTGTTCCCATAAGTGACCTCTTCAGACTGAAAGTCTAGGATTGTCTGGCTTTGGGCACAAATAGGTTTTTTCACCAACTATTCTGAGTGGCTTATGTGATGTTCCCCAGCTTTGAGATGCTGTTCTGAAACCTTTCATATCCAATGGAAATGAAGAGTTAACAAGTACTCACTCTTTCTCTTTCCTTGGTATTCATCCACACAGAGCTTTACTTTGCCCCTATTTTCTCTACAATGAGAGCACTTTATTCCTCAAATCCTCCTACTCATCTATTCTCATCTACCACCAATTGCAGCTGGGCCAGCTTTGTCTGGCTCTGACTCTATTACCCAGAAGCTCTAGTGGGAGGATGGCAGGTGAATCAGGTCATGATAGGTAAATCTAGGGCTGTCTAGGGCAGCCAGATAAGGGGTCAGTTCACCCACTAGATTACACTGAGTGTTAGTAGACTTTCCCAGGGGATCAGAAGGGTTTTTCTTTCATACTAACTTTCATTCATTCATTCAGTAGTATTTATTGAGCACTTACTATGTGCAGAGCACTGTACTAAGCACTTGGAATGTACAAATCGGTAACAGATAGAGACAGTCCCTGCCCTTTGATGGGTTTACAGTCTAATCGGGGGAGACGGACAGACAAGAACAATAGCAATAAATAGAATCAAGGGGATGAGCATCTCATTAAAACAATAGCAAATAAATAGAATCAAGGTGATGTACATCTCATTAACAAAATAAATAGGGTAATGAAAATATATACAGTTGAGCGGATGAGTACAGTGCTGAGGGGATGGGAAGGGAGAGGGGGAGGAGCAGAAGGAAAAGGGGGAAAGGAGGGTTTAGCTGCGGAGAGGTGGGGGGGGATAGAGGGAGCAGAGGGAAAAGGGGAGCTCAGTTTGGGAAGGCCTTTTGGAGGAGGTGAGCTTTAAGTAGGGGTTTGAAGAGGGGAAGAGAATCAGTTTGGCGGAGTTGAGGAGGGAGGGCGTTCCAGGACCGCGGGAGGACGTGGCCCAGGGGTCGACGGCGGGATAGGCGAGACCGAGGGACGGTGAGGAGGTGGGCGGCGGAGGAGTGGAGCGTGCGGGGTGGGCGGTAGAAAGAGAGAAGGGAGGAGAGGTAGGAAGGGGCAAGGTGATGTAGAGCCTTGAAGCCTAGAGTGAGGAGTTTTTGTTTGGAGCGGAGGTTGATAGGCAACCACTGGAGGATTTTAAGGAGGGGAGTGACATGCCCAGAGTGTTTCTGCAGGGAGATGAGCCGGGCAGCGGAGTGAAGAATAGACTGGAGCAGGGCGAGAGAGGAGGAAGGGAGATCAGAGAGCAGACTGACACAGTAATCTAGCCGGGATAGCTTCTATGTTCTTTTTTACCTCCTACATTGTGGCAGCTTCAATCTGCTCATAATGAACAGAACTAGATCCACTTTCAAGACCTGCTTTACTTTGTTGGTGAGGGTGAAAGGTTAGGCAGGACAGCCTCAATGTTGACTAGAACAGCTATACTGTCATGATGTAGCTTTAGGATTTTAGCGAACTTTTTGAGCAGTCAAGTGTGTTTAGAAGCTTGCTTAGAGCTCAGGTCTGGTGATCAATCAATCATATTTATTGAGTGCTTACTGTGGGCAGAGCACTACTAAACACTTGAGAGAGTACAATACAACAGAAGTGGTAGATATGTTCCCTGCCCACAACAAGCTTACAGTTGGTGTCTACATCTCCTCTCCTTATGGCTCTTCCTCTCTTCAGGCTCGCATCTCCCCCTGCCATCAAGACATTTCTACTTGAATGTCCTCCTGTCACCTCAAATTTAGCATGTCCAAAACAGAGCTCCTTATCTTTCCACCCAAACCCTGTCCTCTCCCAGACTTTCCCATCACTGTAGACGGCACCACCATCTTTTCTGTCTCACAAGCCTGAAACCTTGGCATTATCCTCGACTCAGCTCTGTCATTCAATCCACATATCCAATCCGTCACCAAATCCTGTCGGTCTCACCTTCACAGCATTGCTAATATCAGCCCTTTCCTATCCATTCAAACTGCTACCACATTAGTACAATCATTCATCCTATCCCGCCTAGATTACTGCATCAGCCTTTTTACTGACCTCCCAGTTTCCTGCCTCTCCCCACTCCAGTCCCTACTTCACTCGGCTGCCCGGATTATCTTTCTACAAAAATGTTCAGGGTATGTCACTCCTCTCAAAAATCTCCAGTGGTTGCCTATCCACCTCCACAGTAAACAAAAACTCCTCACCACTGGCTTTACAGCTCTCTATCACCTTGCCCCTTCCTACCTCACCTCCCTTCTCTCTTTCTACAAGCCAGCCCTCACACTCCGCTCCTCAGGTGCTAACCTTCTCACTGTGCCTCGATCTCACCTGTCTTGCTGCTGACCCCTGGCTCACATCCTACCTCTGGCCTGGAATGCCCTTCCTCCTCAAATCTTCCCAACAATTACTCTCTCCCCCTTCAAAGTCTTACTGAGGGCGCATCTCTTTCAGGAGGCCTTCCCAGAGTAGGCCCCACTTTTCCTCATTTCCCACATCCTTATATATTGCCCTGACTTTCTCTCTTTGCTCTTCCCCCCTCTCCCTGCCCCCAAACACTTATATATATATCTGTAATTTTATTTATTTATATTGATGTCTGTTTACTTGTATTGATATCTGTCTCCCCCTCTCTAGACCATGAGCTCATTGTGGGCAGAGGTTGTCTCTCTTTATGTACTTACCCAAGTGCTTATATACAGTGCTCTGCACACAGTAAGTGCTCAATAAATACAATTGAATGAATGAAGTGTCGAATACTCTTATAAAGTCAACAAATAGGGTTGAGAAGTCTTGGAGCTTCTCTTGGACTTATCCTATATCTGTTTTGTTAATGGATAAGGTTTGTTGGGCTGCATTTTGATATGACTCCACACTGTGATCCAAGGGGTTTATAGGTAACGCTAGTCTTCAGTTGCCAGGCTAGAAGGACACTAATTAGATCCTTGTTAGTAATGGAGAGCAATGAGAATCCCTGGTAATTTTAGCAGCCAGCTTTTTCAGCTTTCTTCTTGAAAATGGTGTTTATGATGGTGTCTTTTCAGTCCCAAAACATTTCTTCCATGTTCTGCTGTTGAAGAAAAGCCTGGACAGACATTGAAACATTAAGCCCGCTCCTTGCTTGTAGATATCTGTAGGAATGAGGCCAATAGAGAAGCAGCCTTGCCTAGTAGATAGAATACAGGCTTGGGAGTCAGAAGGATTTGGGTTCTAATCCCATTTTGTCTGCTCAAAGCACTAGTCTGCTATGTGACTAGTTTACTTCTCTGTGCCTCAGTTACCTCATCTGTGAAATGGGGATTAAAGCTCTGAACCCTATGTAGCGCTGAGTACTGTATCTGGAACATAGTTAGCAGTTAACAAATACCATTAAAAAATGCTATCCCCCACTTATACTATCTCCCACTTATCATCATTATTTAAGATGTGGAATCTAATTCAACTTCATGCCTTGCACTTTTCCCGGACATTCTCTGCCTCTCCAATTCTCAGATACTTCCTATTACTCTCCTGCTCCATTTTCTCATCAAAAGGAGCAGGAAGCAACGTTCGGTTTTCTTTGTGCCTATGTCTATTTCCATTGACAGTTAATGATAGGGACTTGATGCTGAAAAAATCATTAAATGGAGCTTTGTGCTTGATAAAGAACATCTGGTCCTGGTTGTTGCCTCCATAGACCAATCTCATTATCCAGTCACCAGCAATGATCTGGTATCTATAGTCTCGAATAGAGATGATCTAGCTAAGCTGACCTCTACCCTAGCGCTTAGTACAGTGCTTGGAACATAGTATACACTTAAATACCAGTATTATTATTATTATAATAAATACATTCAAAGATACCTGAAGATAGTATTAAATCAAGGATTTCTGCAGTGTAGCAGGGCAGCTACCAGGTGGGAACCTCTGGTGTTGCAAATGGCGTCACTTGCTTGTTTCGTACTTCCCAAGGTCTTAGTACAATGTATTGCACCTGGGTGGTACTCAATAAATGACATTACTAGTATAACTACTTTCAGTTCATGTCTCCCCACTGCTCAAGAACCTCCAGTGGTTGCCCACCCACCTATGTGTCAAACGAAACTTCTTTCCATTGCCTTTAAAACACTCAATCTCCTTGCCCCCTCCTATTTCCTACTAGAGCCCAGCCCACACACTTCACTCCTCTATTGCCAAACTACTCACTGTACTTTGATTTTATCTATCTCACTGCTAAACCCTAGCCCACGCCCACCTCCTGCATCTGGCCTGGAACTCCTACCCCCTTCATATTAGAAAGACAATCACTCTCCCCCCCCCTTCAAAGCCTTATTAAAATCACATCTCCTCCAGGAGGCCTTCCCCAACTAAATCCTCATTTCCCCTCCTCCCTCTCCCTTCTTTAGCACCCATTTCCTCTACTCCCTCTCTTCTGCCTCACCCATGAACTTGGGTCTGTACCTTTCAAACACTTAATATTCACTCCACCTCATCATCAGTCCCACAGCACTTATGTACATAATAGTAATTTATTTAATTTGTCTGTCTCCCCATCTAGACTCCTTGTGGGCAGGGAACGTGTCTACCAACTCTATTGTATTGTCCTTTCCCATTCTCTTAGAGCTCTGCCCAAAGTAAGCATTCAGTAAATATCACTGACTGTTGGATTGATTGATTTGTCATGAATGGCCATAAGCAAGCAGAGGGAAACCAGAGGAGAGGAAGGCTTTAGGGAATAAAGATCTAGCCATACAGAAGGTCATTAATAGGATATGCTAAGCCCTGTTATCTTGGGGGTTGGGTTCTCAGAGAAGAAATGGCACAGCTGACATCATCATTTCCATTGATGAGGTGGATTGGCTATGCCAAGATGTGGCGGTATACTGTGGGGAGCTTGAAAGACTGAGTACTAGAATCGAAGAGAAAGAGTTTATGCTTTCCTTGGAAAAGTTATTTCATTATTTAATTTTATGTTTACGTCCTAGCTAGTTCATTCATTCCTTCAATTGTATTTACTAAGTGCTTACTGTGTGCAGAGCACTGTACTAAGCGCTTGGAATGTACAGATAGGGACAATCCCTGACCAACAACGGGCTCACAGTCTAAAAGGGGAGATGGACAGCAAAACAAACAGCATGGTCTAGTAGAGAGAACACAGGCCAGGGAGTCAGAAGGACCTGGGTTCTAATCCTGGCTCTGCTGCTTGTCTGTTGTGTGACCTTGGGGAAATGACTTCTCTTCTCTGTGCCTCAGTTACATCATATGGAAAATGGGGATTAAGGCTGTGAGTCCCACATGGGACATGGAATGGGCCCAACCTGATCTTGTATCTGCACCTTCCTGGCACATAGTAAGTGATTTACAAATACCATAAAAAAGTAGATGCTAAGAAAGGGCCTTACCTCACCCCATTTTAAAATAAATCCTTCAGGGAAAAGGCAGGGGAAAATGTAAAACCAAAACTAATGGTTTCTGAAGAAGAAAAAATGGCAAATTAGTGTAGTGAAGACACATGTTTAATTACATTTTGAGGCCTCAAAGTAGAGTCCAGCAAGGCCTTGTCATTGTTTTACAGTCTTTGACTAACCAAAGTTGCACTCCTTTAAGAGTGCAGTTTCTCCACTGCTGTATTTGCTTTCTTTAATCTTTTAAATATGTTAATGCTATAGCTTGCCTCCAATTCATCTAAAGGTCATCTACTGAGGAGCAGTTGGTCTAGTGGAAAAAGCACAGGCCTGGGAGTCAATGAACCTGGGTTCTAATCCTGGCTCGGTCACTTGCCTGCTGTGTGATCTTGGACATGTTACTTAACTTTTGTGTCTCAGTTTTTTCCTCTGTAAAGCAGGGATTCAACATCCGCTCTCCCTCCTACTTAGTAGGACTGCAAGCTCCATGTGGGACAGGGACTGTGCCCAATCTGATTGACCTGCATCTACTCCAGTGCTTAGTCCAGTGCTTGGCACACAGTAACTGCTTAACAAATATCATTATTATTACTGAGTCTAAAATCAATTATGCTCCTTTTACTTTCATATTACTTATAGTCTGTCAAAGTTACTTATGTTTATGAAAATCACAAAAAGTCTTAGATTGTTAAGATCTTGGTCATGTGAATTTCATTTTCCTAAGATATTTTAATAGATTGAAGCAAGCAAATGAAATTAAATTATCTTCTTGTATTTTGCCAAATTTTATGCTTAAAAAAAACCAAAGCTGAGACACCAAATCCACATGTGAGATTTAATAGCTGAACCCTTTATTCTTTCTTTTCTCCCTCTATCTCCCTTGCCCCTGGTTCTTCCTATTCTACTGGAATTGAGTTGTTTTGAACTGAAAATAGCAAGGATGTTCATGGAGGGGAAACAGAGTGCCCCCTTCCACTTTAGAAAGACAAAGCCAAGAATATTTGAAATAGCATGACCCCACAGGATACCATTTGGATAAAGTATTTTCTTTGCTGAATATATGACTCATAAGCATTTATGGCTATATGGTATAATCAGTTACATTCTACTATTGAAGAACACATACAGCAGAAATCATCTGGAGGGTTGTTGTTTTTTTAAAAATCAGGAGGCTGTTGATCAGTCATTCTCCATGTCCATAGAGGACTGAACAAAATAAATGAGCTTCAATTATGACAGAAGGGCATTTTGCTATGAGGAAGAGCTTCTTCTTGACTGCTAGGGAAATGAAACACTGGAATGAGAGGCTATTCATTCATTCATTCATTCAATAGTATTTATTGAGAGCTTACTATGTGCAGAGCACTGTACTAAGCACTTGGAATGTACAATTTGGCAACAAATAGAGACAATCTCTGCCCAGTGATGGGCTCACAGTCTAATTGGGGGAGACAGACAGCGAAGGGAGAGGAGCAGAGGGTGGGGCCTTGGCTGAGGGGAGGTGAAGGGGAGCAGAGGGGAAGGGGCCTCAGCTGAGGGGAGGTGAAGGGGGAAGTGGGAGGAGCAGAGGGTGAGGGGGAGCAGAGGGAGAAGGGGGGAGCTCAATCTGGGAAGGCCTCTTGGAGGAGGTGAGCTCTCAGTAGGGCTTTGAAGAGGGGAAGAGAGTTTGGCGGCCGTGAGGAGGGAGGGCATTCCAGGACAGTGGTAAGATGTGGGTCAGGGGTCCACAGTAGGATAGGCATAAACAGGGGACAGTGAGGAGATGAGCGGCAGAAGAGTGGAGTGTATGAGGTGGGCAGTAGAAAGAGAGAAGGGAGGTGAGGTAAGAGGGGGCAAAGTGATGGAGAGCTTTGAAGCCAAGAGTGAGGAGTTTTCATTCCTTGAGGAGGCTGATAGGCAACCACTGGAGGTTTTTAAGGAGGGGAGTGACATGCCCAGAGCGTTTCTGTAGGAAGATGATCTGGGCAGTGGAATGAAGACTAGACTGGAGTGGGGAGAGACAGGAGGAAGGGAGATCTGAGAGGAGGCTGACACAATAATCCAGTCAGGATATTATGAGAGCTTGTACCAGCACGATAGCTGTTTGGATGGAGAGGAAAGGGCGGATCTTGGCAATATTGTAAAGGTGAGACCGGCAGGCATTGGTGACAGATTGGATATATGGGGTGAATGAGAGAGCTGAGTCAAGGATGACACCAAGGTTGCAGGCCTGTGAGACGGGAAGGATGGTCGTGCCGTCCACAGTGACAGGGAAGTCAGGGAGAGGACAGGGTTTGGGAGGGAAGATGAGGAGCTCAGTTTTGGACATGTTAAGTTTTAGGTGGTGGGCAGACATCCAGGTGGAGACGTCCTGGAGGTAGGAGGAGATTCGAGCCTGAAGGGAGGAGGAGAGAACAGGGGAGGAGATGTAGATTTGGGTGTCATCTGCATAGAGATGATAGTTGAAGCCATGGGAACGAATGAGTTCACCAAGGGAGTGAGTATAGATGGAGAACAGAAGAGGGCCAAGAACTGACCCTTGAGGAACCCCTACAGTTAGTGGATAGGAAGGGGAGGAGGAGCCCGCGAAGGAGACCGAGAATGAATGGCCAGAAAGATAAAAGGAGAACCAGGACAGGACGGAGTCAGTGAAGCCAAGGTGAGATAAGGTGTGAAGGAGAAGGGGATGGTCAACAGTGTCAAAGGCAGCTGAGAGGTTGAGGAAGATTAGGACAGAGTAAGAGCCATTGGATTTAGCAAGAAGGAGGTCATGGGTGACCTTTGAGAGAGCAGTCTCAGTGGAGTGGAGGGGACGGAAGCCAGATTGGAGGGGGTCAAGGAGAGAGTTGGAGTTAAGGAATTCAAGGCAGCATATGGAATCTCCCATCTTGTATATCTCAAAGAAAATAATAGATGGACTTTTCTCTTGGATGATTTAGGAAGCCAACCCAGCTGATCCAACTCTAGGGTTCTATGATTCCATTAATCTTGTGATACTGAATCATGTTCTATCCAGCTAGAAGCACACTGTTGGAAGAACATGACAATTTCTGAACAGTGTTCTGTCCAACATGCGTAGTAAAAACAAGCATTATGGAAGAACTGAAAGTATAGCAAATGTTTGCCCATGACAAATGCAGATCAGGGTCAAACGGTAGATTTTATTTAAAAAAAGTAGGTTTTTATTATTATGATGATTTAATATGATTATTATCATTACTATGATCTGCAGGGCTTTCATATATGAGAACACCTCTAGATGTAAATGTGTCCTTGTGGCATCATCCAGTACAGTGCCCAGCACATAGTAATCACCTAACAAATACCATAATTCTTCTTCTTCTTCTTATTCATTCAATAGTATTTATTGAGCACTTACTATGTGCTTACACTGTACTAAGCGCTTGGAATGAACAAGTCGGCAACAGATAGAGACAGTCCCTGCCGTTTGACGGGCTTACAGTCTAATCGGAGGAGACGGACAGACAAGAACAATGGCAATAAATAGAGTCAAGGGGAACAACATCTCGTAAAAACAATGGCAACTAAATAGAATCGAGGCGATGTACATTTCATTAACAAAATAAATAGGGTAATGAAAATATATACAGTTGACCAGACGAGTACAGTGCTGAGGGGATGGGAAGGGAGAGGGGGAGGAGCAGAGGGAAAGGGGGAAAAGGGGGTTTAGCTGTGGAGAGGTGAAGGGGGGGTGGTAGAGGGAGTAGAGGGAGAAGGGGAGCTCAGTCTGGGAAGGCCTCTTGGAGGAGGTGAGTTTTAAGTAGGGTTTTGAAGAGGGGAAGAGAATCAGTTTGGCGGAGGTGAGGAGGGAGGGCGTTCCAGGACCGCGGGAGGATGTGGCCCAGGGGTCGACGGCGGGATAGGTGAGACCGAGGGACGGTGAGGAGGTGGGCGGTGGAGGAGTGGAGCGTGTGGGGTGGGCGGTAGAAAGAGAGAAAGGAGGAGAGGTAGGAAGGGACAAGGTGATGTAGAACCTTGAAGCCTAGAGTGAGGAGTTTTTGTTTGGAGCGGAGGTTGATAGGCAACCACTGGAGTTGTTTAAGAAGGGGAGTGACATGCCCTGATCGTTTCTGCAGGAAGATGAGCCGGGCAGCGGAGTGAAGAATAGACTGGAGCGGGGTGAGAGAGGAGGAAAGGAGGTCAGAGAGAAGGCTGACACAGTAGTCTAGCCGGGATATAACGAGAGCCCGTAGCAGTAAGGTAGCCATTTGGGTGGAGAGGAAAGGGCGGATCTTGGCAATATTGTAAAGGTGAAACCGGCAGGTCTTGGTAACGGATAGGATGTGTGGGGTGAACAAGAGAGACGAGTCAAGGATGACACCGAGATTGCGGGCCTGAGAGACGGGAAGGATGGTCGTGCCATCCACGGTGGTAGAGAAGTCTGGGAGAGGACCGGGTTTGAGAGGGAAGATGAGGAGCTCAGTCTTGCTCATGTTGAGTTTTAGGTGGCGGGCCAACATCCAGGTGGAGATGTCCCGGAGGCAGGAGGAGATGCGAGCCTGAAGGGAGGGGGAGAGGACAGGGGCGGAGATGTAGATCTGCGTGTCATCTGCGTAGAGATGGTAGTCAAAGCCGTGAGAGCGAATGAGTTCACCGAGGGAGTGAGTGTAAATGGAGAACAGAAGAGGGCCAAAAACTGATCCTTGAGGAACTCCAACAGTTAAAGGATGGGAGGGGGAGGAGGCTCCAGCGAAGGAGACTGAGAATGACCGGCCAGAGAGGTAAGAGGAGAACCAGGAGAGGACGGAGTCTGTGAAGCCAAGGTGAGATAAGGTATGGAGGAGGAGGGGACGGTCGACAGTGTCAAAGGCAGCAGAGAGGTCAAGGAGGATCAGAATGGAGTAGGAGCCATTGGATTTGGCAAGAAGGAGGTCATGGGTGACCTCAGAGAGAGCAGTCTCGGTAGAGTGGAGGGGATGGAAGCCAGATTGGAGGGGGTCTAGGAGAGAATGGGAGTTAAGGAATTCTAAGCATCAATAGTAGATGACTCGTTCTAGGATTTTGGAAAGGAAGGGTAGTAGGGAGATAGGGCGATAACTGGAGGGGGAAGTGGGGTCAAGAGCGGGTTTTTTTAGGATGGGGGAGACATGGGCATGTTTGAAGGCAAAGGGGAAGGAGCCATTGGAGATTGAGTGGTTAAAAATAGAAGTTAAGGAGGGGAGGAGGGCAGGGGCGATGGTTTTAATAAGGTGAGAGGGAATGGGGTCTGAGGCGCAGGTGGAGGGGGTGGCACTTGCGAGGAGGGAGGAGATCTCCTCTGAGGATACTGCAGGGAAGGATGGGAAAGTAGGGGAGAGGGTTGGTTGGGGGGAGGGGAGAGGCGGAGGGGTGACTTTGGGGAGCTCAGACCTGATTGTGTTGATTTTCGTGAGGAAATAGGTGGCCAGATCATTGGGGGTGAGAGATGGGGGAGGAGGAGGAACAGGGGGCCTAAGGAGAGAGTTAAAGGTCCGGAACAATCGGCGGGGGTGATGGGCATGGGTGTCGATGAGGGAGGAGAAGAAGTTTTGCCTGGCGGAGGAGAGGGCAGAGTTAAGGCAGGAAAGGATAAATTTGAAGTGTGTGAGGTCGGCTTGGTGCTTGGACTTTCGCCAGCAGCGCTCGGCAGCTCGAGCATAGGAGTGTAGGAGGCGGACAGAGGAGGTGATCCAGGGCTGTGGGTTAGTGGAGCGAGAGCCTTTTTTGCCTAGCCCAAGTCCCTGCCTAGACACGGATGGGTCCTGGAACCTTCCTTGGAAGCTTCACTTGTGGAAATGAATTAGCCACTTAGACATCCATCCCAGTTCCCCAGAAAATATCTTAATGATATATGCAATCCCAATTGTCCTCCAACTGGTACTGAAGCTGTCTTAAGAGCTGCAGTCCTGGGGCAGGTGAGGTAGGTAGGTCCTGCCACAATTCTTCGTGATGACAGTAGGTCGCTGGTCTCAGAGGTTGCTGATGCAAAATACAGAGGGTGCTGGATTATTGCTGCAGATGCAGGGACTCTCCATCAGGAGCAAAGGTCTCTAGACTCTAAGCTTAATTGGCCTAGTGGATAGAGCACGAGCCTAGGAGTCAGAAGAACCTGGGTTCTAATCCTGATTCTGCCACTTGTTTACTGTGTGACTTTAGTCAAGTCACTTAACTTCTCTGGGCCTCAGTTATCTCATCTGCAAAATGGGGATCAAGACTGTGAGTCCCACATGGGACAGGAACCGTGCCCAATCTGATTTGCTTGTATCCCCCCCAGTGCTTACTATACTGCCTGGCACATAGTACTGTGCTCTGTGATAGATGCAGCACAATCAAGATCAGAAATGGCCCCTGCACCACACAGGGCTCACCCTCTAAGAGGGAGGGAGAACATGTATTTAATTTCCATTTTGAAGATGAGGAAACTGAGGCAAAGAGAAGGTAAGTGACTTACCCAAGGTCACACAGCAGACCAGTGGAGGACCCCGTATTAGAATCCAGTTTTCCTGACTCCCAGACCGGTGCTCTTTTCACTTGGCCACTCTCCTTCTCTGACATTAGTGATGTAGCTTTTATATTTTCCTTTAAGCATAGTTCACAAGGTATGTGTTTATCTATAGAAAGGATTTGAAAAGGATTAGCTAGCTTAGAAGTAATATGTTTCTCAAATGTTTTTCCAGGTATTATGCCCTTCAAAGAGCACCATTAATTTCTGCAAAGCAGGCATCCTCCACCCCTTGCTATGAGTCTTAAATATCCTGCTATTGACTGGAAGACAACAGGATAAAGCTGATCTCTTTTTTGAGTTTTAAAGACCCTGTAGACCTCGTAGTATCAGCCTTTAATGCTGAAGAACTTTGCCCTAAACCTTCTCATGAATCTGTTACCTTCCTGGCCTGCATTAGCCCAATGAAGCAAGTGGGGACTCGAATCAGAGTACTTCCACCAGGACTTTTCTAAGATGTGAGGCACCATGGCCTAGTGGAAAGAGCATGAGCCTGGAAGTCAGAAGATCATGGGTTCTAATCCCAGCCCTGCCACTTGTCTGCTGTGTGACCTTGGGCCTTTTACTTCACATCTCTCTGCCTCAGTTACCTCATCTGTAAAATGGTTATTAAAACTGCTAGCCCTGTGTGGAACAGGGACTCTGTACAGCCTGATTACCTTGCATCTACCCCAGCATTTAGGACACATGCCTGGCACATAGTAAGTGCTTAACAAATACCATTAAAAAAAAAGATAGAGTGGGCCGGTGGGGGAGGAAAGAGGGTTAAGAAATGGAACAATTTGCTCCTACAGCAGTTTCACTCCTTAAAACCATCCTGGCCAAGACCTCTTATTTCCAGCAGTCTGATATGGGATTTTTCCCCAAGGAGTACCCTCAAAATTGGCATTCCCATGGGAGCCAAGTGGGAAGCCTGAGCAGTTGCCCTGCCGGCCCCCACTCAGTGCTGGCCCTGGTTCTTTGAATTTGAAAATAATAATAATAATTAATAATAATAACAGAGAAGTCAAATAGTGTGCAGAAGAATTGTATGATTAAAGAAATCAAAAGTCAAACCCAATACATTCTTAAAGTTGCAGGATGTGCTGAGCCTACCTATGAGAAGCAGCGTGGCGCAGTGGAAAGAGCATGGGCTTTGGAGTCAGGGCTCATGAGTTCGAATCCCAGCTCTGCCACTTGTCAGCTGTGTGACTGTGGGCAAGTCACTTAACTTCTCTGTGCCTCAGTTCCCTCATCTGTAAAATGGGGATTAAGACTGTGAGCCCCACGTGGGACAACCTGATTCCCCTGTGTCTACCCCAGCGCTTAGAACAGTGCTCTGCACATAGTAAGCGCTTAACAAATACCAACATTATTAAGTAGCAATAAGAACAGAGTACATGAAAGAAACACATTTCAGATATAGGGAATAAGTAAACTCCAGTCTATCAACTCCAAACCACACAATGAAAAGAAAAAGAAACAATATTGTTAAAAGATTTGGACATGGACCCCTGGATAGCCAGGGTATTTTTCTACATTTCATTTCTATCATACAATTAATCACTGGTGAAATGTATCTTTCTTTACCAAAACGTCTGACAACTACCAGATACAAAATGTATTTTCTAAGGAAATTAGACTGAGTTCAGTTTTAGAGGAAGATCTAGAATCACTAGACACTCACTAATGTCACTGGATGGTTTGGAAGGTCTGGGACAAGCAATTACCTGATGGGATCAGTGGTATTTATTGAACACCTACTATGTGCAGAACATCATGTTGGGGTCTTGAGAGACAGCAACAGAATTGAGAAGATTTAGTCCCTGCCTTCAAAGAGCTTACAATCTAATGGATTGTAAAGCTATTACTATTCTTATTATTACTGTTAGAGCATGGGCCTGAGAGTCAGAAGAACATGGTTTCTAATCCTGGCTCCACTACCTGTCTGCTGTGTGGCCTTGGGCAAATCACTTCACTTCTCGGTACCTTAGTTACCTCATCTGTAAAATGGGGATTAAGACTGTGAGCCGCATTCGGTAGAGAGACTTTGTCCAACACACTTTCCTTGTAGCCACCCCAATGCTTAGTACAGTGCCTGTCACACAGTAAGCACTTAACAAATACCACACTTGTTATCATTATTACTGTTACTATTGTATTTCTTAAGCACTTACTAGTTGTTGAGTGCTGTTCTAAGCGCTGGGGTAAACACAAGTTAATCTTGATTGATTGATTGGTTAATAATAATAGTTGTCATATTTGTTAAGCACTTACTATGTGCCAAGGCCTGTACTAGGCAATGGAGATAAGTACAGAATAATCAGGTCAGACACAGTTCCTGCCCCACATGGGGCTCACAGTCTAATGGGAGAGGGAGAGCATATATTGAATACCCCATTTTACAGATGAGAAAACTGGGACACAGGGAAGTTAAGTAGCTTGCCTAAGGTCAACAGCAGGAAACAAACAGCAGAGCTGGGATTAGGCCTCAGTTCTCCTGATTAGCAGGCCCAAGAGGCCCTGCTGTCACCAAGGTACTCCATAAAGATCAGCCTTCATGTTTTCCTGGATAAGACTAACCCTCTAGCTTGGCTGAGTGTTTCCTCTTTCATAGGGTTCACAAAAAAACCTTTTTTGAGCAATTAGGCCAGGGGAACCCCTCCTGCTAGCAGTTCTTGGACTTTTCAGTGGGTCCCTTGGGATGACTTCCTTTTCCTCCCACTAGAATTCTCTTAGTCTCCCTTTCCCCAGGCCACTACTCTCTGGGCAAGGGACTGAACTTATTTGGCCTCCAGTGAATTTCACTGGCTCCAACTCTGTTATCCAAAGACCTTAGAATAAGGACGGTGTGAGAATAATAATAATAATAATTATGGTATTTGTTAAATGCTTACTATGTGCCCAGCACTGTTCTAAGCACTGGGGTAGATACTACAAGGTAATCAGGTTGTCTGGCGTGGGGCTCACAGTCTTAATCCCCATTTTACAGATGAGATAATTGAGGCACAGAGAAGTTAAGTGACTTGCCCAAGGTCACACAGCAGACAAGTGGCAGAGCCAGGATTAAAAACCACATCCTCTGACTCCCAAGCCCATGCTCTTTCCTCTAAGCTACACTGCTTCTCTAATCAGCAGGCATTTTTGAAAGCCAGGTCAAACCTACCTTTGACAGGGACTCAGTTCAATCACTGGGTGGCAACCAGACCTCCTCTCCAGACCACCCTCCTACCTCTCCCCTGAGCCTATTACTCATGTAATAGGCAGCTTCTTTAACTTTTAATATACAAAGGAGGTCCTTATACCGTCATAATATTTTTATGCCCTTCCGTTATTGGGTCTCAGGTAAACAAAAATGAGGTTTGCCTGGTCACTATAAAGAGAAAAAAATCACATCCTGCAATTATTTTTATCCCACAGTCAGCATGTAACAGCCTGAAAAAATTATAAAGGAAAATTCTAATTTAGAAGTGTATTCTTAGTTGGACAGTAGGAGAGCTGGGTTTGTGGTTTATTAATTAGAAGTCTGAAAATTCAGAACCAGGTTCATTTCTGTATTCATTATCTCTTCCATGGCCAAAAGGGATGCAAAAGGTTAATTCTAAATCCTCAGATCAAATTGCTGGCATGAGGAGTCAACCACATACCTTATTCCATCCCAAAGCTTATTTGGGATGTTTGATGAGGCCCAGATTTTGTGATTTACCTCCAGAAATGCTCTCGTACAAAATGACTGGAATCTTTTAAACCATGCGCTAAAAAAGTGCTGCTTAATGAGACAGGAAATTGTGAAATCAAGTAGAGTGCTAATGTGGAAGCAGGACAGTGTAAATAAATCATTCGTATTTAGTATTTATCGAGTGTTTACTGTGTGCAGAGCACCTTACTAAGTGCTTGGGAGAGTAGATACAACAGTTGATAGGTATGTTCCCTGCCTACAACAAGCTGACAGTCTAGAGGGTATGAAGTGAGGGTATGGGGAGGAAGAAGAAGAAGGTAGAAGGAAGCCTGTTATAAACTAGAGGGAAATTCACTGTTTTCCAGTCTTGAAGAATCCACTGGACAGAAAGAAAATTGACTAAAGTTTCAGCAAAACCTGAGACAGGAACAAGTTTAGTATAAACTTCCCTTGCTCTCTCCACCATCCTTCTAGCCAGAAAGAAGTTGATGATTAGAGGGATTTGAGCTTTAACCAGTGGCCAAAACTCATCCACTAACTGAAGTGAAAGAGGCTTGTTCTGAGCAGGATTGAAAGAGAGCTGAACTATGTCTTTTAAAATGAAGAGTTACTGCAAACATACATGGGATAGATTTCCGGAACTTAGTCAAAGCTCCCAAAGAGGCAGGAGGGTGTTAAAAGCAGTTCTAAATTTGGAGCCAAAGCCCTGAGGGTTTCCGGCCTGAAGCTGAGCCAAGGAACTAAAGGACGAAATCTATACCCACCCTTGATCAACAATATTATTGCATAAAGGCTGGGTTGGAAAATGTTGACTATTTATGTATACTAGAGAAGCAGCATGGCTCAGCGGAAAGAGCCCGGGCTTGGGAGTCAGAGGTCATGAGTTCGAATCCTGGCTCTGTCACTTGTCAGCTGTGTGACTTTGGGCAAGTCACTTAACTTCTCTGTGCCTCAGTTACCTCATCTGTAAAATGGGGATTAACTGTGAGCCTCACGTGGGACAACCCGATTACCCTGTATCTACCCCAGCGCTTAGAACAGTGCTCTGCACATAGTAAGTGCTTAACAAATACCAACATTATTATTATACTGGGCGACTGCCCAGTCTATGAGCAGATGAATTAAAAATATATTTACTGGGGAGAATGAATGGAAACACACTTTAAATTCAAATTTGTCTTCTTTTACCTATGTGATAGTGCTCACTGAAATGGATTTATTGGGGAGAATGAATGAAAGCACACATCAAATTCAAATTTATCACGTCTACCTATGTGATAGTGCTCACCGAGGGGGTGAAGCCATCCATTAGCTCTGCCCAGCAGCTCTGGGGTAGGATGGGCAAATGGAGTTAGCCCACCCACGCCCCTTGAAGCCAGAAAAGGGCCACAAGTGGAGCCATTCTCTTGGGTCCACTTTTTGCTCCCTGTCAGCAAACTGCTGCTCCTCAGCCCCAGTCAATGAGTCAGGCAGTCCATCATATTAATTGAGGCGTACTGTGTGCAGAGCACTGTACTAAGTGCTTGGGAGAGTACAATACAACAAAATAACAGACACAGTCCCAGCCCAAAGCACACTTACATCTAGAGGGGGAGATAGACATTAATATAAATAAATTACAGATATGTATGTAAGTGCTGTGGGGCTGGGATGGGGGGGATGAGTAGAGAGAACATCAAAGTAACGCAGAAGGGAGTGGAAAAAAAGGAAAAGAAGGCTTAGTCAGGGAAGGCCTCTTGAAAGAGATGTGCCTTCAATAACGTTTTGGGAGGTGGATATGAGGAGGGAGAGCATTCCAAGCCAGAGGCAGGACATGGGCTAGAGGGTGAGATAGATGAGATCGAAGTACAGTGAGAAGATTAGCATTAGAGTGAAGTGTGTGAGCTGGATTGTAGTGAGGCGAGGTAGGAGGCCCCAAGGTGATTGAGGTCCTTAAAGCTAATGGTGAGGAGTTCCTGTTTGAAACCCCAGAACCTGCAGGATTCCTCTTGTCTCTGCCAGGCCCAGGAGCTCAATGGGAACAGGTCTTATGCCTGCCTCACTCCTGATACACCCACACAGTCTGGGGGCAAGGCAGGTGTTGGGGTATGGAGATGCTACAGTGGCTGGGTAAGCCCTAGTGGGCCAGTTTGCAGCTGGCTTGTGCCGGTACTGTAGCTGTTGTTTGGCTGCTTGCAGCAGCTGTGGTAGCTGTGATAGCCATGGTGGAGGCTGCAGCAAAAGATGGTGAAAATGATGGCAGTTGCAGGGGGTAATTATCTACTTCCCTTCATTTCCTCTTTTCCTCTCTCCTTTCCCTCCGTCTCCTCAGCTCTCTCCTTCTCTAGGTCTTTTTTCCTCCCCCTCCCCTTTGTTCCTCCTCTTTAACTCCATCTCCCCTTCTTTTCTCCACCCCCTTCTTTTCTCCACCCCCTTCAATGCTCCATCCTTTCAGTGCTCTGCCCCAAGTTTGCCCACCTGTGCTCAAAATAAAATGTTTACACCCTTGCTCTCACATAATTCACAGACATAAAACTGGCTCACACACATACACACAGAGATACATGTTAACACATATATGTATACATATACATATAAATATGTATGCATTTATTTGTTCTTTGTACTTGAAGACATTACTGATGGTGAAATTCATTTATGGATGATGTGTGTGGAGCTGAGTCCTGACTATTCCATACACACTTAACAACAATCTTTTGCTGTATTTTTTTGTCAGTTATTTGCAGCACCTTATACTGTTTTCCCTCATTTTCAGTGGTATTTGTTAAGTGCTTTCAATGTGCCAGGCAATGTACTGGGCTCTGGGTAGACACAAGCTAATCAGGTTGGACACAGTCCACGTCCCACATGGGGCTCACAGTCTTAACCCCCATTTTACAGATGAGGTAACTGAGGCACAGAGAAGTTGAGTGACTTGCCCCAAGTCACACAGCAGACAAGTGGTGGAGGTGAAATTAGAATCCAGGTCCTCAGACTCCCAGATCTACTAGGCCACTTTTGCCTGTGGGTATCACAATCTCCTTGAAGTTTCCACTTAAAAAGAGCTGTTCCTTTATTGATGGCAGTGCATCATTCTGGCCTGGCTGTGGCAGTTGTCTTCGAACTTTTAGCTGAGATGCATTTCCTGAGACTTTGTTTTACTGCATCCTTAAAACTTTTCCAATCTTCCCCCTTGTTTTCAGTTGTCTGATTTCAGCTCAGCAGACACCGACTAGACTTCTTTTGCTGAAGAGAAATGGCTTTTCCCTTACATCAGTGGCCTGCTCAGTAACAGTCAATTTAAGCAGGCTTTTCAAACTGCTTTACCCATTGGTAGTTGGGAATGATTCAAACAAGGCACACCCAGATTTGATCTGGCTAGCCGTGTCATTGTGACATTTTTCTCAGACTCTTAATGAACTTCTCAGGGCAGCCAAAGTTACTAAGGCATTTAACACCAGATCTATTTATGGTGTTAAATACTTTGTAAGATCTATGAAAACTGTATTGGGATTGTGGGGCTGCTCCCTGGATTTCTATATCTGACTGTTGCATGCAAAGACTGGGCCAATCAATGGTATTTATTGAGCACTGACTGTGTGCAGAGCACCTATTAAGTACTTGGGAGAGGACAGTACAAAAGAATTGGTAGAAATGTTCTTGCCCACAATAAGCTTATAGTCTAGAGGATCCAAGCTGTTGCTGTGCTCTGAAACTGTTTTGTGCTCTTGGGAGTATGCAGTCAATGTTATCCTTCAATAGCTGATCCAGGAGTGCTCTGATTAGACTCTGGTCAACAGTGGAGAGAAATGAATTGCCCCGATAATTGCTGCAATCTGAACTTTTACCTTTCTTCTTGAAGGTGCTGATCAGTGTTCCATATTTTTTAATCGTATTTGTTAAGTAAGCACTTTATATAAGCCAGGCCCTGAAACAAGTGCTGGGGTAGGTAAAAGACAGTCAGGTTGGACACAGTTCCTGTTCCACACAGGGCTCATAGTCTTAATTCTCATTTTACAGAAGAGGTAACTGAGGCACAGAGAAGTTAAGTGACTTGACCAGAGTCACACAGCAGACAAGTTGCAGAGCCAATATTAGAACTCAGGTCTTTTGACTTTCAGGTCCATGCTCCTTCCACTAGGCCATGCTGCTTCTCAGTTGAGGAACAGCTGAGGAAGAGCTTGTGTAAGTGTTGTTTAAGCAGGGTGACTCCACCATGCTTGTAGATCTCAGAAGGTATGTCATTTGGTCCAGCTGCTTTGCTATTTCTCATGATTCTGACTGCTGTGGTGACTTCTTCAATAGTTGGCGTGTCATGTCTTTGCATGCTAGCGTTTTTATATTTTGCAGGGTCTCATTTACTATTGAAGATGAGGCCCTGAAAAGCATGGAAAAGCTCATAACATGCAGGAGTAGAAGGATAGGGGAGCACAAACAAAAGCAATTTCAGAAGGCAATACTGTTCTTAAAGCAGCCAGTTTCAGTCTCTACTCTGAGAAGATATTCCAAACAATAATAATAAGAATGATAAAAATAACAACGTGGTCTGGTAGAAAGAGTATGGGCTCGGGAGTCAGAGGATCTGGGGTCTAATCCCTGCTCTGTTACTTACCTGCTGTGCAACCTTGGGGAAGTCATTTAACTTCTCTGTGCCTCAGTTCTCTCACCTGAAAAATAGGGATTCAATACCTGTTCTCCCTCTTACTTAGACTGAGTCTCATGTGGGAACTGACTCCAGGGCTTAGTTCAGTGCTTAACATATAGTAAGTGCTTAACAAATACCACCATGATTATCAGTAATAATAATAATAACAATAATGACAATAATAATGACATTTGTTAAGTACTTAGTAGATACCAAGAACATACTAAGTGCTGGGGTAGATACAAGATAATCAGATTGGACACAGTCCCTGCCCCATATGGAGCTTGCAGTCTAACTAAGAGGGCGATCAGGTGTTTAACTCCCATTTTACAGATGAGGAGACTGAGGCCCAAAGAGGTTAAGTGACTTGTCCTAGGTCACATAGCAGGCAGGTGTCAGAGCCAGGGTTAGAACCCAGGTACTCCGACTCCTCGGCCTTTTCTCTTTCCAGTAGACCATGCTGCTTCTCAACCAGTGTTGATTTGGTGCTGGTAAGAACAGTAGTAACAGTATTTTTTGAATGCCCACTTACTTGGTGCCTTGCACTGTATTAGGTGTTGTATTTCAGGAGACTGAAGTTATGCTCTTTCTCCCTTCCATTGTCACCAGAGGCAGGTTGGAGGGTGGTAAGGGTCATATGTTGGTAGGACCTCTCCTCCTGCCTAGACAGAGCAGTGCAAAAACAATTACAGTTTACTTATTTCTGCTATAACACCATGTGTTTTAGCTAGAATGTTGTTGAGGAATTTGATGATGATGATGATGATGATGAGGAGGAGGAGGAGGAGGAGGAGAAAGATAATGAAATCTCCCACCATATATGACAGGCAAGCCTCCATCCACTCATGAAGATTTCAGGACCAAGAAGGTGCTCAGAGGAATTGATTCCAGTGCTAGTGGTTTGCACATAGTGATTTGCACTGTATCCTTCCTGCCAGTCATGTTTCCACTGGGGCACAGAGTACAACAAGCAAGAAGAGAAGTAGGGATGCAGCACATTATGAAATTCATGCAATAATTTGATAGACAAAACCCACTTATGGCCAAAATGATGGCAGCACATTGCCAAAGTTTGGCTGTATTGCTGTAGACCAGTTGCCAGGGTAGCTGCTTAGGTAGCTGCTGTGGTCTACACCATCGGCGTTAGCCAACTATTTTCAGGATTCCTGCTGAGCCTGTCCATTATGTGAGACTCCCTAGGTGATTCTTCTGTCAGAAACCTTCACCACTGAAGGCATAACCCCATCAGGCACTCCCTACCTGTTAGAAAATTAAGGAATATTCGTGGGACAGTGCAAGCTTGTTTGAATACCGGCTGCTGCGGTGTCGGAAGAAACCATTTTTGCAGATGTGTGAAGCTTTGGAACAAGTGAGTATTACATCACGAGTTTTCCTTAATGCGGACTTTTGCAAGAACGTAACCCCGTGTTATAGGAGATGTGGGTGCCTGGGTTTCAGTGGCGCCAAAGGGATTTTGCTGCCACCCAGTGGCTGAATTGAGCTATTAACTGACTTTGCTGGAGATCCTCTAATTTGCATCTCACTGTCTCCCTAGGGCAAGGCTCCGCAGAGATCCACCACGCCAAGAAATTGGGGACCTTCTCGATCAGCTACTGAATAATATTGTTGACTGAGGACTCCCAGAATCCCAAGGTGTCTTTAGACCCAGTCTAGCATAGTTGATATGATTTTTGCAATAAATCAGATAAAGAAATACAAGGGGATAACACCAAGACAACCGTAAAATATTTGTAGACTCTCAGAAAGCAGTCGTTCCAGGCTCTGGAGATTTTTGACTAATTTTGTATCAGACAGAAACTTCTTACCATCTGCTTTAAGGCACTCGATCAGCTCGGTCTCTCCTACCTTACCTCCCTTATCTCCCACTACGACCTGATCTGCACACTCTGTTCCTCTAAAGCCAATCTACTCACTGTACCTCAATCTTATCCATCCTATCACCGACCCCTTGCCCATATCCTTCCTCTGACCAGGAACTCCCTCTCTCTTCACCACTTTCTCCACCTTCAAAACATTTCTAAAATCAACTCCTTCTCCAAGAAGCCTTTCCAGACTAAATCCTCATCCTCCCCGGCCCAACCCGCCTGCATCGAATATGCACTTGGCTGTGTACCCCTTAAGCACTTTAATACTCACCCCAGCCCCACAAAACGAATGTAAATATCCTTATTACTCTACTGTTTCCCTTATCCAGAATTTATTTTAATGTCTGTAAGCTCCTTTTGGGCAGGAATCACATTTACCAACTCCATTGTACTGTACTTTTCCAAGTACTTAGTACAGTGATTGCTCTGCGCACAGCAAGTGTTCAATAAATACCACTGATTTATTGGTTGTTCTTAATAGTTCATTAACGAAGCCTCAGACAATGTTGCATCCCAGCTTAGCTGGAAGTCAACTGTTGAAGCTAGACCAGTATGACACACTGCAACCAAGAAAAGGCATGGCTCTGAAAGAGCAGAAGCTCCATAAGGATCACGAGACAATGAAGCCAAAGAGCACCGGGAACTGAAAATCACAAACATGACAACATAACAGGTGTACACAGTTGTATGTCTTAGCCCCACAGCACTTAAATACATATCCGTAATTTATTGATTTATGTCAAAGTCTGTCCCCCCTTTAAACTGTAAGCTCACTGTTGGCAGAGAATAGGTCTACCAACTTTGTCATATTTTACTCTTCCAAGTGTTTAGTACACTGCTCTGCACACAGTAAGTGCTCAATAAATATGATTGATCCACTAATTGTAGATCTCACATTGACCCTTCTAGTTACACAAACACTCATGGGTGAATTTCATCAGCAGTGGTGCTTTTTTTGAGTGTGTTCTCTTTCTGTCATTCTCTCTCTCTCCACATATGCACACCATATTAGGAGTTATGTATCTATATGGATGTACATAAATAGAGCAGCTCTGACCTGACCAACCATGACTTCCTGGAACAATAATAGGATACATATTCTAATATTGTTCCAGGATGGCATTGTTGGTCAGGTCAAAGCTGATCAATCAATCAATGACCTAAACACTTGGGAGAGTACACGATGATGGAGTCTCCCATCAGGAAAGGCAGATGAACCCCTGGTCCTGAGACTTCAGAACCAAGAACCTGTACGGAGGAATTGACGATAATGTCAGGGCCTTGAACAGCACTTTATCATACTTGTCAGCTGTGTTCCTATGGGGGCACAGAGTTCAGTGAGCAAGTAAGCAGGCAGGGGTATAGCACATTGCAAAGTGTGTGTGTTGTCTTCATCTCCATTAGCTATTTACAGGCAGAACCGGGGTACCAGAACCTAGATCTCCTGATTACTAGAGCAGAGCTCTTTCCACTGGATCAACATCTCCAGGAGAGCCCAACAGAAGCAAAACAAATATTCCCTGTCTTTATGGCGCTTACAGTCTAATGGGAGGGATAGAGAGACAAAAATGATTTTACAAATAGTGGGAACAGAAGGAAGAACAAAGATATAACAAGTAGTGGTACAAATGTCAAGATTGAATAGATGAATAAATAACTGAACATACAGCTAAATCGACATATCTACATAAATGCCAAGTTTGGAATTAAATACTTTGGAGCTAGGAGTGACTGTTGGATTGATGCAACCAGGGTGTGACAAATTAATCAGGGAAAGCTTCCTGGAGGAGATGTGATTCTAGGAGGTATTGATGATGGAGAGAGCTGTGGCCTGGGGGATTTTGGTGGGGAAGAGAATTCCAGATGGAGGGAATGTTGTGAGTGAGGGGGTTGAAGGAGGGGGGTCAAGAGCAAGGTACAGATAGAAGGTGATCTTGGGAGGAGCAGAGTTCCAGCTGGTGAACTGTGGGTAAAGAGAACGTCCCAGATGGAAGCAGCATGGTTTAGTGGATAGAGCACGGGCCTGGGAGTCAGAAGGTCATGGATTCTAATCCCAGTTCCGCCACTTGCCTGCTGTGTGACCTTGAGCAAGTCATTTCACTTCTCTGGGCCTCAGTTCCCTCATCTGTAAAATGGGGATTGAGACTGTGAGCCCCATGTGGGACAGGGGACTGCGTCCAACCCGATTTACTTGTATGAAATGATTCTGCGCATGTGTGTGCCTCCATCAAACTGTGAGTGCTACAGTACCATCTCTCCTAATTGCAGGCTTCTTTCAGAATGGGCACCTGAGGAGTGTGCAAAAACACATTGCAACAACCTTCAGCTGCTCTTGCTCACTTAAGGTGCCTGGATTTCCACAGCTTCTTGGAAGAAGGTTCAATATGTGCTGAGATTTTGAAGGAACTCTAAGTGGGCCAGGGGATGGTGCCAGAGGATGGAACCTCCAGGAGATGGGGCTGAAGAGACAAGAAAGATGGAAAGAGAGAGAAATGCAGGGGTGAAAGAAAATTTACCAGAGCAATCAGACATTTAAAACCTCCCACCTCCACTGAGAGGGAGTTTGTTGTGTAGGAGGATGTTCAGGAATTTTCAACCCTGGAAGCAACGGGGAGGAGTCTGTGGTGATTTTTGAAGAAGGAAGTGATGGGTTCTGATGGGCATTAAAAAAAATCAATCAATGGTATTTATTGAGTTCTTACTGTGTACAGAGCACTGTACTAAGTACTTGGGAGAGTAAAATACAACAGAATTGGTAGACACATTGCCTGCCCACAGCGAGCTTACAGTATAGATGGGAAGACAGACATTAATATAAATGATAATATAAAAAATAATCCATGCAGCTTTTTATAAAATGGACTGAAGCGGGGGAGAAACCTGAGGCAGGGAAGCCCAGTCCACAGGGGTGAAAGTAAAAGTTTTCTTTTACTTGGTTGGCAAGCGGGTATTTCACAGGACATTTATCACAGCAGCACCAGCAAGGGACAGGGGGATGGCAAGAACTCCTCTGGTTCATCCTGCAGTTTGGGAAGGGCAATGGAAACCTCACAAATCCCAGGCCCGGGGGTCAGATCCTGATGGTGAAAGAGCTGGGGCAATGGGAGTGTGGGCCACCCTCCCCCTCCCGCCCAATCTGTGAGTCAGTCAATCATATGTATTGAGTGCTTACTGTGTGCAGAGCACTGTACTTAACACTGGGAGGATACATTATCACAATACACAGACACATTCCCCTCCCACAATGAGCTTACAGTTCCCACCTGTTGCCCAGCCTGGAAGTAACCCCCTCCCTTTACATGCCCCATCCTGAAGCCAAGTTGGACTCGCTATGGGAGCAGAGATAATAATAATAATAATGTTGGTATTTGTTAAGCGCTTACTATGTGCCGAGCACTGTTCTAAGTGCTGGGGTAGACACAGGGGAATCAGGTTGTCCCACATGGGGCTCACAGTCTTAATCCTCATTTTACAGATGAGGTAACTGAGGCACCGAGAAGTTAAGTGACTTGCCCAAAGTCACACAGCTGACAAGTGGCCGAGCCGGGATTCGAACCCATGATCTCTGACTCCAAAGCCCGTGCTCTTTCCACTGAGCCACGCTGCTTCTCAGAGATGGTGCTGCAGGTAGCCAACTGGCTGTCTGGCACACCAGAGCCTGGATCCTGCCCCAACCACTGCCTTGGGCAGAGACTGGTGCCACATCGAGACCAAGTCTGCTCCTTACAAAGGAACCAAAAAGAAAGCATCTATTTGAAAACAATTGGTATCAGAAAGACTGCCTCCATATTCACTGTTCTATAGGTGCAGTGGTCCAGATGATATGACAAAGGAAGAGAAACAGAGAGAGAAAGGGGACAGAGAAAGGAACGGACAAGGAGAGAGGGGCAGGGAAAATTGGGGAGAAAGAGAAAAACGAGGAATGGGGATTGAGCGACATATTTATTTTAGGTCGGATCCTTGCTTTTCATTAAGCACAGCCTGATGTGCTGTAGGGTGTGGACATTAGAGCCAGCACCTATTTTTATGATTGCCTTTAAAAATCATAAACAGCACTTATCTAACAAATATTTTATTAGGTTTCCTCTTCCTATTTCATGCTCAGTTGAATGTCTGAGAAGTCCTGTTTCGGAACACACTGCTCACCCTGATTAGGAAGGAGAAATAGAAAAACTGTCAAAAAAATTGTGACAAGCTAGGCTTATCAGAACTGTGCCTGGTTGACATTAACTTTGCTGGGCCCAACCCAAGAAACCTAACATGAAGAAAAGGACAATCACATTGTGGAACATCAGGCTGCATCAAAATGAAAACAGTAGTCATCCAATAAGGAAAATGACATGAGTTGTATATGGGCTAACCAGCTTTGTCATCAATATCTCAACAATAAGTGAAACACAACTCCTTGATGAAAGACAGCTTTGGGAAATGAATTCTAGATACAACTTCTGGATGTAACTTTCCTTCTTTCCTTCCTCTAAATGAAGGCCAGTTGGAGCAGTGTGGCCTAGTGGAAAGATCACAGGCTTGGGAGTCAGAGGACCTGGGTTCTAATCCTGACCTTTGCAAAATGAGGATTAAGGGTGTGAGCTCCATATGGGACAGGGACTATGACCGACCTGACTAATGTGTGTCTACCCCAGCACTTAGAACAGCGCTCGACACCTAGTAAGTGCTTAAGAAATACAATAGTAACAGTAATAATAATAATAACTGTGGTATTTGTTAAGTGCTTACTGTGTGACAGGCACTGTACTAAGCACTGTGGTGGATACAAGGAAAGTGTGTTGGACAAAGTCTCTCTACCGAATGGGGCTCACAGTCTTAATTCCCATTTTACAGATGAGGTAACTGAGGCACAGAGAAGTGAAGTGATTTGCCCAAGGTCACACAGAAGACAAGTAGTGGAGCTGGGATTAGAACAATTATTGCCATTGTTCTTGTCTGCCTGTCTCCCCCGATTAGACTTAAGCCTGTCAAAGGGCAGTGACTGTCTCTATCTGTTGCCGATTTGTACATTCCAAGCACTTAGTACAGTGCTCTGCACATAGTAAGTGCTCAATAAATACTATTGAATGAATGAATGAATGAACCCATGTTCTTCTGACTCCCAGGCCCGTGCTCTAACATTAATAATAAGAGTAGTAATAGCTTTATAATCCATTAGATTGTAAGCTCTTTGAAGGCAGGGACTAAATCTTCTCAACTCTGTTGCTGTCTCCCAAGAGCCCATCATGATGTTCTGCACACAGTAGGTGTTCAATAAATACTACTGATCCCATCAGGTAATTGCTTGTCTTAGACCTTCCAAACCATCCAGTGACATTAGTAAGTGTCTAATGAACCTACATCTTCCTCTAAAACTGAACTCAATCTAATTCCCTTAGAAAATACTCTTTGTATCTGGTAGTTGTCAGTTCTTTGACGATTTGGTAAAGAAAGATACATTTCACCAGTGAGTAATTGCATGGTAGAAATGAAATGTAGAAAAATACCTTGGCTATCCAGGGGTCCATGTCCAAACCTTTTAACAATATTGTTTCTTTTCCTTTTCATTGTGTGATTTGGAGTTGATGGACT
Source organism: Ornithorhynchus anatinus (assembly GCF_004115215.2). Lineage (NCBI taxonomy): Eukaryota > Metazoa > Chordata > Mammalia > Monotremata > Ornithorhynchidae > Ornithorhynchus > Ornithorhynchus anatinus. The sequence continues at coordinate 79,784,093 of NC_041749.1, read as the reverse complement.
GGAGTTTACTTATTCCCTATTTCTGAAATGTGTTTCTTTCATGTACTCTGTTCTTATTACTACTTCTTATAGGGTAGGCTCAGCACATCCTTCAACTTTAAGAATGTATTGGGTTTGACTTTTGATTTCTTTAATCATATAATTCTCTGCACACTATTTGACTTCTCTGTTATTATTATTAATTATTATTATTATTGTTATTATTTTCAAATTCAAAGAACCAGGGCCAGCACTGAGTGGGGGCCGGCAGGGCAATTGCTCAGGCTTCCCACTTGGCTCCCATGGGAATGCCAATTTTGAGGGTACTCCTTGGGGAAAAATCCCATATCAGACTGCTGGAAATAAGAGGTCTTGGACAGGGTGGTTTTAAGGAGTGAAACTGCTGTAGCAGCAAATTGTTCCATTTCTTAACCCTCTTTCCTCCCCTACCGGCCCACTCCGTCTTTTTTTTTTTAATGGTATTTGTTAAGCACTTACTATGTGCCAGGCATGTGTCTTAAATGCTGGGGTAGATGCAAGATAATCAGGCTGTAATAGAGTCCCTGTTTCACATAGGGTTAGCAGTCTTAATTCTCATTTTACAGATGAGGTAACTGAGGCACAGAGATGTGAAGTAAATGGCCCAAGGTCACATAGCAGACTAGTGGCAGCGCTGGGATTAGAACCCATGACCCTCTGACTCCCAGGCCCATGCTCTTTTCACTAGGCCATGGTGCTTCACATCTTAGAGGTCGTGGGTTCGAATCCCCGCTCTGACACTTGTCAGCTGTGTGACTGTGGGCAAGTCACTTAACTTCTCTGTGCCTCAGTTACCTCATCTGTAAAATGGGGATTAACTGTGAGCCTCACGTGGGACAACCTGATTACCCTGTATCTGCCCCAGTGCTTAGAACAGTGCTCTGCACATAGTAAGCGCTTAACAAATACCAACATTATTATCTTAGAAAAGTCCTGGTGGAAGTACTCTGGTTGGAGTCCCCACTTGCCTCATTAGGCTAATGCAGGCCAGGAAGGTAACAGATTCATGAGAAGGTTTAGGGCAAAGTTTTTCAGCATTAAAGGCTGATACTATGGGGTCTACAGGGTCTTTAAAACTCAGAAAAGAGATCAGCTTTATCCAGTTGTCTTCCAGTCAATAGCAGGATATTTAAGAGTCATGGCTAGGGGTGGAGGATGCCTGCTTTGCAGAAGTTAATGGTGCTCTTAAAAGGGCATAATAATACCTGGAAAAACATTCGAGAAAGATATTATTTCTAAGCTAGCTAGTCCTTTTCAAATCCTATCTATAGATAAACATGTACCTTGTGAACTATGCTTAAAAGGAAATATAAAAGCTACATCACTAATGTCAGAGAAGGAGAGTGGCCAAATGAAAAGAGCACAGGTCTGGAAGTCAGGAAAACTGGATTTTAACACCAGGTCCTCCACTCGTCTGCCATGTGACCTTGGGCAAATCACTTACCTTCTCTGTGCCTCAGTTTCCTCATCTTCAAAATGGAAATTAAATACCTATTCTCCCTCCCTCTTAAAGGGTGAGCCCTGTCTGGTTCAGGGGCCATCTCTGTTCTTGATTGTGCTGTATCTATCCCAGAGCACAGTACTATTTGACAGGCAGTATATTAAGCACTGGGATAGATACAAGCAAATCGGGTTGGGCATAGTCCCTGTCCCATGTGGGGCTCACAGTCTTGATCCCCATTTTACAGATGAGGTAACTGAGGCCCAGAGAAGTGAAGTGACTTGCCCAAGGTCACACAGCAGAGAAGTGGTGGAAACGGGATTAGAACGCATGACCTTCTGACTCCCAGGCCCATGCTCTATCCATTATGCCATGCTGCTTCTCATGAACAAATATTATTATTATCATTATTATTATCTTTATCTTTCTGAACATGCCTCCCCATGCCTCAAAAATCACCAATGGTTGCCTATTTCTCTTCATGCCAAGAAGAAATTCCTGACCATCTCCTTCTTATTTATTGACTTATTTCTCCCACTGCTCCCCCAACTCACAGTCTTTGTTCTCAATCTACTCACTATGCCTTGTTCTCATGTCTCCCACCTCGGGCCTCTTACTCCTGACTGGAGCTCCCTCTCCCTTCATAGCCACCAGACCACAGCTGTCCCTATCTTCAAAGCTCTTCTGAAATTACATTTTCTCCAGGAAGCCTTCTGTGATTAATGTTTCCTTCCTTAACCATCACCTAAGCACTCTTGTGCCAAGCACACACCTATGCACTCCCACCCATAACCTTTGTCTACATGTTGACTCATATATCCTACTATTTAGTCAGCTTGGACACAGTCCCTGTCCCATAAAGGGCCCACAGTCTTAATCCTCATTTTACAGATGAAGGTAACTGAAGCTCAGAGAAGTAAAGTGACTTGCCCAAGGTCACAAAGCAGACAAATGCCAGAACCAGGATTAGAAGCCAGTTCCTCTCACTCCCAGGCCCGTGGTCTTTCCACTAGACCACGCTACGTCTTATGAGTTTATGTAGCTCTGAGTGGATGGGAAAAGCTCCACAGCAAAAAGGTGACTTCTGAGGTTTCTACAGCTGCAAAATTCACTGCCTTGACAGGTAACCTTTCCATTTTCTCTTGTTCATGGCCACTAGGTGACAATGTTGAATCATGCTTGAGGGAGAAAAATTTTTCTTGCGATAGAGCAACTTTTGAAGTTTCCCAAAGGATTAATCACCTATGACTTGTCTTCCTCTAGGATTTCTAGCAGCCCTTTTCTTCAAGTTCTTTTAAATGATGCCTGTTTTGGTTACAGTTGTTTCAATAAATTACTTTTTCTAATTAATGTTTGGGCATTATTCACTGCTGTGACATCTGCATCTTTTGGCGGATTTAGGGAGCTTCAGAGTCAATTGCTAAAATCTCTCATGGCCCTGAAAGGAGCACACCATGGTGAGATGGTCATTCCAGCACAGGAAGACAAGCTCCTTATTACCACTGCTGCAGCATGAGAGCAAATTCAAGAGCACACTGAGGCTTTTCCCCGCCTCCGTTCAGGATTTACCTGAACCTTACACCCTGAGCCACAGGTAGACCATAGTCTATGCATAATGAGGAGAATTTGATGTCAGGAAGAGTGAGGGCCAAATTAAACTACGGTAACAACTCATAATAACAATGTCCAGTACCAAGAAGTAAAACAAAGATAAGTATGAAAGAGAAAGAAATCCTTTTTAACAGCTACCGGGTCAAGAAAACTCCACTACATACCCTTGTCCTTTGTTGCAATTTCCCTCTGGACTTTTAAGCTCCTTGTGGGCAGGGAATGGGTCTGTTTATTGCTATATTGCACTATCCCCAACACTTAGTACAGTGCTGTGCACACAGTAAGTGCTCAATAAATACAATTGACTGACAGTAATTGCACTTGCTATGTCATCTTGGATAGCTCTTTTCTTTTCCACCTCAGTTTCCTCAACCCTTATTTTCCTGGACCACATAAGAATGGATCAGAGCAGCTGTCCAGCTCTTTAAGTCTCTTGAAGAAGTTGCAACACAAATATATTATCATTTTATGTATTTAGGATCCAATTTCCGTATCTTCTTGCTTCTTTAAGCTTTATTCTTCCCCCAACTCTTTTGCTGTGCTCCTCTGTTCAGACATCTCCTTTCTGGAATGGAAAAGAGGCATTTTGCAAATTAAATCCATTAAGGATCACTATTTAAATTCAGCTCTGGAATCAAAAATTCTAAGGGGGCTATCAACACCACAGATATGAATGCAAAGTAACTGACCCCAGAAGACACTCTTCATAGGCAAGTCCATTTCCATCTGTTCTTCCTTATGTGCTGTTCTCAGTTGAAATAGCCTCTGGGATTTAGCTTAATACCTTCAAGTCCCATTTTCTTGGTATAATTAGGGATTGAATGCTCTGAAACAAAGCAGTTGTGTCTAAAAATGTATGTTCAGTACTAGTCACTGCTCCAATCTCTTTTAGACAACACAACAGTATATTCAATTTATTCAGATCTCTTCGCCCCATTTCCCTTGCATTTGTAAAGATAAATAGATCACCAAACCTCATGCTGCAGTACTTAACTTCTCTGTCTCTAAATATTGTATGCTTCCATTTCTGTTATAGCCCACCACAGTTACACTGTGTCCAGGCTGCAGGCTCAAATTTCACTCCCTATTCTCTCCATCACTATTTGGACAATTTCAGATAATAGGGCTTAATGTTTTGCTTTTTCCTAGTGAGTTATAGGAAAACTAGGAAAAAAGCAAATTGACATCCTATTCTTATGGATCACCTGTCTTTATTTTCACAATTGGAGATACCCAGCTATTGGTCTGATGCTACACTGAATGAACCTTTCCATGGGCAGGTTGGTGTTCCAGTGTCAAATGTGAAGACAACTATGCACTTGAAAAACTAGCCAGAGCTAAAAAATAAAAAACCCATCTAAGTGATACTCCCCGACCCTAATCCATTAACCAATCATATTTATTAAGCACTTACTGTGTTCGGAATGCCGTACTAAGCACTTGGGAGAATACAATAGAGCAAAGTTGGTAGACACATTTCCTGACCACAAGGAGCATACAGTCTAGAGGGGGAGTCAGATATTAATATAAGTAAATAAATTACAGTTAGGTACATGGGCTCTGTGGTGTGGAAGTAGGTGAATAAAAAGTGCAAATCCAAATGCAAGAGCAACACAGACCCTGAGACTTTACTGAGAAGATCCTGTGGTGGGTAGAATTAAGTGCTAACATTCTAGTAGCAATGTACAAGTCAAGTAACTTCTCTGCACCTCAGTTTCCTCTATTGTAAAATTGGGATTCAATGCTCCTCCTTCCTTAGACTGTGAGCCCCATGTGGGACAGGGACTGTGTCCAACTTGATAACTTTGTATCTACCCCAGCACTTGAAACAGTGCTTGACACATAGTAAGCACCTAACAAATATCATAAAAAATGTGCCTTACACATCTTGTCCTTTCTCCTGATTGCAGCATAATTATGTTGCTCTGTACTTATGATGATCATGATACTATAGAGATCTTCTACCTGAATGAGGAAAATTTGAGTTGTGCCTTTGTATATTATAAATTCCTTGAATGCAGACCCTTGCCTTAAACTTCGCTTGTATTTTCCCTCAGTGCCAAGTACAGTATGCTGCAGATTTGAAGCAAAAAATGTATTCTATTACTAAAAGTCTCAGGGGATTATCCCTCCTATGTGTATGCTACCTGATGGAAGTTTCCAAAAAAATTACCCATTTGGTTTCTCAGTATTTATTGAGTACACTTCAGTGTGCAGTGTTAGATTAAGCACTTGGGAAAGTACAATAGAGTTAGAAGACATGATCCCTGACCTCTAGGAGTTTACAGTCTAGCAGGGGAGATGGACATCAAAATAATTTACAGTTAGAAGGAAGAAGGGGAATGAATATGTAGGTGATTAAGTGCTTACAGAAGTGTGACAGTTGATTGCAAGTACATAAGTGCATGGTTGGTGCTGGGTTGGTAATTGGAGGAGATAAAACCAGGGGTCTCCTTTCAGGCTTGCACCTGCAGAGTTTCCAGTACTCTACCAGTCTTGACTATGGGAGGGAGAGTCAAGCAGAGGCATATCTACTTCATTCCTAGCTTGGGCAGTGGCTAGCGAGTGGAAGGTAATCTGCTACAATTCAACACTCACCTGTGTTGGGCAGCAGCAACATGGGAGAGAGTCAAGGGCGGAGACTCAATTTGCGCAGAAGGAGGCAGTGGTAAACCACTTCTGTGTTTTTACTAAGAAAACTCTATGGATCCACTATCAGAACGATTGCAGATGGAGGTGGGGCATTCTGGGAGAGATGCATCCATGGCGTCATTATGGGTGGTAGACGACTAGACGGCATAAGACAAGAAAGCCAGGGCAGACAAGAAATGAATCAGGGAAGACCTCCTAGGCCTAGTGGAAAGAGCACGGGCCTTGGAGCCAGAGCACGGGCCTGGGTGTATGCTGTGTGACCTTGGGCAGGTTGCTTAGCTTTTCAGTGCCTTAGTTTCCTCATCCACAAAATGGGGATTCAATACCTTTTCTCACTCCCACTTATATACTTACATACATTGTGAACCTGTGGGACCTGATTATCTTGTATCTACCCCAGTGCTTAGCACAGTGCTTGACAAATGGTAAGGGCTTAACAAATAACGCAATTATTACAAGAATTCAAGAGGGTTTTGAAGCTAAAGTACTTTGCAGATAAGTAGTCACATGAAACTCCTATAATGGCAGATTAGCTCAACTCACTAACAGACATGGGACTTTATTCTTAGCCTGCCCTTTGTGCTGCTCTGTGTCTCCAGATGTGGTTTCTTTGTTTTGAGGGTGGTATTCTGCTGGTGGGATAGTCTCTGAGTATCCGACAACCAACTTGGCTTTCAGTTTCTATTGCCTTTAATCCAGCACAGGTGGACCTGGGCCTTTTTCCTGAGGGTTCCCCTCCCAGAGATATTGGCTCCCCTCATGCTGGACATTCCTTCTGGATCTGGGGGCTGCTATGAGGTACTCTGCCCTTCTCCCCCATACAGAGCAGGTTCTTTGGAAAATGGTGGGACCATTAGCTTCTGGATGGCCCCAAGCACTTCTTCCAGACACTCTAAATAGGAGGCCCCTCCAAAATGGCAGTTAAATCAGGTATTAGTAGGGATTATCTGGGATTCACGGTCTTGTGTGCAAGATGGGTGAAAGTCTGTGCTACCAAAATCTTTATTATTCTTTAAGGTAAAGAGCAGCTTTTCCCCCCAAATACACAAACACGTACACACTACGGTTGAGGAACCGTAGTTATGCAGTTGAAAGACTTTTGCTTGTGTTTCTTTCCCTATCTGCCCCAGCTGGTTCTGAGGATATGCACTGTGAGTTGGCATCTGAGAGAGGAAATCCATTTTTTTTTAAAAACCCACTAAGATTCTTCTTTAATCAGTAACTAAGCAGCTTCCTTTTCAAGCATGGCCTAGCCCTTTGTTGAGTATAAAGTATCCGGGGTTCTATTGGAAGTTTGCCCTCTCAATCACGTGTGGTGCTTCTAAACCCAGCACACAAAAAAGAAGTGGCAGCTCATGAGTTGACTGTGGTTTTTCAGTTTGCGAGCTCCTGTGGACCCGGAACACTGTCTTTATTAAGAACCATAATAATGATTGAGAAGCAGTGTGGCTCAGTGGAAAGAGCACGGGCTTTGGAGTCAGAGGTCACGGGTTTGAATCCCGGCTCAGCCACTTATCAGCTGTGTGACTTTGGGCAAGTCACTTAACTTCTCGGTACCTCAGTTACCTCATCTGTAAAATGGGGATTAACACCGTGAGCCCCACGTGGGACAACCTGATTCCCCTGTGTCTACCCCAGTGCTTAGAACAGTGCTTGGCACATAGTAAGCCCTTAATAAATACCAACATTATTATTACTTATTAAGTGCTTACAATGAGCCAAGCACTGTTCTGAGCCCTGGGGTTGATACAAATTAATCAGGTGGGACACAGTCCCTGTCCCACATGGGGCTCATACTCTTAATCCTCATTTTGCAGATGAGGTAACTGAGGCTCAGAGAAGTGCCCAAGATCACAAGGCAGACATGTGGAGGAGTCAGGATTAGAACCCAGGTCCTTCTGACTCCCCGGTCCATGCTTTATCCATTAAGCCATGCTGCTTCTCCTTCCCAGTGCTTAAAATACAGTGCACATTTTACATGTTTAATCAATGTTTGTGTTGATGGATGTTCTGTATGACTATTTGACTTTTGCTCTGTCTTTCATTTCACTGTCCCAGCAAGACCTGAGTACCCTGCATGGAGCCCCAGATTGGAATCAAATTCAGCTGTCCTAGATCAACAATCTCCACTTGACTAAATCTCTGGATGTCCTTGGGCCTAACACTGTTTCCTCCTGTAAAAGATGGTGATCATAATTCTTGTCTGTACCTATCTCACAAGACGGAGGTGAGATTGGATTAGATATGTGAAAAGCACTTTGAAGTCCTTGGAGAACATAAAAAGGTAGGAGAAGAGGTTGTTACAATGTCTGCATGTATGCTATTCAAACCCTTTCTCTCCTCTCCCAGTTCCTATGAAACCCACTTTATCCCAGGTTTATTGTTACATGGTGGAGTGCTAAAATGCCTGTAGACTTAAAAAAGCCATAGTGAAACATTGTTTCCAGTAGTATGACATAGTAGTGCACCCTGCAAAGGAGAGACCATCCTGGTGGACAATAACTAGCAGAGTAAAAAAAGCTTTTCTTGAGTAGAGGTTTGGAGAAGATTGGGATGCCAGCAGGCAGTCTCAAACAAAAGGCAGATCCTGTGAGGTTGCAGTAAGGAGTTTTTTTATAACTGCTGGGAGGTGAAGTGAATATTAGAGTGCTTAAGGGGTAACAGATCCAAGTGCATAGGTGACACAGAGGCAGGACAAATAAAATGGGGAAAAAAGAGGTGAGTCAGGGAAAGCTCTTGGAGGAGATATGATTGTAGTAGGGCTTTGAAGATAGGGAGAGTCATGGTCTGTCAGCTATGAATGTGAATGCTAATTCTTCAAGCAAATGGAAATTTATCTGTTCATAACCAGTGGTGCCATTGCATTCTGTGTGGAATTTGCAAACTCTGAAGAGATTGCTATCTCAGCAGGAAGTGGATGCTTACATTCCTGGAGTCCCAGCAACCAGCCCTTACTGAACAGGATTAGCTAGTTGGACTCTGGATGCTTTCCTGCTACATGGAAGGGTGTAAAATTTGTTAATTTGGTATTTGTTAAGCGCTTATTATGTGCCGAGCACTGTTCTAAGCGCTGGGGTAGACACAGGGGAATCAGGTTGTCCCACGTGGGGCTCACAGTCTTCATCCCCATTTTACAGATGAGGTAACTGAGGCACCGAGAAGTTAAGTGACTTGCCCAAAGTCACACAGCTGATAAGTGGCTGAGTCGGGATTCGAACCCATGACCTCTGACTCCAAAGCCCGTGCTCTTTCCACTGAGCCACGCTGCTTCATGGTAAAATCTGAGTTATAGGACAGTGGCAACTATCTATGGGGTCAAGCATGGGGTACACTAGCATATGCCTGTAAGAATGCTCTGGCCTTGATCAACAATAAAGCTAAGGGCACTAGAATGATGGAGATATCCCTAGGCATCTAAGCCTAAAAGTAGCTACGGTGAGTATAACCTAGGCCAGATGGAGAGGCTGCAGTCACCCATGAAACACTTGAATGTGGGTCTCTTGGTGCATCCTCCAGCACGACTGCAAAGTATAAATTGAACGGGGACAGTGTGGTTTAGTGGAAAGAGCATGGGAGTCAGATGATATGGTTTCTAATCCCAGCTCTACCATTTACCTGCTGTGTAACCTTGGGCAAGTCATTCACTTCTCTGGGTCTCAGTTTCCTCATCTGTAAAATGAGGATTCAACACCTGGTCTCCCTCCTACTTAGCCTGTGGGCCCCATTTGGCATAGGGACTCTGTCCTACCTGATTAACTTGTGTCTAACCCCTGCACTTTAAACAGTGCCTGATAAATGGTAAATGCTTATTAAGTACAAAATTATTATTATTATAGAACTGGGCTCACACTGCATCCCCCTCACCCCCACTGATAATAGGGAATGGATTGAACAGAGTATTCCCAGCTCTGAAAAAGACACCCAGGCCATCGTGAAGCACTCTGGAAACTTTAATGATCTCTTTAGGGCAACCAAATTCGCTAAGCAATTTTCAGTGTCCAGATCTACTGATGGTGTCAGTTGGTTTCTAAAGGTGCATGAAAACCTTGGCGCCACTCCTTAAACATTTCCTGTAGTTGCTGGGTTGCCAAGATCACATCCGCAGTGCCCTACTGTGATGTGAAGTCACACTGTGACTCCAGGAGTGTTCTTTTGATGTGATATTGCGGGGAGGGGGATGGAAGAAAGAGGACAGGGAAGGAGGAAGGAAGGGAAAATAAAGGTACTCATTTTTTCTCTGCCTGTTTCCCTGTTTATGCTGCTTCTCTTGCTCTGAGCCCTGGGGTTCTGTGAAGATGACCTCTTTGCCCCCATCACCTACACGTGGTCTGCCAGGCAACAGTGGGTGGCGACCACAGCATCTTCCTCCTGCCGGGAGAAGGCCAAAAGACCAGCATTCAGGGTATGGCTGGAATTCAAAGCATAGGCCCCAACTTCATAAGGGCCTCCAGCTTTTGGGTGTTAGTTCTCTATTTTTACAGTATTAGGCCACCATGAATATTTGTTGTATTGTACTCTCCCAAGTGCTTAATACAGTGCTCTGCACATAGTAAGTGCTCAATAAATATGATTGACTGTTTGACTGAGTTGGCTTTCCACTCAAAGCAGCCTGGGCAAATTTGAAGGTACCAGGCCACCAGATAGAATTTGAGAGGAAGGGTCTTTATTCCCATGCCCATGGCACTTAATCTTTCCAGAGTGAATAACTGAGAATTTGGGAGCTACTGCTCTTCACCATACTGTTCTGCTATTTTTCCTACTCCCTCTGTATTCCTCCTTCCAAATTTCTTCCATTTTATTACACCCTCAACCCTTAGCTGCCTCCCCACCAAATTCTCCTTTTCCTTCATTCTCACCCATTCCCATCCTAAATGTCAGAAAACAACCCAATCATTTTCTTAAATTTGAAAGTGTTCTTTTACTCTTAAACCCTCTCAAATTCAGCCTCCTCACCCTCCTACTAAAGTTAATATACTTTTGCGGTAATTTGGAAAGTTAACATGCCTGACATTTTTCTTGAAAAGAAAGCAAATTTCATACGCAAATCCATATGTATTAAACTAAGATAAAATGAATATCACTGCAGTTGCTTTTCAAATGAAAGAGTAGGCCTAGTGCACACACATGTGCCTGCTTTCTGCCCCTGCTCTTTTTTTATGGTATTTGTTCAGCTCTTACCATGTGCCAGGCACTGTACTAAGTGCTGAGGTAGATACAAGCTAATCAGGTTGGACCCAGTCCCTGTTCCATATGGTGTTCACATTCTTAATCCCCATTTTACAGATGGGATAATTGAGGCACAGAGAAGTAAAGAGACTTTCCCAGGGTCACACAGCTCTCTGTATGGATTCCAGACCCCTGTTCTATTTGCAGCCTGGATGGGGAAGAAAGCAGTCCAGCCATATCCAGGAATATGGTTTATTTGTATTAATGTCTGTCTCCCCCTCTAGACTATAAGCTCATTGTGGGCAGGGAACGCGTCTACCAACTCTGTTGCATTGTCCTTTCCCAATACCGTATTAAGTACAGTACAGTACTCTGCATGCAGTGAGCACTCAATAACATCAATGGTGATGATGGTGATTGTATGGTTCTTTGAGCAGAAGACTGCAGGAGCCACTGAAGCATCCCATGAATGCAACTGGCTGTTGCTTAGTAGTAATAGTAATAGCTTTTATTGAGCACTCACCAGGTGCTTTGCACTGTACTAAGTACTTGGGAAAGTATGACAGAACCAAACGACTTAGACTTGGGGCTCACTTAGACTCTGAGCCCCATGTGGGACAGGGACTTTGTCCAACCTAGTTGATTTGTATCTATCTCAGCACTTAGAACTGTACTTGATACAAAGGAAGCACCTACCATGTATCATTAAACAAGCAACCCATTACCTGCCTGCAAAATGCTTATACTCTAAAGGGGGAAGACAGACATACGAGTATTTGCAAACAGAGTAATCACAAGAAATAATTGACTGCACAACTGAATAAGCATATCTATACATAAGTGCAGAAGGTCTGTTTAAAGAATTGTTTAAAGCATTAGCAGACTAGAGTCCAGAGCTGGGACAGAGGTATCAGCTTCTCATTTTGAGTGTGGTGCAAAAAGGTGGAATTGGGGTCTGGGAGGGGACAGTCTTCCAAAAGCAACAGGCTAGAAAGCCATCATTTCAGATCTTTTTCAGCCTGTTTGAATGTTCTCAGGTTTTGTCAGAAACGTCAGCTTAAAAAGCCAGGGGGTGTGATCCTCACCCCACCCCGCCCACCCATGACCCTCCACCTATGGCTGGGAATGTTGAGGACTGGTATGGGGTTCTCACCCACTCTGGCAGTGACACAGTCACTGTCCTTGAGGGCAGTGCTACTGGGTTTCAGCAGCTACAGGAGGCTGTTTCTACCGCTGCTAGACCTCACTATCCTGGGACAGGAAGCATTTGCCCAAATTTCTGCTGGGTTTGTCCAATACTGGTCACCAATGAGCTAAAGGTGAAAGGTCCTTTTAGTTTATTATGAATCCAACCCCACTGCCCAGCATCAGTAGCCTTGGAGTGGATTATCACTCTTGGATAATCATTTACATTAGTAATGTTTTGTAACAGTAAAAGCTATTTCAAGAACAGAGGAAATGCTCCAATTGGCAAATTGTTCAACCACAGCTGCAACCTCCATTATATCTACTTTTAGAAGACACATGAAGGATAAGCAAAAATGGGCAGACAAATGAAGCTAGATTAAAACCACTCTTTGTATGGATGCTTCAAGGGGATTGTGAATTCACAGTAATCTAATTAGCACAGGATGCTTCTGCTTGCAACATCATCACTCTAGTCCATTTCGGGATTTGTTCTTTTCCTCAGAGCTGCCTGTGCTCTGGCTTATGCCACACACACAGTAGAGGATTTCAAGACTGGCAGCCATGCAAATACACTTTATAGGTTCTCTTGTATAAACCTAACCTCAGGCAGCATAGAATTCCGGTTCTGAAAAATAATGCATAGGGCTTCAGATGCTTAGCTCTGTTGGGATTACCATAGTGGTGAAGAGGACTTAATAATAATGATGACATTCGTTAAGCGCTTACTATATGAGAAGCACTGTTCTAAGCCCTGGGGGATACAAAGTGATCAGGTTGTCCCATGTGGGGCTCGCAGTCTTAATCCCAATTTTACAGATGAGATAACTGAAGCACAGAGAAGTTAAGTGGTTTGCCCAAAGTCACACAGCAGACAAGTGGCAGAGCCGGGATTAGAACCCAGACCTCTGACTCCCAAGCCCGTGCTCTTTCCACTGAGCCACACTGCTTCTCCCTTGTCTGAAGGGGAGGGGGATCACCTTGAGGGACTAAGTGGGAACCAGGGAAGTGAGTGGGTTGATGATTCCCACCCAGATTCAAGGGATTTGCATTGAGGTCCTACAGTCCTTGCGAATGTATCCTTATACTCTCCCATTTTCCCATTTTCCTTATCTGTAATTTATTTTTATGTTTGACTTTTCCACAAGGCTGTAAACTCCTTGCAGGCAGAGCTCGTGTCTACCAGCTCCACTGTATTGTACTCTCCCAAGCACTTAATCCAGTGTCTTTCCATGCCTCAACCCTCCAGTCAATCATCATCTGGGAGCTGTCATCAGCTAGTCAGGACTGTTTGTGGCAACCTACATGGCAGCCCTCTCCTCTCTCTCCTCTTTTTATGTAGTCTGTTCTTCTATAATGGGTGTTTTCACTGTGTGTTCCAGTAGAATGTTGTTGGGGAATTAGGAAACATTCTTCTGTCAATACATGTCTGGATAGATGCACAGTTGTGGGCAGGCATCCAGCAGCAGTTAAGGTGTGTGCACTATAGTAAAAGTTGATCTTAAACCCAGATCCTTGGGGTACACCACCCCTAAGTCATCGGACAACTGACTGTATATAGAATTGATCTTGGGCACAAGTGCCCAGATCATTTCTTCTGATTCCGCACTGCACTGTATACAACCAGGCTTGGGCTGTAGGATGAATGCTCCCTAATTTCCTAACAATGTTTGAGCCAGAACATGAGTGAAATCATGCATTCTAGCACAATTGGGTGTACTAAAGACTGTCCACTCTTCCTTCCCCCAGTTTTATTTTTGCTCTTTTTTCATGTCAGGATTTTTCTTTTCTTTCTCCTTAGGAATTTTCTGGATTCAACTCTCAATCTGATTTTAAAATCACATTTTTTTTTCCTCTGGAGGTTAAGGAATCAGATTTTGTAGAAATAATATCAAAGTATACAGGATCTTATGATAAGCGCTTGTGTTTGGCTTGGGCTCCAGGTTCCTCTGGAGGAGTCCTGAGGAGTTAGGATTGCGTTCTTGCAAATCCCTACATTAAGGAAGCCTCCTGACACTTAAGGAGAATTGGGTGTTTTTCCTGTGATGGTCCAGCAGGCTAGTTCTGCACACTATAGTTCTTTGGTATGAAGATGAGGCTGCCCCTTAAGCACTTTGACATTCATCCCTCCCCAGCCCCAAACCACTTATGTACATATCCTCCCGTAATTTACTTTAATGGCTGTCTTTCCCTCTTGTCTGTAAGCTCCTTGTTGGCAGGGATCCTCTTCTGTATTATACTCTATCGAACACTTAGTACAGTGCTCTGCACACAGTATGTGCTCAACAGGTACCACTGATGGATTGATGGATGGTAAGAGTGCATCCCTGAATGTGAATATCTTTCAGAGAAAATCTCAGGCACACTCTGTTCATGTAAATACAGTAATTCACTTTTTCTGGCCCTTTGCCATTTGGGGTGAGCATAGCTCAGAAACCAATCATTGGAGGGGATAGATATGT